>NC_090231.1:48707888-49057888 GCF_024489055.1 Chanodichthys erythropterus | reverse complement strand
TCTACATTTATGTTTATTTATTTATGTATTTATTTCCATATTTGTTCATTTACACATTGATTCATTTCTACATTTCTTTATTTTTACATTTATGTATTTTTACATTTCTTTGTCCGTAGGGTAATGAGGAGGGCGTGGTTTACCTCAGACATATTTTAAGTGTTTGTCACATGTTGTGCATGTAAAAGTAGGAAATATGAATGTGAAGTGAATTTGTGGTTTTGTTTTAAATGCAATTGATCAATATGCCAGCCAGCATAGTTTCTGAAGAAAATATGATCATATATCACCAATTTTATCATTTCTACACTGGTTACCCATTAAGTTCCGTATCGATTATAAAGTATTGCTAATGACTTATAAGGTTCTAAATGGTTTAGCTCCTGTGTACTTAACCGATCTTCTATTGCTCTACAATCCTTCACGCTCTTTAAGATCACAAAACTCTAGACTTCTGGTTGTACCTAGGATATCTAAGTCCACTAAAGGAGGGAGAGCCTTTTCACATTTGGCTCCGAAACTCTGGAATAGCCTTCCTGATAATGTTAGGGGCCCAGACTCACTCACCCAGTTTAAATCTAGATTAAAGACGCATCTCTTTAGCCAAGCATTCACATAATGCATCTCATACCAGATCAATTGCATATGACTATCTTTGCTTAATGTTATGAACAGCAGCTACGCTAATTATTCTCCATTTGCTTTTCTGTTTTACACCCGCTTCAGCCTCTTAAGAAGACCTCAGATGACCAACACCTATGAAGAGATGGCACCAACTCCTGCGAGGACTTCAGAAGACGCAATCATATGGATCAACATGCACAGTCCCAAATTTCTATATATCCTAATTATTGTTAATATGTAATTCATTATTTCCAGGAGCTCATTGCTTCTACCTTCAGTTAAACTGCTAACATTGATTTTAAATTAATTGCCTAAATTATTAAATTGTAATGTTGACATGCATTCTCTGTAAAGCTGCTTTGAAACGATATGTATCGTCAAAAGCTGTATACAAATAAATGTGAAATGAATTGAATTGAATTGAAAAGAGGAGCTGCATAAGCTCTGATGACAACACAGCTGTTCCACGATTGGCCAGATTCACCACATGACAACGTGTGTTTTTTGTTTATTTTCACACCTTCAGTTCAATGTTCACAAATCTGTATTTTTATAACAGTTAAAGCTATTTTCATGTAAGAAAAGTGAGGTTAAGAAAGTGAGGTTAAATACATAAAATATATTTGTGTTATTTAACATATTTAATTATTGCTGGTTTCTGTAATATTCTGAATTTGCATTTCACTATTTGTATTAATTTCGAGGAATACTGAATCTGTTTTTGTGCAAGTGAGAGGAGTAAACACGTTCACATTTAGTGAACATAATATGTACTTATTATAGTAATAGCAATAACTGGGTAATAACCATGTACTAACTCTGAACCTACCCCTAAACCTAACCTTAACCTATGTAGTTACCTTATATTACCCAGTACTTTCTTGGGTAAGTACGCTGTAAATACATGTAAGTGCATGTACTGTAAAATAAAGTGCAACCGGAAAAACAAAGTAACTTGCGTTACTTTTTTGAAAAAGTAACTTAAATATTTTGTTGTAAATTTAAAAGTAGGCCTAATGCATTACTTTACTAGTTACTTGAAAAAGTAATATGATTACATAATTTGTGTTGTAATGCATTACCCCCAACACTGATTACTACAGTAACTACATGTAACATGTGTAACAAGGACACTGTAAAATAAAGTGTTACCAAAATAACTTTTTTTTTTCTTTTTCCTTTTTTTTCAGTTGAGTACATCCTTAGATCTTCATATATTTCTAATGGAGAATTTTTATCAGCTCTAGGGATTCATTTGTTTACAAAGTATATAAATACTGTAAATAACCCCCACCATCCTCCACCCTCAGATGAAGCTGTTGTGCAGTTCAGTTGAATTGCTGTATAAATAGGATAGATTAATGAGGGGGCAGGAGTCAGGTGTGTTTATGACATGGGTTGTAGTGTCTAGTGTTTAATCATACCTGTCAATCTAACATCAAATAACACATTCAAAATAATAAATAATAACACATTCAGTCTCAACACATTTCTCTCTCTTTCTCTCTCTGCATGTGGTAACACTTTATTTTGATGGTCCACTTTAGACAAGTAACTTTACAACATGTCAATTAATTCTCATTAAAGTATGAGAAGACCGTATTCTTAATATCTGATACTTTATTTTGATGCTCCCCAACAGACATTCTACTGAAAATAAGTAACTTTGCAACTACATGTGAAGTTATATTGTAACACCTAACCCTAACCTAACAGTCTACTAACCGTCTACAACAGTCCACTAAACTCTAATAAGAGTTAGTTGACTTTAGTGTTGTTTTTGGATGCCTGTTTTTATTTTAGTGTTAGTCTAGTCTTTGTGTCAAGCTGTCATTTTAGTTTTTATTAGTTTTAGTCATGTTCATACTCTTTTTAGTCTAGTCAAGTTCCAGTAGTATAAAAGTCTGAGCATTTTAGTCTTATTTTAGTCAGAATTATCCATGACTATTTTCGTCTAGTTTTAGTTGACGAAAACTAATGACATTTAGTCTAGTTTAAGTCAATGAAAATTGTATTTTAGTCTCTTTTTAGTAATGCAATTCTATTTAACCCTGTCAATATAGTATAAGTACCTAGTAGTATAGACAAAACCAACATTCTTTTATCCAAACCCATTTCAAACAAGGTTATATTATTATATTAATGTTACCTTATAGATAATACCTTATAATGCCTTGAGATGTCTCTTAACCCTTTAAGACCTGAAGGCTTTTTTAGAGTTTGTTTTTTTTTTTTTTCTGAGTGACATACACAAAACTAAAGACTCATAACTCCAAAACTGTAGCAAGGAGAGTCAAAAGGTAGTTTTGTTTTTGGTAGTTTTATCTAGTTTCTCGCAGTGTTCATCAAAGTCTTTAGAGAAGACTATAATGTCATCCAAATATACCCATGGATGCTATTTTATGTTCAAATATTAACTGTGATGATGACACTCACTGTAATGACCTATGTGAAATGTACAATAGTATAGTGAGTGTTATATATGAGGCCAATAGACCTCTACACACTCACCCTAGAAAGGTTAAGAATACCAAGCCTGGTTGGACAAAGTATGTGTCACGGTTCACACAGAAACAAGCAGGTAGATCCAATTGCGGCAGAAGCATTTATTAAAGGGTAATCCAAAGTCGTAATCCAAAGAACAGGCAAGGGTCAAAATCCATGAAGACAGTCCAAACAAACAGATACAAAATAACACAAAGAAAACCAAACACGAGAATCAGAAGAACACGTAACATTAACAACGAACCACAACCAAAGACAGAAAAACCTCAGTATAAATAGACACTAATGACATAATACAAAACAGCTGAGTGCAATGAAGTGATGACGGGTCCATGCAGTGTGTTATGGGAAATGTAGTGTAAGTAACGAGTGGAACTAAGAGTCCGGGATGGAGTGCCTTCTAGTGGCTGATAGGGCACTTTCACTGGTGATCATGACATTACCCCCCCTCAAAGGAGCGGCTACCAGACGCTCCACCAGACAAAACAAAACAAAAATAAAAAAACTCAGGAGGGAAGTGGACAGGAGGAGGATCAGGAGGAGGGATAGCGGGCCAGATCCAGGGTGCCCAATAGATAGTCAGGGCGGTGCTGGAGAAACTGACCAGGCTGGTTCCAGCGGTTCTGGCGCTTCGTTGGCGCCGGCAGGACACGGCGCTTTGTTGGCGCCGGCAGGGCAAGGTTCGCTTGGAGAACCCACGAACAACCCCTAGAGTGGTCTCCAGGCCTTGTAGGACGGAGGAAGCCCTCTTCTTCCTTCTCCTCCGCTCATGAGGGTGAGGCGGTGGCTCACCCAAAATGGACTCACTGGCTGGAGCGGGCTCTGGAGCGGACTCGCTAGCTAGGGCGGGCTCTGGAGAGGACTCGCTGGCTGGAGTGGGCTCTGGAGCGAACTCGCTGACTGGAGCGGACTCACTAGCTTGAGCGGGCTCTGGAGCGAACTCACTGCCTGGAGCGGACTCACTGACTGGAGCGAACTCACTGACTGGAGCGGACTCACTGACTGGAGCGGACTCACTAGCTGGAGCGGGCTCTGGAGTGGACTCACTGCCTGGAGCGGACTCGCTGGCTGAAGAGGCCTCCAGGCCTTGAAGGATGAAGGAAGCCTTCTTCCTTCTCCTTCTCCTCCCTTTACCGGAGTGGAGCTGAGGCTCAGTGCCCACCTCCTCTGAAGACTGAAGATAACAAAGCTAGTGGCAAGGATAACATCACTGCGGAGCACCTTAAGTTAGCCAGCCCCAGGGTAGCAGTTCTATTGTCCATCTGGCTCACAGGACTGATGACACATGGCATACTGCCAGATACCATGTTGACAGTCACATTAGTGCCAGTCATTAAGGATAAGGCAGGTAAAATAGGGAGTTTGGACAGCTATAGACCCATCGCCTTAGCCAGCATTTTTTCTAAGGTGTTAGAAAAGTTGCTGCTAGATAGACTGAGTGAGTCAGTTTGGTTTTAAGGCCAAGCACAGTACAGATCTATGTACTGTATCTATGCCTTGAAAGAAGCTGTTGAATCCTACAGAAGGCAGGGTTCTACAATATTTGTAGGGTTTATTGATGCCTCCAAGGCTTTTTACAGGGTAAATCACCATAAGCTTTTTACTAAACTTAAGCTTAGGGGTGTGCCTGGATGCATCATACGTATCCTGGTTTATTGGTATGCCAAACAACATATGCAAGTTAAATGGGTAAACAGCCTATCCTCACCCTTCAGTGTAGGCAATGGAGTACGGCAGGGGGGACTTTTGTCTCCAGCCCTGCTCAACCTATACATGGACAGCCTGTCAAAACAGTTGGGAAAGTGTAAGACAGGTTGTCTGATAGGGAACACTCTGTTAAACCATCTGATGTATGCAGATGATTTGGCTATTATGTCCCCCAGCTCTGTTGGGTTCCAGCAGCTGTTAGATATATGCTCTGAGTATGGGGTTGAGTTTGATGTAAAGTACAATGCAAAAAAGAGTGTTGTATTGATATGTAGGACCAAGCAGGATCAGAAGCTGCATTTTCCAATGTTTTACCTGTCAGGGCAATCCCTCTGTGTATCTTACTGTACAAAATATCTTGGGCATATCATCACTGACAGGTTGGAAGATGATGCAGATATGTATAGGCAGAGACGAATGTTGTATGTTCAAGCAAACATGTTAGTCCGGAAATTCCATCATTGCTCTGATGATGTGAAAGTGAGATTGTTTTGAGCATACTGCACCCCTATGTATGCAGCCCCAATGTGGGTCAACTACAAGAAGGAGACCATGCGCAAACTTCAGGTAGCATATAATGACTGCCTGAGGATACTGCTAGAAAAGCCCAGGAGTAGCAGTGCAAGTAAGCTCTTTTGTGACTCAGGGCTAAGCACTTTACAGGCTCTCTTGAGGAACCTAATGTTTAAGTTCATGTCCCGACTTGATAAGTCTCAAAATTGTATTATAATGATGCTCACAAGCCCTAGGTGCAGCTCGGTTAGATATCAATCATGTTTGAGGAAACATTGGTATGGGTGCCTGTTAAGACTCTCATGAATCAAAATGTGTTTTTCTGTGTCTATGTATCTATTCCTTCTGTTATGTTGTTGGTCTTGTTGGGTCTAGAGCCTGTAATAAAGTTTATATACAGTAAAAGAGTGTCAAATGTCAAATCTCCAAGGACAACCCCCATTAGGTGTTGAAATGTAGCTGGGGCATTGCATAACCCAAAGGGCATGCGGGTCCACTCAAACAACCCGAAGGGTGTAGTCACCGCAGTCTTTATTTGATCCTGACTGGAAGTAGCCAGATGTCAAATCAAGCATTGAAAAAAAGCGGGCATTTCGATTGCATCGATTGACTCCTCCACTCGAGGGAGAGGGTATGCATCTTTACAGGTTATTTGATTCAGTCTCCTGTAATCACAGCAAAACCGAATTCCACCATCCTTCTTAACAACAATCACTGCGGGAGAAGCCCATGGACTGCAACTTTCCTTAAGGACGCCCTGGGACACAAGGTCCTGTACATGTCGCTTGACTTCTTGAAAGACTTGTGATGGGATGCGTCTGTGACGTTGTTTGATGGGCTGAGCATCCCCTGTAGGGATGCAATGAGTAACTGCAGTGGTGTGACCATAGACTTATGAGACTCTCTCACTCTCAGACTTAGAGAACACATCTATGTGTTTCTCTAAAAGTGCCCTCAATTTCAACATATGGTCGGGCTGCAAAAGTTCCAAATTAACTTCTACCGGTATTGGCAAAGGGTCAGATAATCCACCATGACAACTGACCTCACTTTTAACCCGTACACAGAGTGCATCTTGTTGCTCCTCAAAAATTATCGGGTCTTTCAGGTAGATCTCTGCCGGTTTATGGACCTCAGCAAGCCTAGCTCTGGGTGGCAGCCTCACTAGCTTGCTAGTGGCATTTAATATCCGAACTGGCACCTTTACTTCTTTTGCCTGGGTCAAGACATTACCAACAAGAACCCCACTTGGCAGACTTACTCCAGACTTACTCCTGTTGTGGCCTTATACTTGACATTGGCTCTTAACTGGAGTTCGGAAACGCCCTTGTACAATTACCTGAGTGTACGGTGGAATAGAAATTTTCCTCCTCCCTGCTACCTTGACATAACCTATTCTACCTTATGGGGCAATAGAGTTTGTCTCCCTCTCAATAGTTGCCAGTACTCTCTTGACACAGGCGTTCTCTCCCAACACCCTGTGGCAGTCTAGCTTGGTCAGCTCTTTGTGTGCCCCAAGCAGACCCTTAAGGTCCCCAGTGGTGTATAAAGTACTCGAAAACCATACTTGAGTAAAAGTATAGTTATCTTACCAGAAAATGACTTTGGTAGAAGTCAAAGTCACTGTTTAGAATGTTACTTGAGTAAAAGTTTTAAAGTATTTTTTTTTTATATTAAACGTACTTAAGTATTGAAAGTAAAAGTACAAGTAAATGTAAAATACAAAAGGAGCAAAAAAATTAAAAATTGTTCTATACACAGTTTGAGCAGCAAGATTGTGTTCAGTTTTAAATCTTTCTTACATTTTGTTTCTTTGAATTAAAAAATGGCAAAATGTTTATTGTAATTTTTAAATTTAAAAAAAAATAATATATTAATTATACATTGATCGTTCATGTTAATTCATAGTGCATTATAACTAATGTAAGAGACAACTTTAAAATGTAAAAATGTAAATGCTGAAATTAACAATGAACAATACTTTTATAAACCTTTAATTTACAAATGGACTCTTATTGTAAAGTGTTACCATTTCATAACAGCCATGCTTAAAACTTACCATCTTTACACACAAAATATAGCATGGGTCTATTATATGTACACATTATTTGCCTCAATTTTAGAAAACTTGATGATGATCTAATCAAAATATGTGTTACAGTGCCAATAAAAAGAACAAATCGAATACATTTCTGATAAATGTTTCTGTCGCTGCATGATGATGATACAGTTTAAATATGCAACTTTGCTGGATAACGAATGCATACCAGCGAACAAATGGATATAAACTAATGCAAATGAATGGTAACAATCGTGACATTAAACAGTTGGTATTTTTGTCACATTAGTAGTACCTCAAGCGGTTAAAACAATGTTAGCCTCGACGGAGAACATACTACTGTTCTCCACTAATGCAGCATCTAACTAATTACTTTATAATGATATGAAAACATGTACTGTAGTGTACACTGTATAACATACCGTTTTGTTGTTCGTTTTAAATCCGTTTTTGAAGTGTCCCGCTCTGTGCAGCGCGCAGCCTCACGTCACGTGTCAAAACAACAGCGCACTCTTCTCTGCCGCTCCAGCAACGGATGCAACCCGTATAATGAAATCAGCCGCGGTTGTACAAGCACTTGCTTGCAGTCTGTGTTCTTCCGACTTTATTTTGTAGTAAGTAACGAAAATGCTTTGGGAAAATGTATCGGAGTAAAAGTATACATTTTAAAAGTTGACAGAAATATAAAGACTCAAGTAAAGTACAGATTCTCTCAAAAAATACTTAAGTACTGTAACGAAGTATTATTACTTCGTTACATTACACCACTGAAGGTCCCCTAGTATATTCATGCCAACGATGCCAGGAACCCCCACCTCTCCTGGCTGTTCTGGATCATTTAGTACGAACACACACTTGTTACATAAGGTGGGTCCCATGCACTCCACATCCGTCTCCAGACACCCAACCACTGGGATCTCCAATCTATTTGCCGCAGTGAGGCGCACCCATCTGGCACTCGAGAGCTCTGATCCATCTCTACCAAAATGTTCTCTAAAGTAAGACTCTGTAATAACCTCCGAGCCTGTGTCCTACAAACAGCTGGTTACAACCCCAGCTATTTTTACCCCAATAACCAGACAGTTACCGAATGCCTGACTAGTAACTGGGTGGCCATGGACCACAGATGAGGCAGACTGAACCCGAATCGAAGATGACATATCAACACCTGTACTATCACCCTGCTGACTCGACACTGTTGTAGTCCTGGTCACCGGCCCCGTTGGCTGTTTTTCTCGATTTTGAGGACAATAGCTACTCGTGTGCCCAGGCTGGCCACAGGAGTAGCAAATGTATCTACCATCACTATCCTTCAGCGGGGCCCGAGAGCTGCACAAAGTAACTTTCCCTTGGCTCTACCTTCATTTCTTTAACAAGGCGAACCTCCTCAAACAGCTCTTCCTGACGGGCCGATAGTTTCTGAATAGCCCCATGCAGGCTTTCTAAACTGAGTGAAGTTGATTCTTCCACAGCAGTAGTAGCACTCACTGTGGCTCTGGACTTGCCACTACTTAAAACTGAGGCTGGCACATTCTTTTCACCTTCCTCCGACCAGGTAATCGCCGCTTCTATCACATCCTTAAAAGACATACTCCTTTGTTCCTTAACTGTCCTTTTAATTTCTCGGCGAAGACCGGCATCAAACAAACCCAACACCAGTTGTTCCTTCAGAACAACTTCTGGCTGAGGTACACGGTCTCTTTTTAAAACCTTCTCCAACTTTTTTTGAAGAGCGTAAGCATATGCCCTAACTGTCTCTCCTGGTCTCTGAGTGGTTTCGTAAAACTCCCTCAGTAGAGTCCCAACTGGTGTTCTGTCACTATAAGTGTCAAAGAGCACCTCATATATCTTTTCTGGATCATTTTCATTTTCACTTCAAACTTAGCTTCCCCTTTAAGGTGCTGTTTAAGAAGTTCAACTTGATCATCCTCAGGTATGTGGGACAACCGGAAGGTGGATCTCACTTGATCAATCCATTCCTCCACGTCTTGTTCCCCTGACGTACCACTGAAGTCGGAAAGCTTCCTCTCTCGAGGGATATAAATAGCTGATGTTACACTCTGTTTTTCTGTGGCAGCTTTTGCTAATGCCAAGGCCTCACGTTGACCTTCTCTGGCCAGTAGCAAAGCTTCGCCTTTTTCTTGCAATTTTTTGTTAAGTAAATCCACTTTTTTCTGTAAATCTTCCATTTGTCAAAGTAGGCTACTTATTCCCCACTTATATAACAGGCAAAAATGAATCCTGTTTGTGACGCCAAATGTAACGGGCATATATCCTGTGGCTCTGGATGAATGGTGACAATGGATCTTTGTCCTTGCCTCCAAATTCAATACGCTCCGTACTATTCTGTTTTTCTTATTAGGGCGAAAATGAGGAGGGCTCCAGGCTTTATGTTCTGTCAGCGGCCCAACCAGGAGTTTATAACACGTGAGAGAGCCCTGAATAACCTAATATATTCCCAACCTCACAATGTCCTACAGCATAGACGGGAACGCCCCTACCCCAGAACCAACAAATGCTTAAAGCCTAAATACCAGCAGTAACAGGCAGAAAAACATTCACAAAGTTTTTTTTCACTGGCTCAGAATCAACTATTTAATTTCTAGAAATCATATAAAAAATAAAGGTTTAGTCAGCTTAAACTGGTATAAAAAACAAAAAACAAAAAGAAAAAGAAAAAATAAAAAAATAAAAAATAAATAATTCAGAGAAAATAGACACTGAATAAATCAATAGAAACAAAGAAAACAACAGTTTCAAAGATCCAACTCTTGGGCTCTTTTTAAGTAAACAGTGTATACACAATTGGGGCTAATTCAACTTCGTTCAGAATAAACATTCTCTTAAAGGAAGTATTTCAACATTTCAGAAAACATTCAAATCAAATTAAATCTCTTTAACACAATCACATAACAAATTTCACCCAGTCAAATGAACATTTCTGTATTTCTTTAAAAGAACATTTTTTTCAAAACTCAAAGCTTTCTCTGTATTTCAGTTCTCTTAAATCTAATGCAGTCCAATCGTAGAACAGCTCAGATGTGTAATAAGCGTTTCAGTTCAATCTCTCCTGTTTGTTCAAATGTCCGTGCTGCTTTTACCTCTTAATCTGCAGGTTTCAGAATGAACAAGGAAACATCTCACTCGTGTCAAATCCTGCAATGTCATCTGATGGCAGGGTAAAATTATGTTTTTTTCCAACCAGCGTCAATGGGAGAGGTGGTTTCCTCGGTAATCCAGACTGATGGCACAGCACACTCACGATCTCAGGACGGCCTCCCTGTCTGTGGCGAACTCCAACTCCATGGAAAGTCACAAGTCATACCAGCTGTTGTAACTCCAGTCTTGACATTCGCTTGAGAGCAACAGTCAATTAATAGTATAACGTTAGTATACACAACTCAAATTCGTGATCGCATCTCCGGTCCCAAACTCGTCTCCTTCCCTCTCCTCGCACACCAATGTTGGGACACGCCCCTTCACTTTTATTACACAAATATGTTAAATCATTCCATGAGTAATGTCTTGTGATCAACACAATATATTATGTTGAAGTTGGATTCATTTTATTCGTGAGAATCTGCTTTAAATAATGATGTGCATTTTCTATGATGTGTGCATTTTTCATGAAGTTATGAGCACGTGAAATCTACATATTTCCCTACATATCGGCCCCTTTCTCTGTGTCAGACTTAACTTTGTTTGTTGTCCTTTATGCTAACTCAACGCAGCTGCATCTTCTAAATAATGCCGCAAGTGAGGCTTGAGGAAGTGAGATCGTATTATTATAGGGAGATAAGAGGGTCATCTCTTACCATTGGAAAAAGCGTAATGGCTAACTTAATCACATGCGGCACCTCTCAGCCTATCGTGTAATGGCAGTGACATCAGTCGCAACATTCCTTAGTCTGCCTTCTCTTAAAAAAATACATTTTTACATACATCTACATATAGTTCCCAACGAAAGTATTATTTAGTGTAAAACATGCTGAAGATTAGCAAACAGGCTGTCAATTAATGAAATGATTAGCTATTTCCCCACAAAAGCTGTTTAAACAGCATAGTGAAGCTTCTCATCCATTGACATCCATTCAAAAAACAGCCTCTGGTCTCCTTCTCTGCGTACCGCCGGGGGCGGGGAGTTAGCATTAGCCGTTATGCTTTTTTGGCTAAATGTTGCAGGCTTGCCTTCCAGTGGCTTTGCTGATGCAGCCCCTGAAGTGAGACACAGGAAACAGAAATACTGCAAAATAATAATAATAATAATAATAATAATAATAATAATAATGCGACTAAACGAGACGAAATAACATTATAACATTTCATCTCGTCTCGTTTTGGACATTTTAGCATAGTTTTTATTTTGCAAACCACATTTAGTCTCGTTTTTATTCATCAACAATATTGCATTATACATTTAATTATAGTCATCGTCACATGACCAGCATTTATAGTGATTATTATAGTGATATAAGTTCATTGACAACGATATTTAGTCATAATTTTCGTTGGCGAAAGCAACACTAGTTGACATGTAGTTGGAAAGTTCCTCATACTTATTAGAATATCTAAAGTGGACCATCAAAATAAAGTGTAACCAAAGGTTAATTGGGGTTCTATATAGAACCCAAGGGTTCTTGGCTCAATTACTAAAGAATGCTTTATGTCAAAAAATGTCCTATATAAGGAGAATCGTTTTAAATGATTGCATAACAATTTCATGTTTAATGGGTTATTTCAGTTTTTCTAGTGATACAGTATGTTTACTAGCTGTTTAACTTATAAAATTTAATTAAAATTACAAATAAAATAAAAATGATTCCATGATGGAACCCCTAATAATGTTTATATTTTAAAAATGTAACATTATTCACTACAGTTCACTCATAAAAATAAAGGTAGAAGAACCATTTTTGCTTCCCCAAAAAAACATTCAGTGAACAGTTCTTAACATAACCTTTTTTTTATTTTTTATTTAGTATAAAGAACATTTGAATAATCTAAAGATCCTTTTTGTGATGGAAAGGTACTTTGGATGTTAAAGGTTTTTCATGGAACTATATATGCCGATAAAGAACCTTTATTTTTAAGAGTGCATGTATGGTTTTGATAGCTTTTGCTTTATTGAAGTAACCTTGTGTTTAAGCAGCATAGTCAGCAGTATGTAAAAACACCTCATTATCAGAGCTGAGAGAGTGTGCGTATATGTGTTTTCCACCCCGTTCTGCCACGTACCTGACAGTATGATGTGGTAACAGTCGACACTAATAACAAAGAAGTACAGAAAGAACAGTCCTCGACCCGTCAATGTGCGTTCTGAGGGTAATGAATGAGCGCCGAGGTGTGTGTGCATGTGGGCATTAGAAAAATGAATAGTGCCGCAATCATCTTGTTGCAGCTACAGCTCACTGACTGGCCTGACAGATTTTTCACTACACTGACACACACACACACACACACTGAGTTCAGACTCAGGATTATATTTGGAAAGCCATAAATCAAATGGCAGACATACCCCTGTCCCTCCAATATTCAATTCGTTCTTTTCGGTTATTGTTAAGCCAGTGTATCTTATCCATGTATAAGCATTCATAAAGAGTGCTGATTTGATGACACAGAGCATGTCATTGTCAAACAATACATTCCCATCATTCTTCATTAGGCCGGTTGTCATGGTATTGGTTCAGCTGAACTAAACCCTATTAGTGGCACATCTGAGAGAACATTCAATCAACCTCACGTCTGCTATATTAGAGTTCAGTGTATTAGGGCATGTCTGTCTTTCACAGCCCAATAATGGTCTCTTTATGGATCTAAATGGTTTAGAGTTAAAAAGTGGGGTATAAAAATGATGTTTGAGTGATTTTTATACTTTGTGCAGTCATAAAAGTGTTTCTTGGGTCAGTGTATTGAGAACAGCAGTGTATTTGGTCAGTGTTGGGTGAGTGAGTGATTTGTTAGTTAAATGAGTATGTAAAGTCAAATGTAGCACCTGATTTGCACCGTGCAATTCTCCAACCCTTTGTAAAAAAAAAAAAAAAAAAAGAAGCACACTTTAGCATATTTTAAAAAGAGTACTTATTAACTTAGATCTGATCTGACTTGAATTTGGTGAAAATCGGACAAACAGTCTAGGAAAGGTTTGTGCAAGCACACTTGGCAATAAAGCTCTTTGTGATTCTGATTCTGCTACACTTCAAAACACATCAGTGTACCATCCCATTGCATGAATATTCATGACCCTAAATGAGAAAAAGTCACAAAATGTTAAGAAAAGAAGGGTTAACCAGTACTTCAGACAATTCAAATATCGAAATAAGTCAAATTAACCCTCAACAAAAGAACATAATATAACATAATTGTGAACTGAATATAAACTTATTAGACACTTAACTGCATCTTATTAGAAATTAAATGAAAATGTTTTATATCTTTATATTTATTTTAAATGCATATTTTCATGTAATTTCATAATTCTATTGTCTTTTGAAATATGGTTAAAGTCTACTTAAATTTGTATTATAAATTTGCAAATTTAGTATGTTTAAAATTGGCATAGGCCTTTTTCACAAGAATCGGAAATCACGTGACGCAGGGTAAAGTTAGTTCCGCTATGCGTCCACGGCTATTAGATTGATATGCTCTTTTCTCAAATATCGCTTCTTACCTTTTATGTTTTGTCTGTTTTCCAAGTCGCTTTTGTATAATCTACAAAGAAATTATTTTCTACTGGTTTGTAGCTTGTACGGCCGCTAAGACCGTTGCTCGAATTTACCGGCAGGTGGATTTATATTACCAGCTGTCATACAGTAAAGGCTACGCAGCTACTCATTCAGCTATTCCCCCAATCGTATTACCTACGACGAACATTATTTATTAATTAAAAAATAACTCCCAATATATACTTTAATGGGGGATATAAAATCGAGATACATAATATTGTCGTGAGTTTAATATGTTTTAAAAATATATAGCATGTAATATCATATGGCATCATCCCACATTCAAGCATATGTCATAACTAATCCTGATCGATTAAAATGATTAAACTAAGACATAATTAATTTCCAAAACCACATTGTACAACTATCAGTCTTTGCATTAATGTTGCAACAGCACAATACTGTGCATAATACACACTTTAAGATGACGACAGGAAAATGAGTGAGAGACTGAAGTGTTTATATCATAGACTGTAAGGTTTATATCCAGGAATATCAGGGTGCGAGTGGTCCTGTTTCATGAATCAGAGGATCTTGCGTGATAAGGGAGCTTCCAGCTGATAATTTCCCCAGCACGTCGCTAAAAGCACTCTATACTCCCAAAGTGCATACTATCCACCCTAAATAGCACTGAATATTAGTACACATAGACTACTATTTACTATTTTATTACACATAGACTAGCACTTTGAGACGCAGGCACCGTCTGTACAGCACATGGAGCGCGATAATGCACAGCCGCGCCAAACAGGCACGAAGAATATAACCAGTTTAACCGCCATCACTTCAAATTATTTATTAAATTTTGCTCTTAATAAGAGCTCTGTAGTCTCACCAATAATTCAACAAGAACGTTCAAACATTTTCATGACATTTAATTCGTAAAACGACTTTGATTCCCGAGCTGGTTCTGATCGAGGCTATCTATCACTGTAACCGGAAAAAGTTTTGCACTGCGTGGATCGTTCCGGAAGCCAAAAACCCGGAAGTGTGAAATTGGCCTATTATTGCAAATTTTAAAAGTGTGTTAAGAAAACTGTTACTCTCTTTAAGTACACTTAAGTGGCCTTTTATTTCATTAATATTATATTATCTGAAAGTACAGTTTTTACACATTCATTTTTTTTCACATTCAATACAATTAATCTCAATGATACAGATACAGAAACACCTAACAAACTTGGGTGTCACCATGAAATCAAAATGGTCAATTCTTGATTATTTATTGAATTATTTATTGCAGTGCTTATTGTAAATGCATGTATATGTAAATCAGTGCACATCTTCTTCTTCTTATTATTATTATTATTATTAATGTTCCTTGTAATTTTTAATCAAAATGATTTTTCCCCACTATTGGGTGTACTGGCACAAGGATGGGGCAACCTGTCACTCACATGACATCGACCCATAGCAAACCATAACCATCCAATCAATTCACCATGAACAAAATCAAGTCCCGCTATACATTTGTTCTTGTTCCAGAAGCTATTTCACTCAGATATACGTCAAAATGGGAAATAAAAGACTATCACAACTTCTGTTTCAAGCTGACTTTATACAAAACTTTTAAGTACTGTTCACAACTTTTTCTTATTGAATTTGCCCTTGAAAACATGTGAAGTACTGTATTAAAGGGGAGTGTTGTGTTCATGTTGTTAATGTATATGGCCAGATATCATCTCACCGCTCACATTGATCAGAACCTCATGGTAGATATTATAACACAGGGAAATGTTTGTATTGGGTGTTTGCGTGCATATGTACACACACTGTTGTTATATATGTCTCATACAATTAATCTCAGTGCAGCGCTGTGTGATTGGAGATTTGGTCCAATCTCTCTAGGGTATTGAGGTTATTTTATAGTATAAATGAATGGTGTCTGTGGGCCTGTAGTAAAGAGCAGTGATATTACTGCAGTAATGGAGTGTAATGAACTGGGCTCTGAGAGAAAAAAATATCAACATTTCTTATGTTTTCTCTCGTCTTCCCTCACCTCATGTTATTTTTACTCCAAATTTTAGAGACTTATTCTAGAGGAAAGACACAAACAGAGAGTTCCCTATCTGCCAGTCACTTTGACATGGTGTCATTTTAGAAACCTTTAGAAAAGTTTCCAAAAAATTGGCGAGTGGAATTTACATGCACCACTCCCCTGGACATACATTAAAGGAGCTGGTGTGCATCCACTCATTCAGATTTGTTCTTCTGAGCTGAACAAAGTGTCATCTATACACAAGCTCATTCCATTCGCTTTGTTTGAGAAGAATTGATGGTGTTACAGCGCAGTACTCTATCCATGTCTCACAGATAATTGCAGAGAAAACTTCCCCTTGGCTTTTAAGCAATCTGAAAGAGCAAGCTTGCTCCAAAAGAGCAAACACAGATGGAGAGCACCTTTTAACAGATGCCTTTCTGATTGTGGGTTTCTGGGTGCTGTCAATATCTCTAGTCCTTGGACTGCCGCGATCTTTGTCTCTCGTGTTTGGGCCACACTCACGCTGGGACAGCATTCGTGGATGGTTCATGTTCTCACGAGAACATGTCCATGGCAACGTTTCTAGTAAAAGGAGTCACCTCAGCTTAATTATCGATCACAGCATTGGGGGATTGGCTGATGCCTTCTGATGCTGAGAACTTGGCTGGTCTCACACTTTTGGGTGCGGTAACTCAGCCTAAGTTCGAAGCAGAGCTGCCGGTTATGCTTGTCTGGTATGATTGTATCTAGGCTTGGAGCACAACTCACAACCACACCCAGCCACAGTGCCCTTCTTCCCAGAAAATCATTGGTGACACCTTTACTGCCAGGTCCTGCTTTGTAGGCTATTCCATCCTAACTACCCTCGACAATAGCCAGGGGGTACAAGGAGGTTCCTCATGTTACTCACCTGGTGGTCCAGGAGAGACATCTCTGGTTGAACCTTGCTAAGATGCGGGATGCAAGTGGCAGTGGTACCCAAATTTGCAAAGAAAAAGCAGTTTCCTTATTCTCTGGGTCACACAGTTCACAGCTTGGACATAATGAATGTGAGCTGTCCGCCTCCTCATGTCCAGACGTGACTCACACAAAGCCCTGTAAAGGTTGGTGTGGCGTGTTTAGAGGATGTGCAGCTTCTTCACTCATCACAGACCAGTTTCAGTTAGGGCTTACGGAGCTAGGTAAGCATTTCAGTACACTCACAGCCACAGGATCGGGATAGATGGATTCCCAACATGGTGGCCAACACTCCCCTTTGCCACCCTGTCGCAGATATATCAAAAATGATTGTTCCTCTAGTGCCACTCGGGCAGGGTTTGGAGGCCTTTTAGCACTTCGCTGGCTCATCAGGACAGTCAGACTCAGCTACGTGATTCAGTTTACCAGGTGCCTGCCCAGGTTCAGCGGCGTTCCTTTACCTCAGTGGCAGGCAAATGTGCCCCTGTCATGCATGCAGAAATTGCAGTCCTATTGGACACAATAGAGCCTGTCCCTCCAGCTGAGATGAAGAAGGGTATTTACAGCCCTTAATTCATTGTGCCAAAGAAAGGCCATGGGTTGCGCCTGCGACTTTTGAATCAGGCCCTACACAAGCTCCTGTTCAAGATGTTAATGCATGAATGCATTTTGACATGCATTCGCCAACAGGATTGGTTCGCAGCAATAGACCTGAAGGTTCCTGTCACCTTGTGTCTTCACAAAAGTCACAGAGGCTGCCCTTGCCCCGTAAAGTGAATTGGGCATTCGCATTCTCAACTCGCATTCTCATCTCGATGACTGGCTGTTCCTAGCTCACTCTCAAGATTTGTTGTGTGCATGCGGGGACCTGGTGCTCAGACACCAAAGCCATTTGGGGCTTGAGGTCAACTGGGAAAAGAGGAAGCTCTCCCCAGTGCAGAGCATCTCTTTTCCTGGGATGGAGTTAGACTCAATCACTATGACAATGCTACTCAAGAACGAGTGCACTCAGTTGTTGTTGAATTCCCTGAAGATGTTCAAAGGAAAAACAGTGGTTTCAACGAAAACAATTTCAGAGGCTCCTGAGGCATATGATTTCCTCTGTGACGGCTATGCTTTTGGGATGATGCATATGAGACCACTTCAACATTGGCTACAGACTTGAGTCTTGAGATGGGCATGGCACAGCGACACACATCACGTGGTCATCATGCAGATTTGTCTTGCTTATCCAGCCCTTGGATAGACCTTGCATTTCTATGGGCAGGGGTTCCACTAGAACAAGTGTCTAGGTGTGTTGTGTTCAAAACAGATGCATCCAAGACTGACTGGTGTGTCATGTGCAATGGGGACACAGCGTCAGGCTCTTGGACAAGACCTCGACTGCAGTGGCACATAAACTGCCTTGAGTTGCAAGCAATTTTGCTGGACCTGCAGAGGGTTTGATCACTGATCCAGGGCAAGCATGTGTTGTTCTAGACAGACAACACAGCGGCAGGAATGTATATAAACCATCAAGGTGGTTTATGCTCATGAAGCATGTCCTAACTCGCCTGCAATCTCCTCCTCTGGAGTCAGCCACAATTGATGTCACTGCAGGCCACTCACATCCCAGGTGAACTCAATTGCACAGTGGATGCGCTCTCATGAGGAGTGACGTTTCAAAGGAGTGGAAACTCCCAGGAATCCGCCCATCTCCCGCTGTGGTATTCCATGACAGAGGCCCCCCTCGCCATGGATGTGCTGGCACACAGCTGGCCCCGGAGCCTAGGCAAATATGTCTTTCCATATGGTTGTGGAATTGCAGGTGTTCTTTGTCAGCAAAACATGCCTTGAGTTCAGTTCGGCATTCTCTTACATGATCTTGAGACCTTGGCCGGGCTACTTGCCCAAAGTTTTAGGGACAAAGTGGTGAACTTGCAAGCACTGCCCTAGGATGAGGTAGACCCAGCCTTGTCATTGCTGTGTCCAGTACCCTGCTTTTTTCCTTGGACTTCACACAGAGCTTCAGAAGCTCTGAGCAGCTCTTTGTCTGTTTTGGGGGACAGCAGAAGGGGAAGGCTGTCTCTAAAAGATGATGGACCACTGGATTGTGGATGCCATTTCCTTGGCATACCAGGCCCAAGGCCTGCCATGCCCTTTAGAAGTGTGAGCACACTCCAAGAGAAGTGGACATCTGTAGAGCAGAAGGCTGGGCTACACCCAATACCTCTCTGACATTTTACAATCTTCAGGTTCTCTTGGTTACAAACAGGTAAGTTACGGGCAATTTTCCAGATGTACCGCTTACATATAGTACCTTTCCCCTCCCTGATAACTTTTGGAGGGAACGAGACATGGTGTTCCTCATGCCACAATGCTGAACTGCCCGCTGAAATGTCGTATGTCCGGGGGAGTGCACATTCAAATACCACTCGCCAATTTTCATACTTTTCTCAAAGTATCAGAAGTGATACTTGGGGCTCTCAAGTATGACCCGTAGTGTCAGTCATCAACACCACATCTCATTCCCTCAATTAGAGAACAGAGGTTACAATAGTAACCAAGATGTTTTCAGTGACTGCAACAAAGAGAGGATTTCAGTGATTGTAAGATGGAGATTGAGAAGCTGCATGTAGTCACTCAGAATAACAATGTGGTCAGTGTGTGTGTGTGTGTGTGTGTGTGTGTGTGTTTGATGGAGTTATACTGATGTAAGCATTACATTCCATTCTGTCATTGGAAGATCAGAGAAAACCATTTTGATGGAGAGCAGTGGGAGTGAAAAGGGCTGAACCTACAACAAAGAATGGCACAAGAGCTTCATAAATGATGTATTCTCTTGTCCAAACACATCTCCTCCATCTTTTCTCACGTTCTGAGAATGATGAGCTGTCGTGATATGAATCATATTTGAAATCAGTCTGCTTTAAAATAATAAGTGTGTCATATTTTCTATCTTGAAGTGGTAATAAAAAAAAAAAAGAGAAAAAGAAAATTGTCATAATTTACTAATTCACCAATTAGTTGACCATGGCACCCGGACTGTAACTGTGTCCTAACCAGATGTGCCACAACACATCATAAAAGGTATATTTTCCATGTCCAGTAAAGTCAAGTCACCTTTATTCATATAGCGCTTTATACAGTTATACACATTTTGTATGACCTTTGGATGATTCACCTCAGATCTTGAAAATAAAGTCAGGAAAAGCACAGTTTGGCAATGATCAGGTTGAGGTCTGACTTTATAAGCAGCATATATATTATATATATATATATATATATACAGCATTTTATTCTTCTTGTTGACTCGCATATATGTCACAATAGGGAAGAAAAGACTATTGCAACTTACGTTTCATGCAGACTTTAAAGAGCTTCAGCCAAAGATGATAAAGTCCAGTCACTGACCAATCACTGCAGTCCAGAAACATCCTGAGCACAGCAAAACGAAGAAAAAAAAAAGCAAATACTCCACTACAGACACACACTAGTGGATCAAACGTAGTAGATTTTTGTACAAGTCTACACTTTATTTATTTAAAAAATGTTGTGCACATTTAAAACACTGTAAAAAACAAATGAGAATGCAGCAAGTTAAAATTGTTTTTACGTTTCAAATATATGACTGTTCCACTAAAACACATTTGTGATAAATGACGTGCCGCCTTTCATCTACATTTAATTATTTCAGCATCTTAAGAGTGTTTGATAATAAACAATGTTCTAACTGGGAAAATTATTTATAGATGTCATAATTTCTGGCATGGATGGGCAAGAAAAGACCCTTTGAAATGACTAGTTACCCTAGTAACTTTGTTTTCTGCTCATGATGAGATCGTTTTAATTAGTGAAGTTCCTAAACGTAATTTAGGGTGGAGCGAGCCCATCTAATCTTCCAATCAACAGCCAGAGTATATAAGCAGCTGTGTCTACCAACACAATGGCTAGTTCAATCCCAAAGAACTTTCAAATCTGCTCTATTTTCCTCTATAGCTTTCAGCAAGGTTAGTCCAGTTGCTCCATGTCCTTGTCGTTGGTGTACTTTTCAATCTAAAGAGTGTTAAAAATCTGCGCTTACACACATGCCATTACCTCCATCATAAATTATAATAATATGATAACATGTAAAGGCTTGTAATGTACTGAATAAGATACATGTATAATTATGGATTATCTTCTCGGTCTTAATGAAGATACGTTGGTCATCAGTTCTAATTAGATGTGACAAACTCAAGTCATTTTAATTAAATACTCTGATATCACTCATATCTCTCTCTTGCGGGGCACAGACATGATCCATGGACAAAGATTAAACTCAGTCTGACACGAAATTGGATTTTCAATAGAGAGCTGCCATTTATAATTTAGTTCTGAATTAAGTTTAGGCTACCCACGTAGAAGGCGACATTCTCATGACTTTGCGCAACGTTCCCTAAAAGTTCTCTAAAGGTGACGAAAATTCTGAACCTTTACAGAACATTAGGGACGTTCCTTAAACATCTTCTTTTGGTAATGAAAGTGCTGCAGTTCAAGGTTCCTTATATGACTTTAGGGAGGCATTCGAATTTGGTTAATTTTATGGTCACATAAGAACGTTACAAAGAGGATATTTGAAACATTAACTGAACGCTCCCATATGGTCATCTGTTGGTCATTTAATAACGTTCCCGATATGAGTTTAGGGGGATGTTTTAATTTGGTTATTTTATGGTCACGCGAGAACATTACAAAGAGGTCATTTGGGAAATTAACAGAATGTCCCATAGTAATAGTCCCCTAAACATTCCCAGAACATCCTGAATGTTTCCTGAAGGTCCACCAAATGATGTCCCCCAAAGAGCTCCACATGGTGACCGTCTCTGAACGTACTGGGTACGTTTCTAGACAACGTCCTTAACACCAGTGGGGACGATCTGAGAATGTTCTAGGAACTTAAAATTTCTAGCGGGGTATGTAGATAACAGCATGCCATCATGTTGCTATTTCTGTACTATATCGTATGATTAGTATGACATGCTAATACATTTGCCATATGTGCAGTATACAAAATAATGTATCATTGTAAAGTGCTTAATTTCCATTTCCAGTGTGATGAACCAAAATAAATATTAACAGTTATTATCATATCATTTTTTTATTTATACTTTGATTGTACTGATTGTGTTACCATTTTTCAGTGTACTACTTTACATCTAAATTAACAGGTTTTATTATTTGTTGTCTTTTTTTTTTTTCACCCGATCTCATGGCAATACATATGTATTTTACAAGGCGGCTAATTTGTACAAATTCGTATTAGTGAGGTCGTTTTTTATTAATACATTTTTTGCTAAATCATACTTATTATACGAGTTGCCAAATTCGCCTGAATTCGTATGAATGACATACCCCTAACCCCGCCCCTAAACCTACCCATCACTGGGATTTAGACAAGTCATATGAATTCATATATGTAAAGTCATACAAATTCATACGAATTAGCCACCTCGTAAAATACGTTCGAATTGGTCATGAGATAGCGTTGGTTAAATCAGGTAAAAATAGCTCTTTAAGGTAACAAGTGCAGGTTACCACTGTTCATAGTGTACTATTTTTTACCATAAGTCATATCTTGTTTGTCACTATATTTAGCTATAACAATACTAACACTGAGTCTTGTTCAATATTAAACAAGCAGAAAAAAATAGTTCAATTTGACAATAACAATTTTACACACATTCATTCTGCTCAAGATTGTGCCCTAATGTTAGTTTTGCTTGAAATATTGATTTGAGTTCAAATTATTTTAGTATGTGAGAAGGAACACTGAACTCATCACATCAGTGTGTATTTTGTGATAATTACCAGTACATTTATATCCTACAAGCAACTAATGAAGATCTGCAGCCTAAAACAGGCAGAGAAATCCAGCTTTAGATGCCATTGCTTGAGCGATGCACAACTGAAGATACCATAACACCTTCAGTTAAACCAAGGGCTCTTTGATGCTAAAAATGTGAGGTTTTATTCAGTTAACATTCATGAAATAAAACAACCAGCATTTGTGTGTATGTGCGTAGTGCGTTATACTAGCATTCCAGATTCTATTAATCAAATCTTATCTGCCTGGCATGTTCCCTTGAGACACACACACACACAGCGGCCCTCTCCGTAACAAGACTGCATTATCTCGTTCAGTAATGGATTGCCATGGTGAATATTCTGTCGGTGCTCATGTTCATACTGACACCTCGAAGAGCTTCAAACGCACTGCTTAAGCATTAATGGTCTGACAAAATTAGCTGCCACTCTTTTATTCATTCTTTACATCTTTAATTTTTCCTCAATCTTTCTTCCTTAGATATATATTTTATTTTCATTCATTCATGCATTCTTCCATTTGATAGTTGTATCTTTTGTTCATTAAAATGAAAACAGAAAATCTAAAAAGCAAATTCAAACTATTGCTCAATGACAACAAAATAACACTGGTTCAATCCTTTCATTTGTTCTTTATATCTTTAATTTTTCCTCAGTCATTCTTCCTTAGTTGTGTCTATTGTTCATTGATTTGTTCTGTCATTCTTATTTGTATTTGTGTCTTGTATCAGTTCAGAAGAACTCTTATTTTGATATTCATTTTATTCAGCTGTTCCTTGTTCATCTTTTTCTGTCCATTTCCTGTTTCCTTTGTTACCAAGGCTGCGTTCCACTCCACTTTTAGACATGCACTCACAAACTTCCCTAAGCACTTCCCCTCAGGGGAATCCCTGCCGCCATTTTGAAGTGCATTCCACTTCGTGAAGTGGTTGAGGGATATTTATATGGACAGACCCTCTCTCCCTCAATTTTGACCGAGTGAGTCGACTTCATATGTACACTTCAGGCAACACGACTGTGACGTCGCTGCATATTGTGTTTAATTTATCTCACCATATATATATATATATATATATATATATATATATATATATATATATATACAGTGTATATATATATATATATATATATATATATATATATATATATATATATATACATACAGTATATATATATATATATATATATATACAGTATATACATACAGTATATATATATATATATATATATATATATATATATATATATATATATATATATATATATATATATCGATATTTATATACACTGTATGTATATATATATATATATATATATATATACAGTGTATATATATATATATATACACTGTATGTATATATATATATATATATATATATATATACACTGTATATATATATATATATATATATATATATATATATATATATATATATATATATATATATATATATATATATATATATATATATATATATATATATATATATATATATGTATATATATATATATATATACTGTATGTATATATATATATATATATACTGTATGTATATATATATATATATATATATATATATATATATATATATATATATATATATATATATATATATACACACTGAAGTGTACAGGCAACACGACTGCGACGTCGCTGCACAGTGTATATATATATATATATATATATATATATATATATATATATATACATACACAATATATATATACATACAGTATATATATATATATATATATATATATATATATATATATATATATATAAACCCGATTCCAAAAAAGTTGGGACACTGTACAAATTGTGAATAAAAAAGGAATGCAATAATTTACAAATCTCATAAACTTATATTTTATTCACAATAGAATATAGATAACATATCAAATGTTGAAAGTGAGACATTTTGAAATGTCATGCCATATATTGGCTCATTTTGGATTTCATGAGAGCTACACATTCCAAAAAAGTTGGGACAGGTAGCAATAAGAGGCCGGAAAAGTTAAATGTACATATAAGGAACAGCTGGAGGACCAATTTGCAACTTATTAGGTCAATTGGCAAATGATTGGGTATAAAAAGAGCCTCTCAGAGTGGCAGTGTCTCTTAGAAGTCAAGATGGGCAGAGGATCACCAATTCCCCCAATACTGCGGTGAAAAATAGTGGAGCAATATCAGAAAGGAGTTTCTCAGAGAAAAATTGCAAAGAGTTTGAAGTTATCATCATCTACAGTGCATAATATCATCCAAAGATTCTCTTGTACCACTGTTTGAAGAATTTATCTTCCAGAATCTGGCAGTAAGGTGTGGGAGTTCACTTTTAGTCCATCTCTTATCCTGAAATGATTTTTGACTTTTCAGTCTGAGTTAAATCTCTTTTTTGGCTCATTTTATCTGTAAAAGAAAACCTGCCTAATAATTCTGCACACCTGAATATAGGGCATTTTTCATTTCCAGCCTTCATGAACAATTATATATCACTTATAAATGATTAAAAACAATATTAATAGTAGTTATTAAGATTGATGTGGATTGGAATTGGTAAAATGTGCTTGGAAAAAAAATATGATCAGAAAATCAACTTGCCTAATAATTCTGCACACAGTGTACATATATGTATACATACACACTACCAGTCAAAAGTTTGGACACATCCTCTCATTTAATGTTTTTTCTTTGTTTTCATGACTATTTACCTTGTAGATTCTCATTGAAGACATCAAAACTATGAATGAACACATATGGAATTATGTAGTAAACAAAAAAAAGTGTGAAATAACTCTAGATATGTTTCATATTTTAGATTCCTCAAAGTAGCCACCCTTTGCTTTGTTGACAGCGCTGCAAACCCTTGGCCTTCTCTCAATGAGCTTCATGATTTAGTCACATGAAATGATTTTCACTTCACAGGTGTGCCTTGTCATGGTTCATTTGTGGAATTTCTTGCCTTTGTTGGGACCATCAGTTGTGTTGTGCAGAAGTCTGGTTGGTACACAGATGACAGCCCTATTTGACAACTGTTAGAATTCATATTATGGCAAGAACCAATCAGCTAAGTAAAGAGAAATGACAGTCCATCATTACTTTAAGAAGTGAAGGTCAGTCAGTCCGTAAAATTGCAAAAACTTTGAATGTGTCCCCAAGTGCAGTTGGAAAAACCATCAAGCGCTACGACGAAACTGGCTCACATGAGGACCGCCCCAGGAAAGGAAGACCAAGAGTCACCTCTGCTGCTGAGGATAAGTTCATCCGAGTCACCAGCCTCAGAAATCACAAGTTAACAGCACCTCAGATTAGAGCCCAGATTAATGCCACACAGAGTTCTAGTAGCAGACACATCTCTACATCAACTGTTCAGAGGAGACATAAAGGCGAATCAGGCCTTTATGGTCAAATAGCTGCTAAAAAAAAACACTGCTAAGGAAAAGCAACAAGCAGAAGAGATTTGTTTGGGCCAAGAAACGCAAGGAATGGACATTAGACCAGTGGAAATCTGATGAGTCCAAATTTGAGATCTTTGGTTCTACCCGCCGTGTCTTTGTGCGACACAGAAAAGGTGAACGGATGGTCTCTACATGCATGGTTCCCAACGTGAAGCATGGAGGAGGAGGTGTGATGGTGTGGGGGTGCTTTGCTGGTGACACTGTTGGGGATTTATTCAAAATTGAAGGCACACTGAACCAGCATGGCTACCACAGCATCCTGCAGTGACATGCCATCCCATCTGGTTTGCATTTAGTTGGACCATTATTTATTTTTCAACAGGACAATTACCCCAAACACATCTCCAGGCTGTGTAAGGGCTATTTGTCCAAGTAGGAGAGTGATGGAGTGCTGCGCCAGATGACCTGACCTCCACAGTCACCTGACCTAAACCCAATCAAGATGGTTTGGGATGGACCACAAAGTGAAGGCAAAAAGGCCAACAAGTGCTCAGCATCTCTGGGAACTCCTTCAAGACTGTTGGAAAACCATTTCAGGTGACAACCTCATGAAGCTCATCGAAATAATGTCAAGAGTGTGCAAAGCAGTAATCAAAGCAAAGGGTGGCTATTTTGAAGAATCTAAAATATAAAACATGTTTTCAGTTATTTCACAATTTTTTGTTTACTACATAATTACATGTGTATTTATTCATAGTTTTGATGTCTTTAGTGAGAATCTACAATGTAAATAGTCATGAAAATAAAGAAAAAACATTAAATGTGAGGGTGTGTCCAAACTTTTGTCTGGTAGTGTATATATATACATATTTAAATATCTAAAACAACCCAAGCACACCTATATACATATAGAATGCTGCATTAAACAGTTTTGTAAGGGAAAAAAGTAAATAATAAAATCAACTCCATAGCAGATTCCAAGTGATCAAGGGCTTTGGACATTCCAATTCAGCCAATTGCACTAGTTCCACCAGTAGTGGGCACTTGTGCAATGTAAGCAATGACGTACATCTAAGTCAACAAGACTGAGGGAAGTTAGCGAGGGAAGGGCATAAAAAACCGAACTGGAACACAGCCTAAGTATATTCTCATTTTTTTTTTTTTCCTCTGGTTACTGATTATGTTCCTGACCTGTGTCTATTTAATTTTTTATTATACAGGTAGCCTACATCAGGTGTCTCCAGCCCTGCTCCAGGAGGGCAATGTTCCTGCAGACTTAAATTCCAACCCTGCTTCAACACACCTGCCTGTAATTTTCAAGTAATCCTGAATACCTTGATTAGGTGCTTCAGGTGTGTTAGATTAGGGTTGGAGATGAACTTTGCTAGACGGTAGCTCTCCAGGAGCAGGGTTAGAGAGGGCTGGTGTGCATCTATTCTCGCTGTTGGTTTTTGTCTTTGCTTTGTTAAGGCAGGAACACTTCAAGCTGACACCGACGAACTAGTGGCGACGAAAGCAGACTGCAGGGTTGGCTCACATCGGCAGCGTCTGGGTCCAAAGTTACCCTGACACACCAAACGGACGCTCGACAGCCGACGACCAAGTAGCACACACGTTCTGCGCCTGTGTAAGATGAAATGCCTTTCCGTGCCAGCAGGTGGCACTAGCTGAACAGCCAATCAGAATGATCAGATGGCCCGACGGACTGACAAGCTCCGACACCGATTTAACATGTCGAATCGGCCGAAAAAAAAAAAAAATGGACCAACTTAAGCCGATGGTGTTGAACACACTGAGAATACATACACATAGTCGTCCGATGAACAAAAACTGCCCGACGGCCGACCGTCGGCTTGGTGTGTTCCTGCCTTAAAGGTAAAAAGCTGTCACATCAGTGTTTTTCCTTGGATCATCTTCTTGTTTTGTTTAATTCAAATAAAGACTGCTAAATGTTACAATCTGCTGGATGCGGCTCCAGGTTCACGACCCTGCAGGTAAATCACAGTGTGTGTATTCAGAATGTGTCAGTACTCTGCGTGAGTGTTTTGGCGTCTCCTTGCACCTGAGTAACGCTTCAATGTCACACCTGCTGTGAGAATAAATTCAATATTTAAGGAATCTTCCACTCCCCACGTAACAGAGAAGTGGAACGACTCAAAGTTAATTATCATCTTCATGCATGATGTTTGTCATTCGTTTTACTCGCTGTGAAATCATGTTCATTGTTTGACATTCATGCAGTGTTTAAAGTACACATTAGCCTCAAAAACTCACCATGTTTTGATGTTATAAAAATGTTAATTTGATCTTTGCTGATGTCTGCTCTTAAGTCAGCACAAAAATTGCCATAGTTTAGTGGGGCGAATCTCACAAAGAAATAAACTGGTCTTTTTCAACTTAGAATCAAAAGTGAAAACAACCCAGGAAAAATGTGCCTGTGATAACCCTTACACAAAGAAAATATATTTCCTAATATATGAACAATCATTATATTAAATGATTTACCAGTATATTAGAAAATAAACAGAATAATACATAAGGAATTGCCGCTTTCATATATTGAAAAATATGTGACAATATCCAAAGTCCTGTCCAGGCAAGTCAGAAATGTTACTTGATGATATTTTCCAGTGAAAATTCTTATACTGGTCATACTTTCAAGACGTAGAATCTGTGATTCTGAAATACAGTATCCACTGGTGCGGTGACTGACAGCAAGCATTAGATTCATCCGCGCTGACGAGCTGTGCCGTTGCACAACGCACGTACAGATAACTGTTCCGCATATGACTGCAATTGCAGGTTTCAAACAGAGATGGCAACAAAGTGGAAAAAAATCACAAACTGCAGCTTTAATAATTCACTTAATTTTATTATCACGGGAAATGACGCAGACAATATGTGAATCAGCTTCCAACATTTTGCGAGCAACTGGTGATAAAGAAAAATGGCATGTCGCAATATTGAAAATATTACCATTTTAATCCATGAAAGCGAGCCAGTTGATATCACACAAACAATGTGCAAACTTTGCATGAGAGTTATGCGGGTAAAGTCTCACTAGAGAACAGTAGCGGCTCCTTGCCATAAATATATGTAGGGCAGATTCTGGGTGTTAGTGTGAGTTTATAATAACTATTTTGTAAGCTATAATATTCTAATCGTTGAACACATCAGACACACTTTTGACAGAATTCGAATGTCCTTGCGTTATTCAGCCTGAGGGTGGCGCTCTAATGATGATTGACGGACTTTAGTACACACAACACACAAAATCTGAGAATCTTGTATTATTGCTGCCGAATTTTGTTTTAGAATATTGTTTTAGAATAGTTATGTAGGAATTCGAAAAAAGACATGTCTATTTTCAGAACAAACATAAACAACAGAACTACTAAAGCTATTCACATGAGCACGTTTAAAATACTCTCATTAATTTGATACGCTACTCCACGTAGGAAGAACAGACATGCCAAACAGTACTGACCTGATACAGACGCATATCTGAAGTAGACTGATGTCGTCTTGGTCTGGAGCAAGCGGCAACCTCCCCCTTTCTCTCGTGATCCAATACGGAAGTAACTTAAACTGCGATTCATCGACTGGCCGCTAGGGACAGGCTCCAAAAGAGAGCAGAATCTCATAGAGTCCCATGTTAAATTGGCCAAGTTTTTAGCAGAAAAAATATGTTTACAAGTTGGTTCAAATTGTGGTTTTGGTCTATACTGCTATTTTTGCCCTTCATGACAACTCTGAGGGGGGTGAATTTTTTTGTAACTTATCCATTTAAATTATATTAAGCCTTAAAGTTCTGCATAATTCAGGGCGTGGTCACTTGAGTGACAGGTAGATTGCGCTACTGTCTGTGAGCCGTCACTTTACCTCAGCTGCCGCTGAATTTGGCATCTCAGCCGTTTTTTTTTTTCTCGATTATTTTATACAATTATAAAATATGGCTTGCTGCATAATATTCGAGACTGATATGTGTCTGTGTAGATGTGTTCGCATGCGGAAGAAACAGAACACACGTTGTTGGATCTTGGCATTGGCTGAAAGGTTTGGTTGTGAGATTTACTACAATGACAATGGCGGGAGGATATCAAAATCCGACAGCACTGCTTTTTATATTATAACTAAAACTGCTGCACTACTTTTGAAAAAAATATACTTTGGACACAGGCTCATTTGTTTGTTAGAAACGATCGTATACAGTTTTACAACATAAAGGCTGTTCAGATTGCATCCTTTCTTGAAGAATGATGACAGAGAGCAGATCATTCAGAAGAAATGTGACATGTTTTTTTGTTTTGCAATGGACACTCATATTTTACCCAAGTGCCACAGATTGGTTTCATCTCGGGATCTCTATTTTATTATAAAGGTATGAAGTCACATTTGATTTTCCATGTTGTTATTTGCACACCCAACACTACTGGTGTTGGAGGATCTATATCTTAAAAAAACACTGTAGATTGACAGTAAACCTTTAGAACATTCTGATGATAAAACTTATCTTTTCAGCAACCAGTCATATCAGCTCAAACCACCTCCCCGCCTCTTTGCCCATTTTCAGTTATCCGGGAGTGACGTGCGGTGACGCGCAGCTAAGATGGCTGCGGCCTCATTTACGTGTCAAAACTGCTGTTCAGAACTCTATGGGTGACGTCACGGACACTACGTCCATATTTTTTTACAGTCTATGGTCTGGAGCGAGGTTTACGTGAGGTGTGTGTGGAAATAAGCAGGGCAGCCAGAAATCTGCTACAATGGCTCTCTATGAGAGGGTGCTGCAGTTCCATTTTACATCACAGATTTACATAGGAAAGTTGGGGCGCTGTAGAGCTGGGAAGGGCTCTGAAACCGGCTGCCCCGCTTAGTATTATGAATACATGCCTGTCGACTCCATGCGCTACATTTTAATATATCCACTTTACGTCTTAAAATAGTCTAGAAAATCTGAAAAATATTTGTTGCAGAATGCTGAACACATTTATTATTTATTATTCAGTGTAGGAGGTAGGCCTATATTTTAGGATGATAAATATTTTGGTAATTTTTACAAAGCCACAGAAACTGAGTTTTTGGCTTTTGTCACTGCATTAACGGCGCATTCTCTTAGAGACTATTAATTTATTTTCTTAATTGGACCCGAGCACCGATGGTGTGAGGACCCTATAGAGTGCCCCAGGGATGACGCGTTTTTGTAGGCAAAACACGGAAGCGAGTTAGCATTTTAGGACTTCCGGTTCCAACACCGTAAAGTCGATGGGTTTTTTGAATGGGTTTTTTGCTAAATCGCCTGAAATAAGGTCTGTGGTTAAAAAAGCCTTAAAAATACTTTCACGTTTTGATCTATGACATAAAACACACCAGTTATAACCCACTTGTGATTTTTTTTTAACTTTTACTGTGTTTTCAAATCGGCGGTTGCTAACAAATTGCTAAAAGGGACTACTTCCTTTGGTGGGGACTTTAGACGTCATCATTAAAAACGGGACATTTGGAAAGCATTTCTCATGAAAAAGTGGATAAGTATTCATACACAGCGCAGATCATAATCAGTGAGCATGTTTTTAAATAGAGTTGTTTTCTAAATAAAGTTTGAGGACGCTTGGTGGTGACGACGTTGATCCTCGACCATGGTGTGCTGTAGTCCGTTTATAGCCTACTGTTAGCCTAGCTTTCAGTCGAGGGAACCCATGCTTCCGGGTTGGCCTACAAAAACGCGTCATACACATATATATATATACACACATATATATATAATCTATGGGGTATTTTGAATGAAGAAGTGAAAGTCTATATCGTCATTGTATTATAAAATACAATGACAATGTAGACTTTCAGTTCTTCATTTTTACTTGCATCAAACTTGTATCTTTTCACCTTCTAAATGTTTAATATGCCAATAAATTAGGTCTGTGATTTTTTTTTTCATTGCACCTTTTTTGTGTGTGTTCCTTACAAAACAAAACAACACAAACACATTGTTAAAAAAAACACAAATGCACAAATACAAATGCAATTTTACATTTTTATTCAAGAATATTATTTGTTTCATTTTGCTGGAGCTTAAGCGACTCCTTTATTACTAATCACATCCCTAGCTTTAGAAAATATTTGTTCATTTGTCCCCGACGTGATGTGTCAGTGAGGTAACAAAGCTTAATTTCCACAGGTCACGTGACAGACTCATTTCAAGCAATGCTCCGAAACACAGTTTCAGAGCACTAGTGTGTCGAACTCGAGACATGTGTCGACACTGGATGTCGAGCTACCCTTCCCTAGTAACAGCCCAATACCTCTATGCCCAATACCTACAATAAAGTCTCTTGGAGCTGAAACCGAACAGGAAGTCAGATATTTTTAATTTTCTTTAAAAAATGGTGTCACTTCCACATTGTACTTTAACCAACTCCTGACCATCAGCAGCACAAAACCAGCAAACAAAGTCCAGTGAAAGATTTAGCATAGATGTGATGGCAAACAGGTATGCATGTTGTTTTTCATAAATAAATTTGTCTGTAATTATTACCTTCCATCATTTTACTAGTCTCAAGTTGTAACCCGTAATGTTGTCGTGTTTAATCAGATTGTCCATGACACCCTGAAAAAATAATCCAGTGACAAGAAAGAAGACTATGATAAGACAGACTTGTGCACTTCCATAAGGTAAAACTCGCAATACTGTTGCAATGTCATTGTGAACTTCGAAATTATGGTTGTAAATACCATAATGCAGTGGTTTTCAGTCATGGTCCTGGGGACCCACAGTTAAATTCATGGATCTCCCTGCAAATGAGCTGATGATCTGAATCAGGAGTTCAATAAGGACATAATCTGTGGAGTGCAGCTTTTTAAATTTTTATTAAGGGGTTAATTTACTGAAATATAATTTGTGCTTGCCCTCATGACATTCCTAACCCTTAAGACTTTTGATCATCTTCAAAACACAAATGTAGTTATTTTAATGAAATCTGATTTGTTGATTCATTGACAGTATACAAATACCACTGTGATGCTTCAAAAAGTTCATAAAGAGATCATAAAACTTAAGTTGTTCTGTATTTTCTGAAGAGACTTGCATTATGTGAATATTTAACTGTCTTTTTATTTACATATAAACACAAACAGATCAGATATGGTAAACGGGAATTCATGCACAAGTTTATTCTCAGTGTTATGCAGCATCGTTTGAGCTTCCACAAGAACTATTTGTGCTGATTAATGTGAATAAAAACCTAAAATAAATCTCCATCATATAAGGTGGCTGTGTTTCTTCAGAAAGTTTGGACTAAAGTGCTAAACTTCATATGGATTATTTTTACAATCCCTTTATGAACTTTTTGAAGCATCAAAGTGGTAGCTGCGTGGACTCTGTGGGTGGACAAATCTTTCAGTATTTTCACTTGTATTTAAAAGATGAACAAAAGTCTTACGGGAGTGGAACAACATTGTTTTGGGTGAACTATCCCTTAAAGCACAATTCTCATCAAACAATACTATTACTGAGAGTATGTTTAACCGCTAACATTTTGAAGTTTTACATGTCTTTTGACCTGCAGAGTTCACATGGGTGAATTTGATGATGTTTTGTCTAAGACACATCATTGTTGAAAATAAACGTTCAAACTGATACAACGTATTGGCTGTTATTTAAAGGTGCCCTAGAATCAAAAATTTAATTTATATTGGCATAGTTAAATAACAAGAGTTCAGTACATGGAAATGATATACATTGAGTTTCAAACCCCATTGCTTCCTGCTTCTTATATAAATCTCATTTGTTTAAAAGACTTCCGGAAAACAGGCGGATTTCAACACAACACCGACTGTTACGTAACAGTCCGGCTCATTAATATGTATGACCCCAATATTTGCATATATGCCAGCCATTAGAGGCATTAGACAAGGAAAGTCAGTATTAACGTCTGGATCTGTGCACAGATAAGGTAAGCCAGCAAGAACAACAGCGAAAAATGGCAGATGGAGCAATAATAACTGACATGATCAATGATAACATGATATTTTTTGTGATATTTGTAAATTGTCTTTCTAAATGTTTCATTAGCATGTTGCTAATGTACTGTTAAATGTGGTTAAAGTTACCATCGTTTCTTACTGTATTCACGGAGACGAGAGTCGTTGCTATTTTCATTATTAAACACTTGCAGTCTGTATAATTCATAAAAACAACTTCATTCTTTATAAATCTCTCCAACAGTGTAGAATTAGCCGTTAGCCACAGAGCATAGCCTCAAACTCATACAGAATCAATAAATACTTTACTCACATAATTCGAAGCATGCATGCAGCATGCATGACGAACATCTTGTAAAGATCCATTTGAGGGTTATATTAGCTGTGTGAACTTTGTAAATGCACTGTAATATAGTCGAGAGCTCGTGTGGCAGGAAGCACGCGATTTAAAGGGGCGGCGCTGTCAACATCAGTGTATAGTTAATGATGCCCCAAAATAGGCAGTTAAAAAAATTAATTTAAAAAAATCTATGGGGTATTTTGAGCTGAAACTTCACAGACACATTCAGGAGACACCTTAGACTTATATTACATCTTGTGAAAAAGATGTTCACTGTGCACTAGGGCTTGCATAGACTAGTCGAGTAGTCGAGAGATCGACTATTTCAATCACTGTCGGAAACAAGTGACTACTCGAGCGTGCATTAACTGTAAATGAATTCAAGTTTCAAATGTCACCAACAGACACCACGCATTAGATGTGGAAGTATTTCATCAATGATGACAAATATTGTAATTTGCCAACTCTGTAAGACTACTTTAAAATCAACCCAATCACATGAGAATGCGTATCAATAGTACGCGAGTGTAATCTCGTGGAATTTATACGCTTTATGGCGTGTATATAATATGCTTGGTAGTCTTGGGTCAGATTAGTGGTGTGGGGTTCGTGCCTATATTGTACGCCATAAAGTGCGTATCATATGCATGTAAAAAACTGCGTATCATATGCGTGCCATTCTGAATTAAAGAAGAATTTGATACAGGAGAAGAAAGTTCAACACACTTATTTCGAAATCTGATCTAAAGTATTTTTTTGCTTGTTTGTATGGTTGAATCGGATCATTGAAGGTCAGCAGCAAAGACATTAGATAATAAAGTGAGATTAAATACATAATGTATATTTGTGTAATTTAATATGGTTAATTATTACAGGTTTGCATAAAATTCGTAGATTGCATTTCACTGTTTTTATTCATTTTGAGGAATACTGAATGTATTTGTGCAAGTGAGATGAGTAAATGCATGTTCACATTTAGTCTAAAACTACAATAACCATCATGTTTACACAGCACACACAACACCTCTGCACTTTATTTCTCTCAAAATCGGGACAGGAGAGCTGTCAGTCAATAAATGTGAACTTGTGTTACTTATTTGAAAAAATTACTTTTATTGTATTTATTGAATATTTTATTGTAAATTGAAAAAGTAATGCATTACTTTACTAGTTACTTGAAAAAAGTAATCTGATTACATAACTCAAGTCACTGTCAGCATTCTCTACACTCTTTCATAGATGTCCCGTTTAAATGCACTACATTTAAACAATGTTTTATCGAATTCATTACTTTTATTTATATAAAGTAATACTTTAGATTTATATATTACGTTACTTATGAAAGTGGCAAAACATTTATACATAGGCTATGTTAAAATTACAGACATTAGGCCTATAAATTAAAACTTAGACCTACACAAAAACAGCAGACTCTTCTTTTCTTGAATTTTGATTCATGAAATCCTGCGGGTCATAAAGATTTTTTTTTTCCACCTCCACAAAAAGACGAGTGCTAAGAAATAAGGTAGATTTTAAATTTTGTGCATTTATGGTGAAATTACCAACATTTTCATGTCAATCCATGTTTATTGTAATGCAAACAATTTGCTGTCGCTTTAATTTAGTGCGGTGCAGCACAGCAAAAATAGATTGGGTGGGGAAACGATCGATGCATTGCTGCAGACGCACCGCTTCTGGAACGCACTGCCAGACCGCATCTGCGTGCGGTGTGAAGGCTCTAATCCGTTAACATGGGCACTGCATACAGAGTATGAGTAAAAGATTCCCTAAATTTCTACTTTGTCCTTAAACAACAATAATGCTCTTTGTTGTCTAGGAAGTGAATATTTAGCCGTTAGCCTAGCGCTAACATCAGTCTGTTGTTACAAGTGTGAGGCTACAGACTCTTGATCTGATGTGTTTGGCATCATTGGTATTGAGATATCGGAAGTATAACAGTTTTATCATGAATGTAGAGTAGTACCTCATACATTAAAACTGCAGAAAACTGTTGAGAAGCTGCACACGTAAAAATAAAATATAACAGGGACAGATTATTTTGTCAATTTATTTAATAATAAAGATGATTCTTTACAGTAGGACTTATAAAGGACTAATAAACTAGCTTAAAAGCACATACAAGTACAACTATATATTTTACAGTTGAAAGTTGTTTTACTAACACACAACGCAAAGCAATAACATTTTCAATTATGACAAAAGTTTTGTACTGTTAAACTTATATCAAAAAAGATGTGTAATGTTCCTATGGCAATATGAGTTGTGAAATATTCTTCTCACAGATCCATTGATAAGCTCTATTGCATGGTTCATCAATCCACCCTACTAAACCAGGCCACTCTGGCAATTTAGGCACAGCCACAGTCACAGCACAGTTCTCTGCTCTACCTCCATTAGGCTCTCCAGACGCCCAGAACCTGAAAATACAGATGAGAATTAGATGTTCAGTGCTACTTTCTGTGTGATATGATGCTGACTGTGAGAATCATTTATTAGATATAAATTAGTTCAGTTCAGTGATTTCTCACCCAGAGGTCAGTATGCTGCCATCGACCCATTTCCATCTGTTCTCCACATGACTGTCAGCCAGACCAATCCAGACTACAGCAGCACCAGATATGTTCTTAACAAAATCCTGAGCAGATGAAACAGTTGCACATTTATTTCATAAACAGACAATAGACACATTTCATCTGACCATTTCTCATTTAGCTGCTACATGCACACACACACACACACACACACACTTAAACAAGCCTATATTACACACACACACTCTCTCTCTCTCTCTCTCTAACTCACTATCCATCTCACTCACTTGTTCCTCTCTGTTGTGTATGATGATCAGATCTGCTCCTCTCTCTGTACAGTATCGTCTGCTCTCAGTCCAGCTCTTGCTTTCAGAGGAAATGAAGTAAAAACTGGATTGATAATAGACCCATCCACCTGAAAACACAAGCAGTTTCAGCTATTAGCTCTTTATTTTAATCACACTGATCCATACTCATTTCTAAATAATTCCTATATGTATTATATAAAACAAAACTTGTTCTTTTTGGTTTGCAGTTTATGATTACCCAATTTCAACAGTTCATTTTTCTCCTTCTTTAACTGGTCTCTTTGTTTAATCAGGTCCTGGTTATTTGATGATAATCCATCTCTCTCTTTTGTCAATTGCATGTTGCTGGTTAGTAGCTCATTTCTCTCTTCTGTGCAGTTTGTGCTCTTTGTATGGATGTAGACACACAGCACTATGACTGCAGTCAGCAGAAGAACACACAACAGTGCCAAACACATTGGAGCTGCTCTGGAGCTTCTGATCCTCACACAATCACTTCCTGTACACCACAGATATGAAGATTCATGCTAATTACTCATGTGACTCAAATGTGTGTGATATAATGGAATAAATCTCAGTACCTGTGTGATGAAGAGTTTGGTGTCTCTTGGTGTCAGAGGGCTCTGTCCTGACATCAAAACTGTTTATAGGATCAGCATAGATATTCATCTCTTCTTCATCATCTCTGTCCATCTCATGTTTCCCAGGAATGCTCACATTTCTGTAATGAGACATATTCAGCCTGCTGGAGTTGAATTTGAGATTACTAGAAGCTGTTTCTTCAAATGGTCTGCACTAATCTGAACTTCTGCTTTTGAGCTTTTATTTTTTAACCACCGTGGTCAAAAACATGTGATATCCTGTTGGGATGCTAAAAAAATGTGCTGACATATATAACTCTTCTACGTTACTGCAGATTATTATGAAAAGTTGCTCTTTTATAAATGTACTCCACTACAGTGTACTGCACTACAGCTGTGGAAAAAATTAAGAGACCACTTAACACTGATTTCTGAACTTGGAGTGTTCTCTTAATTTTTTCCATAGCTGTATAATATAAATATATATATATATATATATATATTATATACATATATATATATATATATATATATATATATATATATATATATATATATATATATATATATATATATATATATATATAAATTCCAAATGTGAGCAAAAAAGGCATTGGCGAGTATATGAAACGGTGTCACTCACCAGTTGTCCAGTAACAATTTTATGAATTTTAACAATGCATGAACCTCTCCTGGAAAGTCTGGGCTCCTCCTGCATATTGATGGTGCCTCCTTGACACCCGCAAATTATATACAATATCCTGGAAATCAAGCGAACAAGAGAGAAAACCTGTTTCTACCTGTATTCAGATGAGTTTTCAGTGAATCGATCACAAGTGGTCAGCCAAGACGTATTACTGTTACACATTTTAAATGTCTTCTGTGACCACTTGCGTTCAGATTTTGTGGAGCCCCTTTGTCTCTTTTTTTTTTTTTTTTGTAACACTCAACTACATCACACCATTTGCTTTTAAAGTGACAGCAGCCTAATACTCCTGCTGCTGTCTGTGTTTTTACAGTTTTTCTCGATTGCTTAAACACTATAACTAGGCTTTTGAATTAAAATTACCATAAGGTCATTTATCAAAAAGCACACCCATTTCCCTGAACTATAAACACTATTCCCCTTTTTGACACATGAAACAGATTTGTTGAACTGTCACTGCAAAACTACACACAAATCCCTTCATTTCTCATTGCCTACACCATGTTGTCACTTAGAAAGCACTAGCATTGAATATTGTTCACTTAAGTCAGCACAGCTTGAGCTCAATTAGCACACAGTTACCCACATGGAAACACTAAGAGTTAAAATGTATCACACACCAATCAGAAACTTCAATAGCTAGATAAAAGAGCCCATGTCAGTTCATTCAGTCTTGGAACAATGGATCCAGAGAGACATGATTGAAAATGAGGAGGAGGAGGAGGAAGAGGAGGAGCAGTAAAGAGTGGATTTGTGTTTACTGTATTGAGAATATGAGGCATAGTTTCAAGAAATGTGTTTACAGTTTTTTACAATTGCTTTAGCACAATTTTAAAAACAAGGCTCATTTTGTCAAAACACTACACTGCCCTACAAAGCAAAAAGGCAGTAACTGCATTTTTGGTCAAAAATTAGTTATTGTCATTTTCATGACATTCAAGGCATCCTTTGTTAAGTGACAAAACATCTTATCTGAAATGTGTGTCGTTTTGGAGAAAAATGGTAGTTGTTTGTACAGTAACTGCAAAAAGCCCTAGTGAAACAAAGCATAAGTACAGTAACATCCATTACGGTATTCTTGTTATGTTTTACCTAACAAAAAATAACCGTTTTGCTGCGCAGTGAAGTTACTGTTTCCATGGTGAACACACACAGCTGATTTCGCGGCATCCTCGCGAGTCGCGGGACGGTTTTTACATTTGCGATTTCACCCTTCTAACTTCACAGACATTTTGTTTGAGATGGCACAAAGCCGAGGAAAGAAAATGGTCGAACTGGCGTTGAAAAGAAAATACCCGGAGAATGGTAAGTAACAGTGACAGATTAAACATTAAGAGGCTCGGCTATCACATAAGCACTTGTCAGCTGCCAGGGCGGGACTTCCTCTCAGAGGTCCATTCAGATAGCATTATGCTAATTAACAGGCGATGTTTTAAATAGCTTTGCTTACCTGCGTTGTTGTCCAGCAGGAGAATATAACTGTCCATAAACACAGCTATCAGTGTAACGTGACAGGTGTTCAACTTAAAACGCACTCTCTTCACAGCCGCTGTTTGAAGACTATGTCCGCTGTTTAGAGCAGTTAGCGAGTTGTGAGCAAAACTGACATCTTTCTCTTTAGTAAGCATCCATGCTTTCAACAAAAAACAAACTTCCGCAGGTATTTACGCCCCCTCCCTCTCCCCCCTTAGCTCTCAGACTCAAACACATTGGTTCCTGTTCCTAAGCATTTATTTATTGCACGGCTTCTTCTTCTGAATATAAAATTATGTTTAATTTGGATTCCCCTAAATTATATTAAAATGTTGTCCCTCTGCATGACTGCAAGCTTCTATGTTTTATCCTATTATTGTAGGCCTAATGTAAATATGAAGCCAGGTTGCGTTTTTGTGTGTTGGCTTTATTTTTATTTTCATTGAGGGTGCAAAATTATTAATTTATTATTGTGTTAGCCTAATTCATGCATTATTTTGTCATATATATATATATATATAAAATCTGTAATCTATATACAATCTATTATTAAATGTATGTTTACTAATTTGAAATATCTGTCCCATGTATTCATTTCATTCAGTACTTTGTGTTTATAAACCTTCTGAAACAGATACTGCACCGTATAAAATCAACTTGTTTATCTTAATTATCATCCTAAGAGTTTAAAAAAGCCTTAGAAACACTTAGACACAATTATTTTGTTTTGCTCTGTTGAATTGGAGTTTAACTTGCCTATATTGCTCCAAAGAAAAGTTTTTTTGGAGTGCTTTAACATTAATGTGATTTGTAGGTATAGCAAATACTACATTACAGATACAGAAACACCCCCAGACACACATTAATCTAATACTCACAAATAATAATGTGGTCCTAAAATAAATGGTCCCAATTTGGACCTTGATACAGCTTAGCAATGTGAGACTTTAAGCAGCCGTTTCAGCACCAGAACAGCTTCCGGGTGGAAAATATTGACCTAAAATGGTCAAATTAGTTTGGGTTTGGTATATCCATGTTCAGGAAAACAAATGGTTCCAATTATTTCAAATACAGTGTATCTAAGACACCCATAGCCCAAGTTGTGGCAAAATAGTTTTTGGAGAATCTGTAGTTACTGCCTTTTTTCTTGGTATGGTGTCACGTTTTTGGTAAGTAATACAAAGCAATAATACAGTAACTGCAAAATAGGGGTAAAATATCAAATTAAATATGAGGATTGATATGTACAAAGAATAAGCTAATATAAAGTAACATAACAGCAACATGTCCAATAATCTACCTACAACTACTTAGGCTGGATGACAGGATAACTTTTAAGTCATTTTTCTCAGTTCTGCACTCTGCGTAGTTACTGCCTTTTTGCTTTGTAGGGCAGTACACACAATTCACACACAAGTAGCAGGACACCTCAGGTCTTTTGCAAAATGAAACATTTCATTCAAAACTTTACATTCATTTAACAAAACCCAACTTTAACACCGTATGGAACACACGTGGTTCATACATTCTGATTCTGTTTGAGCACAGCAGTGTGTAAATGAATCTTAAACACTTGTAACTTTTATACTTTTCTAATTATATTATTTTTTTCCAGAGATATTGTTAGAGTAATGCACATGAATATATTGACAAACAAACAAAAAACACAAGACCAGGGGCCCGTTTCAATAAAGAGGTTCAACCAACTCTGAATTAAAACTTGAACTCTGAGTTGACTTACTCTGAGATGGGAAACAATGAGTTTTTAGTTTCAGAACAGCTGAATAGAGTCTGGGAACGTGACGTCAGCAGCGCATTGCATTCTGGGACATTAGGTCACGGACAGTACAGTAGAGACTGGGAAATAGTGGAGGAAGATGTTAAAATTTATATTATACAGTTAAAATCATATTAGAATGGTGAACGCTGGCTGTGGTATGAACTATATGCATATACTGACCAGCGTGGAAAACGAATGTGAAATGGAGCGCCATTTTGTCCCATTTTCGGGACATTCTAAAAAGCTTAATGTGGCGTAATGTAAGTAAACATCATACTAATAGCCCAGAATTTGAACGCAACGGGTTTAATTTCACGTTAAACGTTTTCCTTCCATAGAAACTTGTAAGTAACAGTTACAGCAAAGCAGATATGAGCCTAGAATATGAACAGAACCCGTCTTTTTACACGTTAAAGGTACAGTTTGTAAAATTTTTGCAGTAAAATATCCAAAAACCACTAGGCTAGTGTTATATATTTTGTTCAGCTGATTACTAACAATATCTCTAATGTTTTCAACTACTTGTAAATCATGAGAAAATTCCCATTCTAAACAGTGACACGGGGCAGTGCAGTCGCCTGTCAATGACGCAGTTACCTTTGTTACCGCCTTTACTGACGTAGAAACCACATGACAACAGTGCCGTGGACAAATGCGGAAGTAGAGTCTAGCGTCCAGCAAACCACTAGCTTGCTTCAAGCAGTTCCTTATTTACTTCTTGCACGTTTTATGGTGGATTGTGTTACTTATTTATGGAACATAATTACTGTTTACCATCTGCCGCTGGTTCTGTCGACAAGGACAGCTCCCGTAAACTCATGACCGGAAAAGCGGAAGCGGCGCCGGCGACTGTGTCATAATAAAAGTCCCGCTGCTCGTGAGGCGTGTGTTGATCAATCGCTCCAGCTCCTCGTTCAGCTCCCGCAACACTCGGTCCTGCTTTGCTTCACACTACAGTAACGTTAATAATCGCATCCACGAACATGAGTTCTTCCAGACTCCAATCCCTATTCTTTTGCACCGTCCGTTGATATGGAGACCACATGTCCCAAGTTTCCACTCTAAAACTTTACGTCATCAAACTACGTCTTTGTTTTGAATAGGCTTCTAGCGACCTCTAGCCGAAAAAAATATCACAAATTGTACCTTTAAGTCACTGCCCATTAACTGTTTTCTTTATGGGAGGAAAATGCCTGTGTTAAATGTGCGTTCATATTCTGGGCTCGTCTGCTTTTCTGTAGTAAACACCAAACTAATAAAGCATTAGCATTAGTAATTTAAGCCACGTTAAGCTTTTTCACGTTAAGCATGTTATAATGTCCCTCATTTTCTGCCTTCCGGCTTAGAAACACAATGGTGAAAGTGAAACTCAAAATAATTTTGACCAAAATTTGGCTTTGTCATTTGTATTTATTACAGATTAATAACTTCTGATCCGTTTGAATATGTACGTGCTCACGCCATGAATAATGTACGAAAACGCGTTTAGAAATGTTATTTGTGGTATAGCTCGTTGCGATCACTCTCCGTGTTGATAAAGCAACACCTCTGATTCATTGTTCAGCTTGTCTCGGTAAGAAATCATGTATTTATTCCATTTAGGTCCAGTAAAACTTACTTGGTGTAGCGATTCCACAATAGAATTCATTTCAGAGCTGCATTACAGATGGCCATGCTGTTATGTTATCCCTTAATGCTTTAACATGAAGAAATCAGGGCGATATGATGATATGCTGGCTGAGATCAATCTATATTGTGTTTATTATTTTATCTGGCAGATATATCGGTGCCACTAAGTTATTAAAAACTGAAATAGAGAAATCTCTTTTGTCCTGTGTGTGGTCCGATAGAAGGTGTCAGTATGATTTCTATGTGTGTATAGATCATGTCCTGGCCACACGACTGAGCGATCGAATGAACACAAGAGATTCAAATATTAGTCCATTTATTTTCAGTAAGTACAAGCAGCTCTTTAAAAAATGAACGTAAATAAAGTCGTTTTTTCATCTGGTGATTTGTATTTATTGTCATTGTACGCTCCTGAGCGTGACATAAAACATGGCGGCGACTACCTAGAATGCAACGCGCAGTGACGTAGTTTGCCAAGCTCAATAGAGTGCCCCAGGGATGACGCGTTTTTGTAGGCAAAACCCGGAAGCGAGTTAGCATTTTATGACTTCCGGTTCCAACACCGTAAAGTCGATGGGTTTTTTGAATGGGTTTTTGCTAAATCGCCTGAAATAAGGTCTGTGGTAAACAAAGACTCTAAATACTTTCACGTTTTGATCTATGACATAAAACACACCAGTTATAACCCACTTGTGATTTTTTAAACTTTTACTGCGTCTTCAAATCGGCGGTTGCTAACAAATTGCTAAAAGGGACTACTTTGGCGGGGACTTTAGACGTCATCATTAAAAACGGGACATTTGGACAGCATTTCTCATGAAAAAGTGGATAAGTATTCATACACAGCGCAGATCATAATCAGTGAGCATGTTTTTAAATAGAGTTGTTTTCTAAATAAAGTTTGAGGACGCTTGGTGGTGACGACGTTGATCCGCGACCATGGTGTGCTGTAGTCCGTTTATAGCCTACTGTTAGCTTTTTATATCTGACGACTTTATTTAGGCTTCAAAATCTATAAATGTTGTGTTAACTTGTAAAGATTATCTTGATAGACAAAACGTGTAAGTGTCATAACCCTTTGTTAAACACAGAGCTTATTTTCTGCGATTTTCCAAAAGTCTATGGGAAAAATTAATAGGCTTTCAGTCGAGGGAACCCGCGCGCCGCTAACTTCCGGGTTGGCCTACAAAAAACGCGTCATCCCTGGGGCACTCTATTGAGTTAGTTCAGTCGACTCTGAGTAGGTTGACTCGGAAGTAGGCACGTACACCACGACTGTGAAAAGCCATCATCAATGGAGCTCCGATATTACGATTCACCATGGCAACAGCACATGACAAAATGACGTCCACATACTTCTGAGTCAATGCAAGTTTAATTCTTATCACTGTTATAATATCAAAGGTGAAAACTGGTAGAAAGGCAAGTTATTGAACTAATATTCATTTTCATGGTATCCCACATGCAAAAAGAAGAAGAAGAAAAAAAAAAATAACAGGATGCAATAATAAGAGTGTAAATGATTTTATCATTATTAAACACTTGTAATTTACTTCAACTTTTAGAACATTGTCTTAATTTTTATTGAAAATAAATGCCTTTCTGATGTGATGTGAAACATCACAGTGTGAAACATCACTAGCACTTTAAAAAGGGGGAGGAGACCGAAGGAAACTCTGGGTTTACTGAAAAAAACCTGCTCCTGACCAGGTTAGGTTCACAGAGTATAAGTTACCTCTCTTTTAGAAACAGGCTTGACTTACCTTGCTTTATCGGGGTTGACATACCTCTCATTCTGAAACGGAAAACCCAGAATTTCCCTCATTTCAGGGTTAACATATTCAGAGTTTTCACATAACCTCCTTTCTGAAATGGGCCCCAGTACTGCATATTGATGAAAATATTTATTTTTCACCACATTGTAAAACCATTCAATATACCAATGCCTTTCCAAAGGTTTCATTTTTCACTGAAAATCAGAACATATTCTAAATACAATATAGCACATGAACAAAACCATTTTTGGATACAAAACAAAAGCATGATTTTAAATGAAAAAAAAAAAAAAAAAAAACACCTTAAGCATCATCTCTGACCTAGGTGGATCTGGCCATAGCACTTCATCCACATCACAGGCGATGTCCTCTCTCGCAAGACAGTGAGGGAAGAATCTTCTTGAATGGCGAATCCATCCTTGCACAAACCCTGCATCAGTTAGGTCACAGGCCTTCTCCATGGCTTGAATGAGGCATATCCTGACATAGGGCTGGAGATTGTAAACCTTCCATGCCCCCCAAAAAAAAAAAACTCCTCAATGGGTTTAAGGAAGGGACAGTATGGCGGGAGGTATTGGAGTGAAAATTGTGGATGCTACTGAAACCAGTTTCGGACCAGAGCAGATAGGTGGAAATTTACATTATCCCATATGACAATCTCATCTGCTCTGCATCCATTTGGTCTTCTGCTGTGACGATTTTGTGCAGTCTGTCTAAAATGTGAATATGTAGGTGTGTTGTAAGGGCCTAAGTTGGCATGCTGGTGGAGGACCACATTCTGCATGATTGCAACATATATTGTGATGTTAACACCATGTTGGCCCGGGACATTCAAAATGATTCAAAATTATGTTTCTCCCTCTCCCTCTTACTGCAACATTGTCTTTCATTTTGTTGAAGACACATAAACTCACCTTTTGCCTTTATATAGTACTTGCACCTGATTGTTGAGTTTACAGTTAAGCACCTAAGTGTCTGCACACCTGACGGCTGTGTTTGATCAATTGGTTTATGGGGTGGTATTTTGGAAAGCAGTGTCTTGAAATAACAAAGAAGCGACATTATGTTACATTTCTGTGTCTAATGTAGAGAAGTGTGTTTAGCGTTGTGCAAAACAATGTGTGTAGTTTTTTGCAAAAAGTGTGAGGCTGAGAATGTGCTTATAGTTGTGCAGTTCTGGGCTAAGGCTTTGCTCCTTAAGTGTAGAGTTTCAGTAACTGTTTGTTATTTTTAATTTTAGTGTGTAGGCAATCATAAAAAACTAAGCAATCGAGGAAAAACTCTAATGTTACACAACAAAGGACAAAGAAAAAAAAAAATCACTCACTGCTCATGACTGAATAACTATTGTAACGTTAATAAGGACTAATAAGGATGTTTAATTTATTTTCTTAAAAAAATTTCCACACGTTGTATTTTAACGAACTCCTCCCAGAGCTTTAATCAGATCAACGTCATATTTGGTCAGTCTAATCTAAAGGCCTTTGCGCCGTTACATTGCGAAGATCTTGACTCTTCACTGAAGGGCGTGTCTGTGGCGGCCTGACAAATTTTGATGTTTCGCCATGAAACAGGAAGCTGTTGTAACTCAGGTATGTCCAATCTGCTCCAAACTTCACGTGTTTTATTAGAGACCTGGCCTGAAGACATGGCAATATTTAGTTATAGCGCCCCCTGTGGGCAACAGGAAATGTCATGTTTCACACTGTGATTAACTCCTCATAGAGATTTAACCAGATCAACATTGTATGTTGTCAGTCTAATCTTAACACCTTAGCGATGATAAATATCAAAGATTTTGAGCTTTCACAAAAAGGCGTGTCCATGGCGGCCTGACAAAGTCTGATGTTTCGCCATGAAAGAGGAAGCCGTTGTAACTCAGGCATACAGTGTTCGATCTGCCCCAAACTTCACATGTGTGATAAGAGTCCTGGCCTAAAGACATCCATTTGCCAACATTCACTTAGTCATAGCGCCAACTGCTGGCAACTGGAAATTGGACATGCTCTGCACTGTATTTCACTCCCAGAAAAACACGTTGGTATATGCCACAAAGTACCAAACATGGTAGAAACACGTTAAATCATGCAACTTTTGGCTAAGAGCTCATTTTTGCAATTAACACCACAAAACAGGAAGCTGTTGTAACTCAGGCATACAATGTCTGATCTGCACCAAACTTCACATGTTTGATAATAGTCCAGGCCTGAAGAATCTACATGGCAATATTCAGTTACGGTCAAAGCGCCACCTGTTGGCAGAAGGAAGTGTTGCACTTTGAAATAACTTTGTCGTAATTCTTCTGTATTTACTCACTTACATGCATGTCTACCACTGTTCACTGTTTTTCTAAGGCCAACGGGTGGTGGTGGTTGCAGCTTTAATATTTCTCTTGTGGTCCATAGTGAGGAAAAAAATTATAAAATTGTACAGAAATATTTCGTGTTAAACAAGTTTTGTTTTTTTTTAAATGAGGAGTATCCAACTAATCTTTTATTATCCTCACATACAGTGCATCGGTTATGCAGTGATGCACTTTGATATTGTGGGGCAAATTAATTAAAATATTATTTTAATAATACAAGTAACATAATAATAAAAATAATAATTTAATAGCCCTGCGTGCCCCGTCTGGTATATGCCACTGTGAAGGGATAAACGGTGTTCAGGCACGGCATCAAATCGATTAACTGTTTTATCCAAATCCACATGCATGGATTGTTCAATGTTTAGTACTGCAACGTCTACTGTCTCATGATGTTTCTCATGTGTTTTCAGAAATGTTTACTAGACTGTGGACTTGCTTTGACTCTGAATAGTGGCCCCGTTTTTTTGTGACCACGGTCTTTCCGCACTCACGGGCAAAGGAGTATCTTTGAAAGGCTTGCGCTCAACTGTGCGCGACATGGAGCGATGGAGCGGTACCCGGGAAATTAAATATACCCGGGCCTTAACCACTCCAAATTGTAGTGGGCGAGCTGACGGCTCACATTGGGAAAAATATGGCCCCCCCCTAATGTCGGCCATATTATATATATATATATATATATATATATATATATATATATATATATATATATATATATATATATATATATATATATATATATATATATATATATATATATATATTATATATTTATTAGGGCTGTCGATTTAATGCGTTAATTAGATTAATTAGTTAAGGTGAAAAATAACGCGTTAAAATTATTAACGCAATTAACGCACCTGCCCCGCCCCTGACCTACATAGGTCATCTGACATTTCATACAGTTGATTGATAACGAATAGGAAGCAGGTCAACAACTCACTGCGTGGCGGAGCCTATAGAATGCAGTTAGAATGATCCTAGAATTCAAGATATCTGGTCAAAAATGCCCCTGTATGAGTTGTCGTCTTATATTTATGTCATATGATATAGTTGTGCAATATCACACGAGTAGTGTTTTTGTCTCGAATAGCACGAGTGCAAATGTGATATTGATTTTATACAACAGTTCAATAAATCAGAAGTTAATACTGTGTTATATTTTAGACATACTGTCTGCTTTTGCTCAATTTTGCCAATGAAAATATTAAAGCCACAGCAGAACTTGTGCGTCTCCGAGCAACACACAGCTGTGTTTCATTTCTGAATGAATCCGCGTTTTGAGCGAATCAATCAGGTGAATCAATGATTCAATGGCCCATTGATAATGACCGCCATTTACATTTACTTTACTTACTTTGAACGAATTGAATGAATGAATGACTCAATGACTCACTCATCAAAACATTTACCACCACCTACTGGCAGTTTTAGATTCTTTTTTAGAGGATAAGTTTATTTAAAAAAAAAAAAAAAAAGAAATCACATTTCCATATTAATAATAATAATTTAAAAAACAAAAAAACATTAAATTGATAGTTTACCCAAAAATGAAAATTCCATCATCATTTACTCACCCTCATGTTGATTCAAATAAAATATTTTTTTCTAAAGCTACTTTTTGTAATGTCCCTTTGATCTTTTGGGGGTAATTTATCAGCCAAATTTGCTGTGCGATTAAATTGCGATTAATTAGATTAATTAATTAATAATTAATATAAGAATTAATATTAATTAATATACATCGCTTGACAGCGATATATTATATATATATATATATATATATATATATATATATATATATATATATATATATATATATATATATATATATTATATTATATTATATATATATATATATATATATATATATATATATATAAAATTTCTGAATTGTGCATAGCCATTACTTTTTAAATAAAGTAATACATATTCATTATGGTGTTTGGCCAATCGTCAACCTAACCACAGGCTCTACTCAATAGAGTAGACAATGATAACCCCAAAAACTCACACATACCAGAAACCCTGTTAAATCCGATAACACTAAATAAAACACTAACAGCTCTCTGCCTGTATTAATATTGAGCAAAACACATGCAATAACAATTCATTTTAACATCTACTATCCTTTAACAGTCAAAAGCAATGCATGCTCAGAACTAAAAATCTGTTGTAGCTCATTCCGTGAATATGTATATACAGTGGTGTGAATAAGTGCTTGCCCCCATCCTGATTTTAATTTTTTTTGCATGTTTCAGATCATCAAACAAATTTAAATATGAATCAAAGATAACACAAGTAACATGCAGTTTTTAAATAAAGGATTTTATTATGAAGGGAAAACAAAATCCACACTCACATGGCCCTGTGTAAAAAAATGTTTATCCCCCGCTGTTAAAATATAACTGTGGTTTATCACACCTGAGTTCAGTTTCTCTAGCCACACCCTGGCCTAATTACTGCCACACCTGTTCGCAATCAAGAAATCACTTAAATAGGACCTGGCTGACAAAGTGAAGTAGACCAAAAAAATCTCAAAAGCTACACATGTTGAGATCCAAAGAAATTCAGGAACAAATGAGAAAGAAAGTAATTGAGATCTATCAGTGAACCACAGTGAGAGCCATTATCCACAAATGGTGAAAACATGGAACAGTGGTGAACCTTCCCAGGAGTGGCCGGCCCACCAAAATTACCCAAAAAGTTCAGCGATGATTCATCCAAGAGGTCACAAAAGACCCCACAACAACATCCAAAGAACTGCCGGCCTCACTTGCCTCAGTTAAGGTCAGTGTTCATGACTCCACCATAAGAAAGAGACTGGGCAAAAATGGCCTGCATGGCAGAGTTCAAAGTCGAAAACCACTGCTGAGCAAAAAGAACATAAAGGCTTGTCTCAGTTTTGCCAGAAAACATCTTGATGATCCCCAAGACATTTGGGAAAATACTGACGGACTGACGAGACAAAAGTTGAACTTTTTGGAAGGTGTGTGTCCCATTACCATTTCAGAAAAAGAACATCATACCAAAAGTAAAATATGGTGGTGGTAGTGTGATGGTCTGGGGCTGTTTTGCTGCTTCAAGACCTGGAAGACTTGCTGTGATAAATGGACCATGAATTCTGCTGTCTACCAAAAAATCCTGGAGGACAATGTCCGCCCATCTGTTTGTGACCTCAAGCTGAAGTGAACTTGGGTTCTGCAGCAGGACAATGATCCAAAACACACCTGCAAGTCCACCTCTGAATGGCTGAAGAAAAAGAAAATGAAGACTTTGGAGTGGCCTAGTCAAAGTCCTGACCTCAATCCTATTTAGATGCTGTGGCATGACCTTAAAAAGGTGGTTCATGCTCGAGAACACTCCAATGTGGCTGAATTACAACAATTCTGCAAAGATGAGTGGGCCAAAATTCCTCCACAGCGCTCTGACAGACTCACTGCAAGTTATCGCAAATGCTTGATTGCAGTTGTTGCTGCTAAGGATGGCCCAACCAGTTATTAGGTTTAGGGGGCAAGCACTTTTTCACACAGGGCCATGTGGGTTTGAATTTTGTTTTCCCTTCATAATAAAAACTGCATGTTGTGTTTACTTGTGTTAACATTGATTCATATTTAAATTTGTTTGATGATCTGAAACATTAAAATGTGACAAACATGCAAATAAATAAAAAAAAATCAGGAAGGGGGCAAGCACTTTTTCACACCACTGTATGTGTGTACAGTACAGTCACATTTAAATGGGAACATATATGTGCACTAGGTACACAAGAGAGGATAAAACTTTATGAATATTACATGTAATGCAATTTTTGTCTTCATTTCTAAATATTTTATATATCAATATAGCCATACATGGTCAATGCATACATTGCAGTATAATGAAAAATGTAAGCACTAGTTTTATCTGGAAATGTTACACTGGTTGTTGTACATATTGTGGAAGTTTTGAAATTAAATGTCTGGTTAGTGGACCTAAAAGGTTATTGCTGTAGCGTGTTTGAAAATAACGTAGCATTTACCAGGGCTGCGCGATTTATCACAATTAAACTGCACGCGATTTTGCAAAGGCTGCAATTATTTTATGCGCAGCTTGTCAGAGCTGTATGCTTCTCCATCTGAACGCCAGAGGGTGCTCTTGCGCAGAAACTCCAAATATGCCCTGCCGCAGTAGAAGATAACATGCGTCATATCGCTGTAGCTGAATGAACAGAGGATTGTAAAGCTTTGATCGATTAAACATGACTAATAAACAAACGACTGCCTTATTCTGTGTAAGAAGCCACATCATCTCACAGAAGGATGTTCAACTGTCTATGAAGTGAGTTTGAAATAAAAACATGTTATTAAATGTTGTCCTGTGTTGGACATGATGTTCATAAATGCTTCTCATGTCTATAAAGATGTTTGACGTGTTGCTTTTCAAATGTACATTATAAGTGATTCAAACTCGCTGTGCTTTCAGATGGATTAGTATTTGGAGCTATACTTCATTGACAAGCTGCTCATAAAAAATAGTTGCAGCTTTTGCGATTTAATAATTGCACTAAGAATCATGTTTAAGCAGTAATCGCATTTAAGTTCAATGATATTTTCCGTATCACGCGACAGCATGCAGCCCTAGCATCTACACTAAACCCTATACTAAACCTAACCAAGTTACAAAGGCAAACATGAGATAAATGCCCATTTGCTGAAGCAACCTTGTCATTTTATCTTGCTTCTACAAGCCTTTGAGCTCTTTTATCATGACTCTTGTTTCATGGGACTCGTACCGGTTATGGATTCTACTTTCTTCACACGAGGCACCTCTTATGTAGAAGTTTCACAGGTGGCACCAAATTAATATTTTGTTGGATTTGGTCATGTCACTTAAGATGAGTGTGAGAATGTCAGATAAAGTCTTACTCCTCTTACCTCAGGGCACCAGCTAAGGACATTTTCCTTAATAATCTAACAAGCAAAGATGATTGTTGAATAAATAAAATTATATAAATTGGAGTGAGTTGGCTCAATCAAAAGGATTTATGAGATATCGATTTAACTTGTAAAGCCTCTATTATCAATACAAGGAAGATACAAGTGTGGTTAAACTGTTAAACAAATACAAGTGGTTAAACTGGGTGGGGCTATGGCAGTTACGTTATCTAATGAAAAGAAAAATGGTTGTAACTAATAAGGTGAAGAACCTTATTATGCATAAAAGATTATTTGTTTTTAAGTTGCATCAGTTATATTACTTATAATGTAAATTAGAAAATCATACTGATAATATACAACAATGCCAAGGTCTCTAGTAAGAGGTTTGTTAAAGTGATAGGTCTTCCTCTGTTTGTACTGGGTAACAATGTTTCAACTGCCTTGAACACAAATCTCTGTGTGATACTGGTCTCCTGGAGCACCAAAAGGGGTCCAAAAATATAGAACACACAGATGAGGTATGTGCAGAAGGTCCTTAACAATGTGGAACACACAGACAAAGGTACAGTTCCTTGAAGTGAAGGTTTGCTCTCCTGAGCTCAAACTTTTTGCAAATGTATAGCTCTGCCTCTGGGCCAGAAACTCAGAACTTGCATGGCCAATCCGCTTTTGTCTCTCTGGCGTAGAGACTCAGGACGTGCTCGCTGGACCAAGACTCTGAATGCAGTGTTTGTGAATGTTTTCTTCCTCACAGACTGGAGGGTCAGAATGTAGTCATATCTTTTGCTGCCTCAAAAGCTGAAAACTCAGAGCATGGAATCTGTTGCTGTCTCTTCCTACACAGGTCAGATACTCAGAACGTTGTATCTGCTATTGTCTCACCTTTGCAGGACAGAGAATCAGAATGGTGGTCTATCTAGACTGGAGGCTCAGAATGGTGCTGTGAATCCCTTACAGTTCTTCTCAGTCAGTTTGACACATTTCTCCAAACTCAGGTCAATTAAGACAGATAACAGTAATCTGAACACTTTGTAATTGTCCTTAACAGATTGTACATTTTCCCTCATTTCATGCAAATTACAAATCACATGCATCATTTTCTCATAACACTGAGCACAAAATTCCCAAATGATTTCACAGTAGTTCATACAGCCAACCAAAACTTTAATATATCAGGCGAAAACAATTGCAGCTCTTTTTATTGGTTTTACAAAAGTCACAATAATTTGTGTGCCATTTTTCCAATCACAACAAACAAAACTGTTATTTGTTCAATTCTCAGTTGCACTTGGAATGTTCTCAATTAGCCCCAAATAAATATATGCTGAGTTAGTAATACAACACAGGAAATGCACATTTTCTAATTGTTTACACAGCTATTTCAATTACAAAAACTATAAAAAGGGAAAAGAAAAACAACAAAAAAGTAGAAGAATGGGAAAAAGAAGAGGTGTTCGCATGAGAGGTTTTTGGAGAGGATAGAGGAGGGGTAATATTGAGAGGGAAAGGAACAGAAGAGGTAGAAAGAGATGAGTACGAAGAGGAGATGGAGGATGTAGGAAAAGGAGAGGAGGGAGTAGAGGAAGAAGGATAGGGTACAGATGAAATCAGATGCAATCGAATTTACCATGTCATAAATTATGGTCTTTCCTTGAGAGAAGCTGGAGAGAGTTCAGCGCAATATAAACATCACACCACAGTCAATGTCCCTGGACAACAAGTGCTCCAATCCACTGATGGTGTGGAACACAACGCTGTCTTGGGGCCGCACAGCATAGAAAGGATTCTAAATTGTTTAAACTCCCTCAATGAAATCCACTTTACTCAGGGTGATCAGGAGCAAACTGAGCGAAATTGTGTAGCGGTGTGGGACAATGTGCACTTTCACCATACAACTGGTACAAGAGTGGTTTGAGTATCACCCACATTTCAGGATGGTGTTTCTTCCAGCATATTCAGAAGATGAGGCACAAGGATTGATCCAGCATTCACAGCTTTTTTTTGTTTTTTTCCACACAAACCATGACTTGTGAAAATATATGCTGAGATGTTGATTAAATTCTTTGGCTAGATGTAAATTCAAGGCAGTGGCAGCTCCAGGATTTTTTCTTGGGGGTGCTAAGGGGGGCTTAACAGTTCAAAGGGGGTGCTAAGAAGAAAATTATGTACATCAATAACTTAACTTCAATACCCTGCATTTATTGCATTTTACTTTTTAAATTTTCCATTTTCCCTTAAACTATTACAAGGTCTCATTGAAGTGAAGTGTACACAGTTACTAAGCACAGTAGCCTATCAATTTTGCTTAACACCTTTATTATTACCTTATCAGCTCTTTCAATAACAGTTTATTAAATCTTGTTGACTACAGTCTCATAGATATAGGCGTACGTACGTCTATGTATCCTGTAGTGAGCTAAATGAAGGAACGCGCTTGTGATTTTAAAATGCAAACAACATGGAAAACAGAACAGGGTGTCGGGTGACGTGTTTTTCAGAAGATGAACTTGACTCAGCGTTTTAAAACACGGCGCGGGAAACTGAAAAAGCAGATGAGATGTGGTCAAAGACACCTGTTTAACGTATTAAAGGTGCCCTAGAACTTCTTTTTAAAAGATGTAATATAAGTCTAAGGTGTCCCCTGAATGTGTCTGTAAAGTTTCAGCTCAAAATACCCCCTATATTTTTTTTTTATTCATTTTTTTAACTACCTATTTTGGGCCATCATTAACTATGCACCGATATATAGGTTGCGGCCCCTTTAATTCTCGTGCTCCCCCGCCCACGGAGCTCGCGCTTGCCTTGAACAGCATAAACACAATTCACACAACTAATATAACCCTCAAAATGTATCTTTACCAAATGTTCGTCATGCATGCTGCATGCATACATCGGATCATGTGAGTATTGTATTTATTTGGATGTTTACATTTGATTCTGAATGAGTTTGATAGTATGCTCCATGGCTAAAGCTAACATTACACACTGTTGGAGAGATTTATAAAGAATGAAGTTGTGTTTATGAATTATACAGACTGCAAGTGTTTAAAAATGAAAATAGTGACGGCTCTTGTCTCCGTGAATACAGTAATAAATGGTACAGTAATAGATGGTAACTTTAACCACATTTAATAGTACATTAGCAGCATGCTAATTAAACATTTAGAAAGACAATTCACAAATATCACTAAAAATATGAGATCATGGATCATGTCAGTTATTATTGCTCCATCTGCCATTTTTCGCTACTGTCCTTGCTTGCTTACCTAGTCTGATGATTCAGCTGTGCACATCCAGACGTTAATACTGGCTGCCCTTGTCTAATGGCTTGAACATGGGCTGGCATATGCAAATATTGGGTCGTACACCCCGGCTGTTACGACCCAGTCGGTGTTATGTTGAGATTCGCCTGTTCTTCGGAGGGCTTATAAAAAAATGAGATTCATATAAGGAGGAAACAATGGAGTTTGAAACTCAGCGTATGTCTTTTCCATGTACTGAACTCTTGTTATTCAACTATGCCAAGGTAAATTCAATATTTAATTCTAGGGCACCTTTAATACATACCATTAATAATTACCATACAAGAGAAGAGGACAATATCTCTGTTGTTATCTTCTGAAATATTCCGAGATGTGTCTAAAGTCTGCGGTCTTTTGCTTCATTATGGCTGTTGACGAGGTGCTTTATCGCTATTCCTAATGCGTGCGCCATACCTGAACATGCAATGACTCCTCCCCCAGTAAAACCTTTGTTTATAGGCACATTTACAACATTTATTAAAGGGATAGTTCACCCAAAAATGAAAATTTGATGTTTATCTGCTTACCCCCAGGGCATCCAAGATGTAGAGGACTTTTTTTCTTCAGTCGAACGCAAATTATGATTTTTAACTGCAACCGCTGCCGTCTGTCAGTCAAACAATAGCAGTGATTGGGAACTTGAACAATAAGAGTCGAAAAAACTTCCATAGACAAATCCTAATTAAACCCTGCGGCTCGTGACGGCACATTGATGTCCTAAGACACGAAACGATCGGTTTGTGCGAGAAACCGAACAGTATTTATATAATTTTTTACCTCTAATACACCACTATGTCCAACTGCGTTCAGCTTCCGGCTAGTGAGGTCTGATCGCGCTCTGACAACAGAAGTGATGTCTCGCGCTCACTGAAGTATATGGGCGAGACATCACTTCCGTCATCACAACGCGTTTTTTTACCTCACTAACAGGAAGCTGAACGAAGTTGGACATAGTGGTGTATTAGAGGTAAAAATTATATAAATAATGTTTGGTTTCTCGCACAAACCGATTGTTTCGTGTCTTAGGACATTAATGTGTCGTCACGAGCCACAGGGTTTAATTTGGATTTGGTCTAAGCAAGTTTTATTTACTGTTATAGTTGAAGTTCCCAATCACTGCTATTATTTGATTGACAGGCGGCAGCGGTTGCAGTTAAAAATCATCATTTGCGTTCAACTGAAGAAACAAAGTCACCTACATCTTGGATGCACTGGGGGTAAGCAGATAAACATCAAATTTTCATTTTTGGGTGAACTATCCCTTTAACCCTCATTTTATTTTATTTTTAGGTTTTTAAAGGGCTCAGTTTGAGCAGATGTTTGATGCCATCATCACTGTCCTTGTCAGAGCTCATTTCCCAGTAAATTCAGCAAATAAAAGGCTAGTTTTATGTTTGAGTTTTATATTCTCAAAACTATATAATTTTCAGCATCTTCAAAATCAATATTTCGATCGCTAACAGCTTCACCAGATAAATCCAGTGACAGTTACAGTCATATTTCATTGCGTACAGTACTTGCTCTGCAGTAAATCGCTGAGCCATTTCATGTTTTGCTTATTCTTTCTTTTTTTGTCTGAATGAATCGTCACTTCATCATTGTGTATCAGACATTTGCCACCTTGTGGAATAAAGGTGAATTGCACTTATTCTGTCATCTAAGATTCAATTATTGCTGTGCAGAAAAAATATACGTACACTCATACACACCTCAGGTCGATAGCGACACTATACAATTTTTACAAAAAATGAATACAAAAACAGGCATTCTTTTATAATTGTATGATTTTTTTCTTGTTATATTCTTTATAATGAATTGATTGAGGAATACCAAGAAGGATGATTTCTAACTTTAAAAAATGAACGAGGAGGAGGGTAGTGAATGACGTCCCGGGTCACTAAAGACCCAAGGTATGCATTTAAGGGTTAATTGATAATCAGCTTCATAATTTGTGTGAAAACGATCAAAAATTGTTGGGGTTTTACTACCACTGGATTTCATTTCAGCTGGAAGCTGCAATCAATTGTACGTATAGGTATGTTTGTATTTCCAATATGCCCTAAGTTATGAAAAAATTATAAAATACAAAAGTTTCCATGACAAAGCCTTTTTAGGAACATTAATACGGTTTGCATTGTGACAGGTGAAATACCACTGTATTATCATACATTTGTCATATATTTATAGTTTGTAAATGCAGTCAGAGATCTTAACCTGTAAGTGGTCCACATCCTAGGCTTAAAATCCCACTCTCGTCGGCGATGGCTGCCACCTCTCATTTCGCTATCCTAATCATGTTTATGCATGAGTTTAGATGCTCATTCTTAGGAGGTTACAAATATGTGAATCTGTCTGTAAGCCGAGTTGTGTGTGTGTGGGATGTGCTCTGAGCACAAGAGGACACAGAAGAAGAACAACAGCGTGGCTAAAATGAGTTTGACATTGGCCCAGCGCCCAACCAATGGAGGGTGACAGATCCAATACTAGCTAGTGTGCTTTTGTGTGTGTGTGGGGGGGGGGACTAAATGTTTTGTCAGGCCTTTGGCTTTGCAGTCAGTATGATCAGTATGAGCTGTTCATTTAGGAGTAACGAACGTCCCATCACAACCATTATGTCACCCTTCCCTTTCCTCCCCCAAGCAGTACAGGGTATGAGATCTCTTTTCTTCAGTAAACACTGAATTTTTAGTGATCGATAAATGTTTCTATGATGTTAAATATTACACTTGCAGATGTAGGCTACTCAATATTGGTCAGTCATATAAGACAAACGATCTGAGAATGAAACTGTGATCACAAACTCCATTAATTTAAGTGAATGAAAGGCAATAATCAGCAATATGCATTCACAGAAAAAAAAAAATATATATATTTTAATATTTCAATATTCGTTGACACAAATTACTTTATTTGAACGTTTCATTGATATAACATAACACTGAGTTGTCAGAAAAGAAATGCATAGCGGCATCAGAGTATGATGACGTCAGGAACCTATGAATCTGCTTTTTGAACCGGTTCATTGAGCCGAACTGTCCGAGAAGAACCGGTTCGCGGAAATGAATCAGACTTTGCATCACTAGTAAAAAACAATAAGTAAAATTAACTCAATTTTTCTTTGGCAAGTTTTTGCACACATGTTTTTTTAAGTAAATTCCAAATATGGAATTAAGTAACTATACTTAAGCAAGTAAAATTAGTAAAATTAACAAAGAAAATATGTAATTTTAACTTGTCCAGTAAAAGGTTTAGTAATTTTTACTTACAGTAGTTGGTTTCTTTTGCAATACATTTTACTTAAACAATATAACACTGAATTAAACCATGCTTTTAAAGTGTATGCTTTACTTAGAAACATCTAAGTAAATAATACCATATATTGTGTAGATAACCATAACTTCATATTAGAAATATAATGTGGCACCTGAACACAGAGACCTCAGTACTTGGTACACAATACACAATGACGGTAACATTCGATGGATCGTTTTGTGAATGTGCCATTTTGAGTAGAAAATTAACTCCAGATGTCACAAAATGGCAAGTTACTAAACATAACCACAAAAGCAATGATAAAACAGTGTAAATACAGCTGGAAAACAGTGAAAAATATATTCATCATTAATTATATTATTTTATAATGTTGATATTTACACTTTAGTTTCTACAAGCTTAAATTGAGTATTAATATTTACTTAGTTTTTTTTTTTTTTTTTTTTTAATTCTTGCCTGAATTAACTTTTTCATGTAAAAATTACATTTGTTATTTCTGTAGTATTTACTTCACCATAAAATCATTTTTATACAGTGTAGAAGCTATTTGAAACTGATGCATGTCAAGCAAGTTACTTCTAAGCTAACAAAAGTATGTTTTAAGGATGTTCCCATCATGTTATGAGAACGTTATTTCTAAATGTTCTCTGAATGTTTTTAAAATGTCTTTTCTTGGTTATGCCAATGTTAAGGCAAAATTATTTTTTTTTAAAATAATTTTTCAAACAATATGGGAACATCACTTCCCAGGTGAAAAACATACACTTCCATATTGTACTTAAAGTGCTCTATTTTTGCACACTAATTTTGTACTTAATATACTAAAAAGATCTTCTTTAGTACATCTTAAGATAATCTTAAGAATATCTAAGTGTACTCAACTGTGCTATTTTGAGGCATCATGAATATGAACTAAAATGTGCTTTTAACATACTATCTCTCTATTTAATCTAATTTGCATTTAATATCAATTAACACTATAATACATTTATATACATCACAGTATAATGCATCATTGTACAAACAATATTATTTGAAAGCTGCTAAAAGTGCTGCAAGTAGATTTCTGAAATCCCTAATGGAAAATACAGCTGAAACACCTAGAAATCAGCTATAGTAACGTTTCAAATGCTGTTTGGCCGGCCAACACCAGCTAACCATCTTAGGCTGTTTTTCAGCAGGATGAAACAACATGTAATACTGCATGTCAGCGATTACCTTAAAATTAGCTAGATGAAACATTAAACATGATTGTTATAAAAAATAATATAATATAAAAACATTTCATTAATGATTATTTTTTTCTCAGGAGTGTGTCTTTCTAGTTACATCATCAATCCGTGACACATTCGGTGACTGTGAGCTGCACTTACGTGCAGGGTAGCAAATTGATTGGATAGCAAACACAAATAATCTCTAACGTTAGATTTTGTCATGTCTTTTCTTTAAAAAAATACAGTGTGAACCCGCCTTTAGATAATGTTGCAGCAGTGACACCGCAAGACTTTAAGATCACATTAATTTGACTGTCACTCAGTGGGTGTGGATCACCAGAATTAAACTGTTCTCAGCCACTCAGTGTAATTGTAGATTGTCACTCGGCTCAAAATGTTTTAAAGCTGATTTGTTTCTCTCTTGTGTGGTGCTGAAATCAGGCTGGAAATGCTTTAGAAGAGGATCTTGATTGAGGTGACCTTGGCTGGAGAGTTTTTCATGCCACAGTTAAATCAAGAAATGTGTCTTTGAAGGACATTTTTGCAGAATCTGATTGGGTCATTCACCTCTGAGAGATTAAGGCGGCTTTCACACTTGGTTCGATTGCTCGGTCCGGAGTCAAGTTCAATTTCGTCCACCTTTTCTGCCCTCACAGATCTCGTTTCACATCATAACTTTGAGGCCAAACCAAGGTACATTAGTGTGATGAATGTGAGTACAAGCATTCATGTAGACTAGGTCTCTTTCTAGTAGAATACATTACTGTAAAAAAAAAAAAAGCCACATTCCAATGTGTTGAGGGATGAGCGTGTAAATTGTCATTTGAGATCAACATTATGCTGATTAACATCTATGAACTTTAACTTTTATTTACTTTTCATTCATTTAACTTTCTCCCAGCCAGAGTAAAAGTGTTATAAAATTGTCTGTAATTTGTTGCTCATTTTTTTTTTTAAGATAATTTTTAACAGCTAAATTCCCAGATATTTTCATATCATTCATTTATTAAATTTTCTTTTGTTTCAGTTAATGTTCATTTTGTTTCGACTTAAGTAAAGAAAAAATGTTTTTAGTGGTTTTAGTTAAAGTTCACCCAAAAATTAAAATCTTTTGGAACGCAAATTGAGATATATTTGTTGAAATCCGATGGCTCCGTGAGGCCTGCATAGGGAGCAATGACATTTCCTCTCTCAAGATCCATAAAGGTACTAAAAACATATTTAAATCAGTTCATGTGAGTACAGTGGTTCAATATTAATATTATAAAGTGACGATTATATTTTTGGTGCGCCAAAAAAAACCAAACTAATGACTTATAAAGTGATGGCTGATTTCAAAAACCGCTTCAGGAAGCATTGGAGCATAAATTAATCAGTGTATCGAATCGGTGTAGCGGTTCGGAGTGCCAAAGTCACGTGATTTAAGCAGTTTGGCGGTTTGACACACAATCTGAATCATGATTCGATACACTGATTCATTATGCTCCGAAGCTTCCTGAAGCAGTGTTTTGAAATCGGCCATCACTAAATATTATTTATCATTATTTTGTTTTTTTGGCGCACCAAAAATATTCACTTTTTAATCTTAATATTGAACCACTGTGCTCACATGAACTGATTTAAATATGTTTTTAGTACATTAATGGATGTTGAGAGAGGAAGTGTCATTGCTGGCTATGCAGGCCTCACTGGAGGAGTCATCGGATTTCAACAAAAATATCTTAATTTGTGTTCTGAAGATTAACGAAGGTCTTACGGGTGTGGAACGGCATGAGGGTGAGTAATAAATGACATTATTTTCATTTTTGGGTGAACTAACCCTTTAATGAAAATAAACCCTGATTCCAGCGAAGATCTACACTACCCACAAACCAAGGTAAAGACAAACAGAGAGCAGCAGCTTTTGTGTTAGAAATCAGGAATGGTGAAAGAACATCATGTTTGGTATGTGTTTTGTGTTAAAACCTAACTAAAGTCTTCTTTTCTCTTTTTCAGCATTCAATAGCCTGTTTTATATGTATCATTTAAACCTAAGGTCTGCAGTGCCTGCACTCTGTTCCTGTTGCACTGCAGTATTGACTTGTTATCGTGTGATTTCGGTTGTGGACTGCTAAAGGCCAGATTGCTGTAAAGATTACAAATTTGATCCAGGTACATGCAACCTGTCAAGTGGAAAGTTACAGAATAGTGTCAGTCAAGCAGAAAGGAAATTCTGCCAGACATGCTGTCAGTCAGTTGGCCAGTGGCCAAACACAATCATTGGCACAATCCATCAATATCCAATCACCAACCTGCATTTCATGACCTGCAACCATTAGTGCTTGCATTATTTTCAACATCTAATGTAAATTTAAAAACTCCACTCTAAAAACAGATGGTGTTTGGTTACTTTCTATTCTCTTATACCAATGAAAATGAAATTAATGAAAATGCATTCAATATTTCTGCATGTCATTCCCAGTGGGGTAAACTGAATTATCATACATAGTGGTCTTCTTACAGTATATGCAGCATTTCCCTTCGGTTTCAGCTGTGTGTCGTATTGAAATTCTTGTTTCTTCTGAAATGTGACCCCTGCTATTTCAAATCAGCTGAACCGAGCATATGAGCCCAATAAATCGATAAAAACATCATAAAATGAAAAAAAGAGAAGAAAAAAAAGATATCACACCAACAATTGCCAGTTTTTCACACTGAAAACATCTCGTGCAAGGACAAATTCAAGTGTCTCCTGGTCTGATTTAGAGACTAACAATCCCTTCTTTGAGAGCAGTCTAGAAATTACCAATGCTGAAAAAATAAGCATTCCGGCAGCACAGCGTCCCTGCTAAGATGCAATCTAGAGTAAAAATTATGAGCGAATGATTCTCCTTGGAGTGTGCTGACATTAATATTTAATCAGCGCACTGGGAGACATCAGAGATGCTTGATGGTCCTGCTTTACAGTCACACTTGGCTTACTAACATTCATCATGACATCACAGAAGAGAAAGAAAGATTGCATTCGATTAGATAACATTACACTTTGTGCATATGACTTCCAGTTGTAGTTTCAAAGCAGTCCAAAAAGTCAGGTCAAGGGTCATGCAAAACTAGCTATAGAGGGATAGTTTACCCACAAATTATGATTTTGTCATTATTTACATTTACTCACGCTAATAAACTAATATGGTTACCAGAGCCGGTCCTCCCTATATGCAAAGTATGTCATTTGCATAGGGCCCCCTCAAAGATGATTTAATGACTAGGGCTGAGCGAGTAATATAATTTTAGTTTTGTTTTTGATGTTGGCTTCCAATGAGTATGAACACATGATGCTGCACTCCATTCCTTTTCTTTAAAGCAGAGGTCTGTCTCCCTTCCTAAGTCACGTTTAAATCAGTCTAATCATGTAACGCGGCTGTGTGACGCTATTCCCCAGGTGGCTTTCTGTGCATTCGATCCGAGTCAGAGAGAAACATGGACAAGTATAGGCTTAAACGGACATAGGCTATACACACAAAATAGGTCAAAATGTTCATCTTGGCAAGTTTCACTTATATGCAGTCAGTTGTGTCTTAAGTGAACAAAGTTTGGAAAGTAATCGAATGTCAGTGTATAAGATCTGTGCATTTGGTCTTAAAGTGACAGCAGTCAATAAACCCTTTGTTGTCTCTGTCATTTAATGCTAATCAAACAACAAAAGAAAAAGAGAGAATCATTCACTGCTCTTCACTGAATAAATTTTGTACATTTAATAAGAATCAGTGTAGGCCTATAGTTAATTCAGACAGTAAAGACTATGCAGTGTTTTTTGTTTTTTTACATTTGATTACTTTATTCAATTTCTGCACTGTAAAAAATATAAAGTTGAGCAACTTAAAACAATAAGGCAACTTATCGCATTGACGCATTCAACTTTTTAAGTTAACTCAACTAATTTGCACCAGTTAAAATCAACTTAAATACTTTTGTTCATCTGATAAGTACCAGTTAATCTTTTGAACTTAAAACTTAAGACAAATAAAAAAAAAAAACAACGAAAAAAAATAAATAAAAGCATAAAAATATATAAAATATATAAAAATAAGGCAACTTATCGCACTCAACTTTTTAAGTTAACTCAACTATTTTTTTTACAGTATGTATAGTATTGTTGTTTGTATAGTACAGTTATTTGTTGACAGTGAAACTGCTCTGAAATAACATTAAGGGGTTGGGGCTTTCATTTGGGGTTTTTTATGAATGCACTGATAGGGGCCCCCTTACAAAGTTTTGTTTAGGGCCCCCAGAAATCTAGGACCGGCACTGATGCTTATCAGGGTTTGAAATGAACACCCACTAGATCTGGGTGAAAATCCACTGCGGTGGGTAATGCTTATCAACACACTAGCCAATTTGGTGGGTTATTATTTATAAATTATGTTCTATCACTTTACATGACATCGCTATAAGAGCCTATCCCCTTAAAGGAGCATCAAAAATTAGCGAAAAGAAGGTCACACACACATAAAGAGGGTCACACACTGAAAGAAACACTGTGAACACCTTGTTTTCTATGACCGTACACACTGCACCACAGTGTCACTCACATAGTTTGTTTTAATAAAATACAATGATTTAGGACAAATATATGTACTTACTGACTTCACCCTAGGTCTAGGAGATTGTGCATTATTCAGTAACAGGTTTGTTTTTGTGGCTTGAATAAATATGTTTCATAGAGAAATAATATGAATCTAACTTTCTCTTTCAGTTTGCACTGTTTTTGTTGTTGTTGTTTTTTTCTTTTAAATACTTTAATTCAAACTTTTGCCTCTATTGGGATTAGATTCACTGTTTTGGACTATTGCCTTAAACTCGAGAAATAAAGTACAGAATAGCATGACTGGTGTGTGAATATCTTTCCCAATAATAATGGTACGGTGCTTCCTGTCTGTTGTGTGAGTGGTTAACGCTCCACCAGAGCCCCACAGGAGACAATTAAGAGGCCACTTTTTCCAACCCATTCTCATAAATGCTGCATGTCCAAGACGTTTTGGCAGAAAGTACCCTAGCGTCTTTATTGCTACGTGCAGGTAAACTCATGGCAATTCTAAGAGAAGTCACAAAGAATTTTATTTGTATAAATGGTATTACAATATTACAATACACCACTATGTCCAACTGCCTTGAGCATCTGGTGTGTCAGGTCTGAACGTGCTCTGACAACAGAAGTGATCTCTCGTACTCATTGACGTTTTACGCGCGAGAGATCACTTCCGTCATCACTTCCGAGCGCGTTTTCAGACCTCACCAACCGGTTCTCAAGGCAGTTGGACATAGTGGCGTATTAGAGGTAAAAAATGATATAAATACTGTTCAGTTTCTCGCACAAACCAAGCGTTTCGTGTCTATCAGTGTGTCGTCACGAGCCACAGGGTTTAATTTGGATTTGTCTGTGCATGTTTTGTTTTTTTTATTCTCATAGATGGTGTTACCGTTTCAATGCATTAAATGACTGACAGACGGCAACGGTTGGAGTTAAAAATCATCATTTGTGTTCTACTGAAGAAACAAAGTAACCTACATCTTGGATGCCCTGGGGGTAAGCAGATAAACATCAAATTTTCATTTTTGGGTGAACTATCCCTGTAATGATAGCCTTTTTAAATTATATTTGAAATTTTTAATAGATCTCAGCTGATTTTCTTTATAATTTATTAACAACAACATGAACATGATCAGTATTTGAAAAATAGTTATGTATGTAATGTCTTGGTTACTGCTGTAACCCTCATTCCCCGATGGAGGGAATAGAGACATTATGTCGAAAGACTCTCACTTGAGAGCCCTAATCACCTCTGAGTTTTAGAAAAACGGCCAATGGAATTGGCAAGTGGAATTTGCATGCAGAACCACTCCCTCATACATACGGGTATATAAGAAGCCCTCTTGTTGGTGGTCTACGGCGCATTCAGTGTTTCGCCAGCGGTTTGCATGGATAAGTGCAGCAATTCCCCCTTGGGCACTTCAACATAAAGACCAGCTTCTCTAAAAGTGCAAAATGGACTGCGAATGTCTTTTTAAAGATGCCTTTCTGTCAGTGAGTTTCAGGATGTAAGCTATATAGTAGGTGGCGGTAATACTCCTAAGGAGTGAGCAGCCATTAACAAGATGAAGAGGAACAATTTACTGACACATATCCAGTTTTCACCCAACTGTTCACATTAATTTAAGACATAACCGACTAGGTTAATGTGAATACTCCACACGATGAGCATTTTGGTATTATTGTGCATCTATCTGACCATTCAAGCACAATAAGATGCGAAAGAGAACTGAATTCACAATCACATGCTGTCTAAAAGAGGCAGCTTTCTGTGTGCATGCTTCGGGTGTATGTCAGTCAGCGTGAGCACCAACCTCATGGAGTTCTTTTTCACAGATTATTTTGCTTAATAATTTTATTAAACATCATACACATTCCGAATTTGTTATTGAATGCTGTCTAAGAGAGGTGCCTTTCTGTGCCCTAGGTCATACTAGAGAGCCACACAAAGGGGAGCATACTGTATATCCCTAGTTAAAGGGAACCCCTGGTATTAAGTCTCATATGGTTCAATATGACGTAAACGATGTCTCTTACTGAAATATGTTGTAGAAAACCCATGAAAGATTTACGTTTTTAAAAAAAATCCATGATATAGTTGGACAATGGGGGGTGCCATTTTGTTTAGGTGCACAGCGCATTCTACGTCGATGACGTCAAATGGTTGCACTCGGTGAGCTACTGACACTACCCTGTTGCCATTTTTACTGCAGCACAACTCGGAATATAATATACGATGCCACATTGTGAAGCTTTTGAGCCACAAGAGAAGCGATGTAAGTCTTCACTGCTTTACTAGCGATAAGAGGAGAAAAGAATGGGAAGTTGTTAAGAATGTGGATGAATAAAACTTACTAAAACTCACTAAACATCCCCGTCTTTGTTCTCTTCACTTAGACTACAGCTGAAAGAGCTTACAACTGCCGATGGATATAAGTGTATACCAAATGCCGTGCCTGTTGTGGGCAGCCTATAACTCAATTGAGACCAATTACGAAAAAAAAAAAGTTTATTCAAGTGTGTTATTAGCATACTTCTTTTAAACTAAAAATAAGAAAGTATACTTTGTATAAGTATACTTTTTATATACATCTCAGATATATATTCCATGTACTTCTGAGAAATATACTTAAAATTGCACAAATCTACTTCCCTCTTTCCTCGCCATTGACTGAATTTTCAGGTTATATTAGGTAGGGGGGCACTGTTACGCATCTTCTGAAAGAATACAAAGAATGACTCTCTGTATCAAAATGCAGGAAAAGAAGAAGCGTAAACAAGTAATAGAAGATTACTCACGCAAATATAAAATGATCATCAAACATTAAACAGCATATAAATAAAAACTGCCAAACGTTATGTGGACTGTGAGGACTGTGAAGCTTTGGCGGTGTTTATGGACTCGATCTACTCCACCTGTGTTTGATCATCGTTGTGCATCCCATCCGGACGTAGTCTTTAACAAAAATGCAATTTTCTCAGCTTTTTGTTTAAAATGTTACCCAGATTTAAGTATTGATTTAAAAAAAAAAGGATTCATAAAGCTAGAATAAAATGTTTGTAAAATGGAACAAGTTCAAGTACAGTTAAAGGCATTTCGAGAATAAAATATAATACGTAAATAGCAATATAGTATACTTAAAGTGCAAAAATAATACAGTAGTCAACATTGAAGTTGATCAAAACCTTTCATCAAAGTTGTCCTAAAATCTTCTTCTTAGGACAACCTTGATTAACTTTTTTTGATTCACTTCAAATGTTGACTACTATATATAAAAAGTAAACTATAAGTGTATACTATAAAACTAGAAAACTTACAAGTATACATGCACTAAACTAGTAGTTTACTGAGAGTATATTTCAAAGTGTACTTTTATATACTAAAAAGGTACTACTAGTATTAAAATAGTAAACTACTAGTATACTTCAGTTCACTTGTAGTACAAATGCAGTACAAATGAGAAACGAAGCTGTGAACTAGTTGTGTACTTAAAGTTGTTAAACTTACTGTTACACTTATAGTACACATAAATGTATACTTCATTTGGGCCAATTTAGTCCTAAGCAGTGTCAAAATAGTACACTTACAAGTTTACTACTAGTACATTGATACTAGTATACTTTCTATATAAATGAAGCAGACACACTCTGTCAGTTTAAATCTAGACTAAAAACGCATCTCTTTAACCTGGCATACACATAACACATTATCAATTTATATTTTCATATCCGGTAAAGGATTTTAGGCTACATAAATTAGGTCAGCCGGAACCGGGAACACTTCCTATAACACCAGATGTACTTCAGTTACATCAGAAGAAGAATGGCATCTACGCTAATATTAGTCTTTCTGTTTATCCCGAGGTTTACCGTAGTCAACCGGATCCGGGCCGTATCCAGGTGAGACCAAGGACCTGCGCCTTGACACGACCACAACGCAGCCCTGAAGTATCAGCAGAGATTGAGTCAGCTAGATCATCCACTGTGAAGGCCTCATCAAAATGACAACCAGTGGTGCAGCTCCTGAACAACCGTCCATACCAGCGTGATGAATACGATCCTCAACTGGATGGCACTGAAATAAATACTTTGAATGTTGCGATCCTATGGGACTTATGATAGCAACCTGAGGCGTAACAAAGCCCTGGCCTGAACTGGCCCCCCTGACTAAGCCTGGTTTCTCCCAAGGTTTTCTTCTCCATTTTAACAGCTATTTGCCACTTGTTTGCCACCTGTTGGAGTTTGGGTTCCTTGTCGCTGTCGCCTTTGGCTTGGGGACACTTGACATTTGACTTGACATTTAATATTCAACAGTGCTTTGATCTGCCTACATTGACACTATTCTTTAAGAGCTGCTGTGCAGCCAAAATAATGTACCAGTTATCAATGTAAAGCTGCTTTGACACAATCTACATTGTAAAAAGCGCTATATAAATAAAGGTGACTTGACTTGATAAAGTATACTTAAAAAAATATACTTGAACTTTAAGTATATCTTTTTATCATACTTATATATATATATATATATATATATATATATAAGTATGATAAAATGAACTTGAAATATACTTTTTCGTAAGAGGTAAATACTTACATCGCTCCTCTTGTGGCTCATTGACTAAAAAATACAACAAAAAGTTACTCACTGAGGAATTGTATATTATATTCCGAGTTGTGTTGCGGTAAAAATTATGAACAGGGCAGCGTCAGTAGCTCACTGAGTGCAACTATTTGACGACATCGACATAGAACGCACTGCACTGTGCACCTAAACAAAATGGTGCCCCCCATTGTCCAAATATGTCATGGATTTTTAATTTTTTTTTTTAATCTTTCATGGGTTTTCTACTACATAATTCAGTAAGAGACATAATTTAAGTTATATTAAGCCATACAAGTCTTAATACCAGGGGTTCCCTTTAAAGACCCTACAGTAGTTGGGGAGGGTGGTAAATGAAGTAGAGGGAATCTAACTGCCCTACGTAACTCTGTTCATCCTGCATCAGCCCTCAGGGGGATACTACCTTCTGGCAGCACTGCTGAGCGGAATTCGTGGTGTTCAAGGCCCTTGAGGCCTGTATTGTCTCAGCATATGTCTTACCATGAGCTACATTTTTAACCAAATGTGTTTGCTTCATTGGCAAGACGGGAGCTTTGAAAAAGGATGCAACACCAGGGGAGCGATTGCTCGCAAGCAGCTCTCCAACTGAGGTGTCCTTGTGTATCGCTGCTCACACAGCCTCTTCACATGCAAATAGTTAGTTACATGGGAGAGACTATATGAGCTTGTCACAATAAACATCGTGTGTCTGAGGTGGGTCTCGAACCCAGTCAGGGAAAGCTACTTCTCTACCTCTGGTTTACTGGAGAAGATAGTTTTTCAGAAGGCCCATGTGCAGAAGGAAAGGCATAGCTTTACAAAACAAAACATAAGGCCAAATGGCAACAGCGAAACATCACTTAACTTTTTCTAGAACTCAGGTAAAGCCGAGTTCAGACTGCACGATTTTCAAAGTAGTCAGGTCACTGTTCTTTTCACATTGCATGACTATCTTGGCCAGCATTCATTCATGCTGTGTTCATACTGCACGATGGATTGGCGACAGAAGGTTTCACACTGCATGACTTTACAATAGGAAGAATCGCCGACAACTCTCCCTGGCATGCAAACAAGGTTTAACAACCAAACACACACAAGATGTGACAAGGAAACAACAAGATATCACACAAGACTGGAGTTCTCACGTGAGACTGGGATTATTATTAAAAATGGTAGCCCGCAAGGCAATATGAATTGCCTGTGTGCTGATTTGCAGTGAAAACAAGAAAAAGAAAATAAGATTATGGAGGAGGAAATGGTTGGGGAGACGCAGGGATTGTGTGTTCTGCAACGAGAGTGGTCTATAACTCCTCCCCGAACTCCCCGCTGCTCTGTATTTTGCTCTCTCATTGGTTGTCGGTCATCGCCAATGTAATTTTCAGTCAGAACACTTTTCACACAGCAGGATTTTGAATTGCAGATACGTCCAGATATTTAGTATGCCAAATATGGCACGGGCGTCGGCGACTCGTCGGCGATTCTCTCAGGTCGCGTCTTTGCTCATTCACACTGCGTGATTGTTACTCGCGTGAACGAGCACCGATTTGCCTGTGATTCGGGCATTTGTCTGCGATTTCTCAAAACCTGTCGGCGAGCCAAAATCGGGGCTAAAATCGTGCAGTCTAATCTCGGCTTAATCCATACTGGGTTGACCCCAAGACTGAACACAGCTCAATGAAACTACCAAACTTAAATAGGACAAAATACAGGTGGAACAAATTAACTTTATGAGCAGTCTTAACTAGATAGTTCACAGCAGGTGGTGCTGCCTAGTAGCTCAGAGAGTAAAGGGCAGGGGGTGCCCACCAATGGCTGGGAGAGTCATTGCATGAGGGAGCAGACAGCGCTCCCTAGTGGCTTGGAGAGTTACTGCAAGAGGAGCTGAATAAAAATTCATTATCTCAATACCTCAGTGTGGAGATCTTAGAGGGATAAAAAGGCTCTCCAACTCATATGTGGGAAAGAGGAGGAAGCTGATATTAATAACACCTGACTCAACTCACACATGCTTCAGATACCTATCAAGCTGATGCCATTCCCCATAGCATCAATATCAGAAGTTCCACTTTGAACTTTAAATTTATAGTATAATAACAGTGGCACACCCCCATTAAAAGAAATTTCCAATTAACTTTGTAGATATTTAGAGTGAAATGCCTCAGCTGATGCTTTGTACCTGCTTGTGCTTTTCAATGCTCATCTTCTGATGAGTGGAATGAGAAATTGTTCCTCTTTATTAAAAATTATCTTTTTGATGCAACATCAATTTCATTCTCAGGGATTACATACATAACCCAGAGACTATATATATAACCCAGAGACTTTCCCTTTTGAGCGAACATCAATGCCTCATCATGTTTTGATGCTATGGGAACGACAATACCCATACTGCCATATTGAGAGGATGCCCACATCACCGGTTGTGAAAAGTTTGCACAACCACAAAACTGTAAATACAGGAAGAACCCGAAAGGACCTGAGACCCTGGGGTTGAGACCCACTTACAGAGGTACTTCATGTGGTGACTAAATCCATTTTTTAAATGCATAGATAGTCCATTAAAAGCACATTTTAGTTCATATTCATGTTGTCTCAAAATAGCACAGTTGAGTACACTTATATGTTCTTAAGATTATCTTAAGTACTAAAGAAGAATTTTTAATATATTAAGTATAAAGTTAATGCACAAAAACAGAGCACTATGTACATTATGGAAGTGTGCTTTTTTTTCACCTGGGCAGCCTGCTGCAGCACCAACATCCCACAAGGATGTACCTTATGCTAGCACCTTAGAAGCAGCAATGCTTTTGGAAGAATGGACCCTGACTCCTAGAGGCGAAGCGACCCTGCGTGCCTCATAGGCCAAAGAAAACGCATTTGAACCCCAGTGAGAGATAGTCTGCTTGGAAGCAGCGGAACCTCAAAAAGTTGATCAGATTTACACCACTGGCCTGAGCAGTGGACGTAATCCTAAGAGCACTGACTAGACATAGCTTGTTAAGCTTCTCCTGCTCCTCAGTTTTTAAACAGTGGAGGAGAGAAGGCTTGAAGAATGACAGGATGAAATGATGAAAGCACCTTAGGGACATAATATGGCCTAGGGTACAGTAACACCTTGACCAGTCCACGGGCATTATCCAGGCAGGAGGTGGCGACTAAGAGGGTCTGCAAGTCCCCTACCCTTTTTATAGAGATAATGACAATCAGCAAAACTTCCTTGCAAGTCAGAAGCTTCTCTGAGGCTAACTCTAAGGGTTAGAAGGGAGCATCTGACAACTTTTATAATACAAATGAAAGATCCCATGAAGGAACATGTGAGGGACACGTTTACTCACCGAAGACCCCATAAAGGTAGCGGGGGTCAGTCCATCTGAATGATGGCCTTTATGAAAAGGCCAGAACTGGGCTACTAATATTAGTCGCAACCTCTCCTGATGGACCCTTGGCAGAACTCACGGGAGCAGAGTAATCGGGGGAAAGGCGTATAGACGCTGCCCCAGCCACATCTGTACCATGGCATCCAGAACCAGAGGAGCTGAAGGAGTGAGAGAGAACCAGAGAGGACAGTGGGTTGACTCCACTGAGGCAAACAAGTCCACTTCCGCTCCGCTGAACCTCTGCCAGATGGACACCACTATTTGAGGATGGAGTCAACAATCCCTGGGCCTCAGCCCCTGCTTCGGCAGGATGTCCGTTCCCAAATGGAGGTGTCCTGGGAGGTAAACTGCCCTCAGTTAGAGCAGAGCAGGATCTGCTGCACCAGCCTGAACAGGGGGCGTGAATGCAACCCACCCTGGTGATTTACTTTGGTGACTGCTGACGTGTTGTCCATCTGCACCGACTCATGATACCCTCTGAGATCTGGGAGGAAGTGTCTTAGTGCTAAAAAACACAGCCCCTATGCCAAGAGAGATGAGGGCTTTCCAAAAGACCCAGGACTGGGCATCCATCCAAGACAGCACCCCAGCCTGTGCGTGAGGCATCCATCATGATCTTGCGATGGCAAACGCCCCTAGAGAGGGACCAAAGGTTAGAAACCATATAGAAAGGTCATGAAGAGCTCAGTGCGTGACCCTTACATTAAACATGGTTTTTAGTAGGGGATGAAATTCCTTGTTTTTGAGCCACCATGTCATGTAGGATGGAAATCTCCTGGCCGAAACTTAGAGTGCCATGTTGTGAATGGAATCCACCCGAGCCAGGGACAGTTGTCCCCGCATTGTGGTCGAATCTCAAACCACCCCGAGAAATGTAGTTCTCTGACTTGGAGACAGCACACTTTTCTTGTGATTTAACCTGAAACCTAAAAAAAGGGATCACCAAAATCTCCCAGCTGTAAAACCTTTAACATGTCAACAAAATCAAACAAGAATTTTGAACCTGGCTTTATCCAATTTTCGGATTTCTGTTCTGGAAATATATGCAAATTAGTGCATATTTAATTCTCAATTGCATTTCAGAAAACTTGCAATACAAAACAATTGTCATAATGTACTGTGAATGATCAACTGGGGAAGTATGGTGATTTCTATTAGTCACCCTTTTTATGGAATCTTGTAGTGTTTATTCTTAACGATCCACCAATAGCAGACCACAAACATCCATACAATTCCCCATGTATAAAATCAAGTCTCGCCCTACATTTTTTCTTGTTCCAGAAGCATTTTCAATCAGATATAGGTCACAATAGGGAACAATAGACTATCGCAACTTTCGCTTAATGCCGACTTTATTTATTTTTTACCTTATTCACATTTCGTGCTATCACAAAAAAATGAAAGGGCTTTGAATTCTCACAGACTATGTTCAATCGGTTTCTTTGAGCTGTTAGACGAACAGCACAATTGGAAAATTGGAAAATCACAAATATGGGTGTCAATCCCAAACACTAAGTGTGTGAATGAAGCCTTATTAATGTCAGAACACTGTCAAACTAATAATTACAAACTGTCTGACATCTCCATCGCTCCTCTTGTTTCTCTGCTTTACATCACAGAGTAGTTGACAAAGCCAAAGGACGTCTGCCATTTCCTGCGGCCATCCGAGGCCCAATCAGATCTCATGTGACTTTGGCGGGAATAATCATATTGTGATTTTGCTCGCATTTTATCATAATTTTCTCTTCGCGCAGGCGTCTGGGTGCTGATGTCAGTGCTGTGTACCTGCCTGACAGATTTTGGTAATAAACACGTCTTTTTTTCCTCCTTTCTTAGCGTGGAGAAACAGTTGTGAATTATTCCGGCTCCATCAGCGCAAATAAGCTTCAGGGTCAATCATCTGCCTTCTCTCCTTCACCTTTCCATCACACACGCATGCCGCCTCGAACAATTGATTAAGCAATTATTGTAATTGACTTTAATATGTGTGTGTGTTTGCTGAAGTGCTTAGAGAGTAAAAAACAGCAGAGGAGTTAACAACCTCACACTTAACACGTGCTTGCCGCAGCAGCCTTTAAACGCGTTACGAGTGTGTACTTACCAAATTAGAGCACTAACTCATGTTGAAAGCTTTATTAGAATATGAAACAGCTGTTGTGCTGTGTGACAGAGTCTATACACACTTTACACAAGTGAAAAATAAAATACTAAAAGCAGACAGCACAGCAAAGATATTTTGGCTCTTTATTTCTCCAAGTGTTTATGCTTGTGGTGCTGCGTTCATTTTCTTTTTTGTCTTTAGATGTAAATAGGGCTTGACATGAACTTTTTGGCTCACCAGCTACTGTGGCTAGAGGTTTTCCAAAGTTACTAGCCACTCAGCATTTTCACTGGCCTCAATTTTGTTGGGAAATTAGGTTTTATGAGATGATACACAATATTGCAAATTATTTTATTTAGATGATTAATCGAGTAATCGTGTGTGTGTGTGTGTGTGTGTGTATGAAATAAATTCACATTAATACAAGGAAAATATAAACTCAAGTAACCATCATTTTACATATTTTATATAAATGAAATGGAGACAAAATAACGCAGCCCTTAGATGGCGCAGTTACACAGCAGAGAGCACGTGCAAGACGATACAGCACATGTGCTAAAAGCTAACACTCAGCTGGGGCTAGTATTTTAACACAGAACATGACAAAACTCGATTAAAACACATACCTGGGAAAACAGCACCAAAAGGCTTATCAGCAAACAGCATATAGCACATCAATGTCGCATTTAACGTCTTAAATGAAATAAACAGTAGTCTGGAGATTACAATCAGACCAATTAACACACTCTTCATCGTATAGTCACAAATAATGCATATTTGACTCGATTACACAACCAGGAGTTGACAGACAAAACAAGCAAACTTTTGTGAGGTTTATAATTCAAACTTTTGCCTGAAAATGATCCAAATGGAATTATTAAGACAGAGCAAACATTTATGCGACTTACCAGCAGGACGAGCTATGAGACTCTGATTAATGAGCTCCACCCCGCAATATCATGTGCACTAACGCGAGTGACGTCACAGCCAATGGAGAGTTTCCCAATTTATGCTGAATTTAACATACATTATTTTTTAAACACCGTTACATATATATATATAAAAATAGACTTAAATCAACAATAGTCTTTAAAATGACTTAAAATGCATATATAATTACAATGAAGCAATAATAATTGGTACAAATAAAGTATAAAAACCAAGAAATCATTTGGTTTTATTGAACAACACTGTTAAAATACATAATGCAATTTTAGGCTACCAAATATAAACATTCTACTTATGTATTACAAAAAAATGCAACCCCAAGCACTCTTATATAACTAAGCAACCCAATTTCACATCATATGCAGAGATGGATTTTATTAACTGAGCTGCTGAGATGCGCTCCACGCATGTAAATGACAGTGCAACACTTTGCTATGAAACACAAAGTGCATCAGACTTTATATTGGAAACCCAAACAAACAGCACAAGCAGTGACTGAGTTCATCTGGAGCAGCATTTTCAGAGCCACTCTGAGATGCTGGAAGAAACACGTAACATGAATGTAAATAATTAAAGTGTTGCGATTCACTCTGAAACCCGCAGCGCATATGTTTATTTAATTGAATATAAAATTCAACCCACCAAGTGGCTAGTGGGGGTGACTGTGTTACACACCCCTCTGAAATTCACCCGATTTGATGGGTTTCTTGTGATAAAGTATGAGTTGAAAAATGAGTTTAAATAAAATTAATTAAAACTAAATCCATAAAAATGATCTCATGATGGGAGCCCCTACAACGTTCTATATATGAAGCGCCTGACAGAACTCTTTAAATGATTAGTTCACTTTAGAATTAAATTCCTCGTAATTTACTCACCCCCATGTCATCCAAGATGTTTATATCTTTCTTTCTTCAGTCGAACTGAAATTAAGGTTTTTGAGGAAAACATTCCAGGATTTTTCTCCATATAGTGGACTTCACTGGGGTACAACAGGTTAAAGGTCCAAATTGCAGTCTCAGTGCAGCTTCAAAGTGCTCTACACGATCCCAGCTGAGGAATAAGGGTCTTGTCTAGCAAAACGATTGGTCATTTTCTAAAAAAATAAATAAATAAATGTATATACCTTATGTCACATTGGAAAGGTCACACGTGGCATACTGTGGTAGGATGAAAAAATATCTAATTTTCTCCTCCAACTTCAAAATTATCCGAAATTGTTTTACCTTTTTTTTTTTTTGGTAAAGGGCATTTGACGTGGTCTTTCCACATTTGATTTGTAGACACTGGATCTGTACTTTTGCCTATGTCCCCTTTCCAACGTGGTCATGTGTGGATCACAGAGCTAATGCAAGACAAGCATTTGTGGTTAAAAAGCATTTAATTTTGTTCTTTTTTTTTTTTTTTTTTTTTAGAAAATGACAGATCGTTTCACTAGATAAGACCCTTATTCCTCGGCTGGGATCATGTAGAGCCCTTTGAAGTGGCACTGAAACTGCAATTTCCTTCAACCCGTTGAACCCCAGTGAAGATCACTATATGAAAAATCCTGGAATGTTTTCCTCAAAAACCTTAATTTCTTGTCAAATGAATAAAGAAAGACATAAACATCTTGGATGACATGGGGGTGAGTAAATTATCAGGAAATTTTAATTATGAAGTGAAATAATCCTATATAGAACCTTTTCTTCTTAAGTCTTATCTTAAAAATAAAGGTCTTAATTTGGTTGGTTCCACGAAGAACCTTCATCTTTCATTGAACCTTTCCATTGCACAAAAGGGACAGAAAAAAAGTTCTTTAGGTTATTAAAATGTCCTTCACACTAAGAACAAAAAAAGGTTATTTTGAGAACTGTTCACTGGTTTATTGGGGAACAAAAAAAGGTTATTCTATGTCATCACTGAAAAAAGAAAAAAAAACTTTTGAAACCTTTATTTTTAAGAGTGTAGAGGAAAATAAATCATGTTAAACTAAAATAGACCAAACTTTACATTTCAGTAGCACTTTGCAGTACAGTTCAATTCTTTAAATTTAGTTAATGCATTTGGTACCATAAATTAATATGAAGTACATAGCCTACTGTCACATTATAATCCAGATGAAGATGATCCAAAAAGTTTTCCAAACAAAGTATTTATTATAATAACAGACTCAAGTAATCCAGTAGTGAGAAGTAGGCAACATATAGCATGTAATAACACAAAAAATACTGGACAAATGAAGAGTGCACAAAGAGGGACTTTAATACACAATGGTGAGGAAATAATAACAAACAGCTGTGATAATTAATGAGTGTCCATGGAAACTAAAGAAAAGCGGGAAACTGAAACAAAGGAAACAGAAAACTGACGATAAATAACTATAAAAGTCCATGAAAGTGAAACTAACAGAACATAACTGTGACACCTACTGATGAAAAATAGTTGCATATACTTATAAAGGAATGTTAATCTAGATAAATAAATTAATAGTTCATGTTATTTAATGCATTAAGTTGAAACTTACTGTAAAGTGTTAAAAAGTGTTTTTCAAACATTCTAACAAAATACGCTAGAGTTCAAAAACTTGGAGTCAGTAAGATTTTTTTATGTTTTTGAAAAAAATGTACTGCTTCCTATTTTGTGGAAAACTGTTTTCAACATTGACAATAATAAGAAATATTTTTGAGCAGCAAATATTACAATAAGTAATTATGCTAAAAAATTCAGCTTTACATCAAAGAAATAAATTACATTTTAAAATATATTCACATAGAAAACAGCTTACTTATTTTATTAATAAGTTATTTTATAACATAAATAATAAAGTATGTTACTGTTATTTTAGTTGTAATATTTCACAATATTACTGTTATTTTAACTTTAACTTGCAAAATTACTTCAACACACATAAAAACACTTCATGGTTTGTACAATTTCATCACATCGGTATTACGGTAACACTTTACAATAAGGTTCATTAGTTAAATATTATTTGATGTATAACATGAACTAACCATGAGCAATACATTTGTTACTGTATTTACTAATATTTGTTAACCTTACTTAATGAAAATACAGTTGTTCATTGTTTTCATATCAGTTTATAGTGCATCAGTAAGATGTTAATAATGTATTAGTAAATCGGTTTGTTAAAACATTAACAAAGATTAATAAAAGCTATATAAGTGCAGTTCATTATTAGTTAATGTTAACTTATGTAGTTAACTAATGTTAACTAACGAAACTTATTGTAAAGTATTACTGTTGTCACTTATGGTTTTCAACTAAGTTATAGAAATTAATATCCATTATACTTTAATTAAGAATATAATATTGGCCACCTGCATTTGTGAATTTGTGTTCGCCCTTGTGACCTGGTTGCATGCAGAGATGCCCAGCTATGATTAGTTTGTTTCTGATCTATTACTCTCAGCACTTAAGCTCTAATTAGATATTGACCCATAAGACACACACACACACACACACACACACACACACACACACACACACACAGAACTCGTATTTAAAGAATAAACTGTCCAGAGCACCCCTCTATCTAACCCCAGACCCTCATACAAAGATCTTATTATCTGATTTGACTCTCAAAGGACGAGCTGTGAATGAAGTCCACTGGGCTTGAAATAAAGAGAGAGCAATAGAGAGATGGTGCAGATGGTGCTTGTGCTCAGGCTGTGTCCTCGTATTGTTAGATCTGTAGAGAGTGATGTGAAGACATCAGACTGCAGGCCAGCGGATGCAGCGTTTGACAGCGATTCTGCCTGGTCTGTGTGCAGGGAGTCTTTTGGATAATCTTCCTATTGAGCCGTGCATGTGTGGACTGAATGCGCACAATGTGGTTCCCACAAACCTTGTTTCTACTCGCTGCAAATTAATAAGATTTGCAAACTATGTCTACAGAATCATGTCAATATTATGGATGCAGGACATTAAATGCAAACAAGAGTCAAGATGACCGCATCACACAACTGCAAAGGTATGTTGACAACATCACATTATAGAACACACATTATACATAACAAGTAAATATTTATTCTTCAAGATGAGTAAATCTTATAAATATATATCCATCCCTGTGGTTTATAGTCTTATTAACCATCAGTCAGTGAGATTGTATAATGGTTAAATAAATTCAGTATAATGACTTACATCTGCTTTGCAATACTCCATGAACCCATATACTGTATATTAAAATTTAAATGGCTGTAGGAACTAAAAAGACTGACACTGCACGTTAAACAGATCATCTTTTTCATATATTGTTCTTTCACTCATATTCATGAATCAATGGTCTCTGCTGCAGGCCTTTATTCGTTTTCATCCTCTTTAATGTTCTTCTGTGTTTGATTCACTGATATCAATTATATTCAAGTATTATATGAAAGTTTAATAACTCCACAATATAGTGGGAAAGAGGTAAGTGCCATCCGAATACAAATGCCTCCATGCTCAAGGAAAGCACAATAGTCATTTTGCTAGAAATAAAGACAAAATAGGCATGATTAATGGATATCTTCTCATATTACAAGTCCTTTTTTTAGCAAATTGTCCTTTTACTGACTATCCACATCCAAGCCCTTATTAAGGGCCCTGACAGAGTCTGTTTTCTCTTGAAGCATTAATGTACATAATAAAATTATTAGTCAGTTGCACATGCAAAGTGTTTGTGCAGAGATTCGGTTTTGAACGTGGAGGCTGCAGGTCGAGGATGAATATTGCAAACCATTTTGAATTGTATTTTTGTAATTCGTCTTTATGAGCTGGCTTTTCTTGGAGGGTTACATCCAGTGTCAGAAATGAACTTTTATTTTGCCCCCTGGACTTGATTTTCAGGGGCATTTTTTACATTTATGAGGGCATATTTTCTAATCATATAAAAATTATACACTGTCTCATCCTTGTATGTCAAATACACAAATTCTCACTTTGAATAATTAGATTGGGAAATTATTACCTCTCACCCATAAAATGAAACTCATATTTTATGTGATAATATGTAATTATTCCTAATAGTGTATTATGAACTATACAAGCAAGAACAAAGATGATTAAAAGCAAAGAACAGAAAAACTCATTACAGAGGTAATTTTGCACACACATTTAGCATTTTTATGCCGAGCTTTCCTTTATTTCTCAATGTGGTTACATGTAATAATAATGTATCTCTAGCATAACCTTTATATGTAGCATAACCTAACCTTTTGTTAACTTTTCCATCAGCAGTTGATGAATATATCCTTTGTGAAAAATTGCATTTAATTGTATTGAGTGTGCAGTTGTTGTCAGGAGTTGAATTCAAGAGAGATATGAGTGATACAGAATGAACAATACTTTTAATAGAACTTCAAGGACATAAACACTACACAACTTGACACTGACATTAACGCAGAACGCTGAACAGAACAATCAGAGGGCTAAACTACACAGGGTTAGATGATTAAACCATGACAACTAATGAAGAACTAGAACAGGTTAATAGAGACAATCAAAACCGTGACTAGAAACTAAACAAGACAATGAAACTATGGCCGTGACACTTAAAATGTTACTATTAAAGGTGGGGTATCCAATTTTCGGAGTAGCAATAGCAAGCTAACTTTGAAAGCATGAGATCCCACCCTCTCTTCTGCGCGCTCTCCAAAGCCACGCCTTCAAAACACATGAACGTGTACACCAAAGTCTGAGAAAGACAGAGTTAAATTACCTCATGTCTCAAAGAACACAACATTACAATAATAATGAACATAAACAACTTAAAGAGCACTGCCTACCACCTGCCTGCTGCAGACTCATTTCGGCGTTGATAGTGTTGTCATTGAATCACATAAATTCAAGTCACAAACTGTTCTGAGTATAACGACACAGGTTTCCATCTCTTCCAAATTATGGATATTTATGGCGTGAACGCAGCATAAGCTTGTTCTTTTGGTTTGGGTGGAACTGTAAAAGGTGGCTGCTGTTTTAGTTATGGTGCTCGGTGTCTGACATGGGGATGAGTAAATTATCAGGAAATTTTTATTTGAAAGTGGACTAATCTTTTAAACTACGCCAGAGCACGTACACACCTCACGCACCGTATGCTGTGTGCAAGGCAGTTGGACATAGTGGTGTATTAGAGGTAAAAAATGATATAATTACTGATTACTGATTATAATTTCTCGCACAAACCAATCGTTTCATGTCTTAGGACATCCATGTGTCGTGACGAGCCGCAGGGTTAAATTTGGATTTGTCTGTGCATGTTTTTTGACTCTTATAGATTGTGTTCTACGGTGGCCCAGTATTGCACAACACAACAAAATTAAAAAAGCAAACATAAGGGACCCACTTTATATTAAGTGGCCTTAACTACAATGCACTTATTGTGTACATACATGTTTTTACATTGTACTTATATTTTAAAAACACCTGCATGTAATTACATCTGTAATTAATTTCTGCAATTACAATTTATAATTTATAATTACACTGTTGACCCATCCCTTAACCCTTACCCCTACCCTTAAACCTACCCATACCACCAAAGCTTTCCCTAACCTTACCTGTATCCACCTCAATAGCTGCAAATGTGTTTTGCAATTCAATATGAACCTAATAAGTACATTGTACTTATTTGTTGATGTAAGTACAAAGTAGATAAGGCCAATTAATATAAAGTGGGACCAACATAAGTTCACAACGCAACTGAATAAAGCCACAAAACAATGAAATTGAGCAACAACACAACAAAAATGCTCCCGACCACTAGGGGGCTCTCAGAGCTCGGTAAAGTTAGTTTTCCTTGCCATTGTTCTAGAGAGTGATATCAATACTACGATTAGCTTCAACAGTATGTTACCATTGTATATCGACATGAAATATTAATTCAAAATCTACATGCACAATAGCTTCATATTTATGCGTGTGAATGATTTGAGGCGCTACCACGGCAAATGAAGGGAATGTCTGCCAATTCCACCAAGTGGTTGAAACGTATAATTTGTATTCATTAAAATGACTTTTATAATTTAAAAACAGACATGTTCAAATTACTAACAAGCTTTGGAATTTGAACATGTCTGTTCTTAAATGTTAAACAAAGTCATTGTAATGAATACAAATTATATGTTTTAACCACTTGGTGGAAATGGCTGACGTTCCCTTCATCATACGCCGTGGTAGCGCGTCAAATCATTCACAGGTTTAAATATGAAGCTATTGTGCACATAGTTGATTTTTAATTAATATTTCATGTCGATATACAATGTTTACATACTTAAAACTAATCATGGTATTAATATCTTTGTAAGACTGTGACTGTCGACATAACCAAGCCCTGAAAGCCCTCAAATGGCCCCCAAGAGAATTTTTCGTTGTGTTGTGGCTTTATTTCATTGTGATTCCATTGTGTTGTGAACTTATGTTTGCTTTTTTAATTTCGTTGTGTTTTGCACTACTGGGCCACCGTAGTGTTCCCATTGACATGCATTATATGTCTGACAGACTGCAACGGTCGGAGTTAAAAATCATCATTTGTGTTCTACTGAAGAAACAAAGTCACCTACATCTTGGATGCCCTGGGCGTAAGCAGATAAACAACAAATTTTCATTTTTGGGTGAACTATCCCTTTAACATGGCCCAATCTGTTTTTTTTTTTTTTGTTGTTGTTGTTTTGTTGGTTTTATCTCCGCTAGGGGTCGCTAACCTCCTCAAAACAATAACAAAGGCGTAGATTGATGACGCAGTGAATGAGCATGGAATCATTGGAACTTGTCTTCATTCACTACACTCTTCTTAAAAAATGACTTTCAGATCCCTACCACTCTTGATCTTATTAAAGTATTCTCTAAAGCTTCCGGTTTATTTTTGAACTTAGATAAATCTGAACTCGTTCCCTTAAAGTCTTGTTCTGCTTCTTTCCTGCATAGTATTCCTGTTAAGACTGAAGTTTGTTATTTGGGTGTGATCATTTGTAAAGATGTTAATATGCGAGGAAAGTTAAACTTTGATCCAGTAATTAATAAAGCTAGGAAAAAAATTTAACTCCTGGCTCCAAAGGGACTTGTCTTTACGAGGAAGGGTTCTCCTCGCTAAAGCCGAAGGTGTTTCTCGATTGACCTATACCCTGCTCTTTCCTTGTATGTAGATAAGTCAATTTGTGCGAAGGTTGATAGAATGCTCTTTGACTTTTTATGGAAAAACTAGAGACATTACTTAAAAAAATCTGTTGTCATAAATAGCTTTGATCAGGGGGGTCTTAACTTTCTTGACTTTGCTTCCTTAAACAATACATTTAAGATCAATTGAATTGAATTGATTAAAGTTGGTGGTCACCCCTTTCTCTTAGTATGCAACTACAATATTTCTAAATTGCCCATCAAATGAACAAATTTTCATAAGCAGATGCTTTTGGCTTGGCATTTAAATTTACAAACATAATTTTAGTCCCCACAGATAGTTTATTTGGAATAACCATGATATCCAATATAAAAATAAAACTCTTTTTTTTTTTTTTTTTTTTTTTTCCAGATTGGTTTACTAATAATATTCTTTTGGTTTCTCAACTTATAAATTCAAATGGTCTTTTGTTTTCTTATTCTGAATTTTTAACTAAATATTGTATTCCTGTCACCCCACAAGACTTTGCCATAGTAATGGATGCCATCCCCAGTGGTGCTGTTGCTCTTTTAAAAAACTCAGGAAACTCTTCACCTTTTTCTACCTCTTTGGCTCATCCTTGTGAGACAGCAATTAGGAAATATTGGGTTTTTTTTTTGTCCAGTCTTTCTCTCAGGAATAGAAGGATCAGATAACTCTTTCAGAACGATATCATTACTGTCCCTTCTGTAATATCTTATTGGAGTAATTGTTTTAATAATATTCCTTGGAAGAAATTGGGTGTTTACCCAACAAATATTTAATCACTAATACGGTTAAAGAGGTATCGTTTAAGTTGTTACACTGTTTTTACCCTGTCAATCTTTATATCAAAATGAGTCTATCCCTCACCTTTTCTGGGAGTGTGTTCATGTAGCTATTTTTTGGAAGAAGGTTTGTTTATTTGTACACACTTCTTTTGTTTTTGAAAAATTTTCTTTGGTGTTTAAAGATGTATTATTTGGATTATATAACTTTGATAAAAATCTAAAAAACATGTATTTTCTCATAAATCTGTTTATTTTTCTAGCCAAGTTTTTTATGCATAAGTGTAATTTTTTGTCTGTTAAACTTCTTTTTATAATTTTTTTTGCCAAGACTTATCTCCTCTTTCAGCAATTTCAAAGCCCTAGAGTCCAATTCATTGTGCACAAAGTATAACATTTATGCCTTTTTATGATGTACAAGGAAGAAAAAGGAAAAAAAAGGAACCTTTCTCTCCTTTTTTTCAATATTAATTTACATTAAATTATATTACCTTTGTTTTTTTTCCCCTTTCCATTGTTTATTTTTTTTAAAGGTGCCATCAAACGTTTATTTACAAGATGTAATATAAGTCTAAGGTGTCCCCTGAATGTGTCTGTGAAGTTTCAGCTTAAAATACCCCATAGATTTTTATTAATTCATTTTTTTACATGCCTATTTTAGGGCATAATTAGAAATGCGCCGATTCATGTTGCGGCCCCTTTAAATGCTCCCGCTCCCCACCTACGGAGCTTGTGCTTGCCTTAAACAGTGCATAAACAGAGTTTACACTGCTAATATAACCCTCAAAAGGGATCTTTACAAAGTGTTTGTCATGCATACTGCATGCATGAGTCGGATTATGTGAGTATTGTATTTATTTGGATGCTTACATTTGTTTTTGAATTAATTTCAGGCTGTGATCCATGGCTAACGGCTAATGCTACACTGTTGGAGAGATTTATAAAGAATAAAGTTGTGTTTATGAATTATACAGACTGCAATTGTGTTTAATAATGAAAATAACGATGGTTCTTCTCCGTGAATACAATAAGAAACAATGGTAACTTTAACCACATTTAACAGTACATTAGCAACATGCTAACGAAACATTTAGAAAGACAATTTACAAATATCATGTTATCATGGATCATGTCAGTTATTATCGCTCCATCTGCCATTTTTTGCTATTGTTCTTGCTTGCTTACCTAGTCTGATGATTCAGCTGTGCACATCCAGATGTCCTGCCCTTGTCTAATGCTTGAACATGAGCTGGCATATGCAAATATTGGGGGCGTACATATTAATAATCCTGACTGTTACGTAACAGTCGGTGTTATGTTGAGATTCGCCTGTTCCTCGGAGGTCTTTTAAACAAATGAGATTTATATAAGAAGGAGGAAACAATGGAGTTTGAGACTCACTGTATGTCATTTCCATGTACTGAACTCTTGTTATTCAACTATGCCAATATAAATTCAACTTTTAATTCTAGGGCACCTTTAATTAGTTTTTGTTTACCATTTTTGTTTATTGTTTATAATTCTATTATTGCTGTTAAATTCTTTGACCTGTAACATTTGCTTTTACATGTCAATAATAATAATAATAATAAAAAACTTAATTCCAATGGATCTAATAATGTTTATGGGGAAATAATGTTTATGGATAAGTGAATGCATTCATGGTTTTTAACATGACTGTGGTATGAAGCAGGGTATGGCTGAGAATCGCGGGCGCCATTGCTAATGAGAGACAGATATGGTGCCATGAGTCCCGGTGGATAAAAAGGAACGAGGACATCCTACCAAACTATCCGCAAGTGCTGAAATATTACTCATACAGGTCGTTTTTTTTTATTAATTCAAATTGTGAGGTAACACAGCGCTGTTTCACTTGATATCTTCAGACTAGAGAAGTGCATGTACTTCAAATTTCCCACGATCAAAGAGGGCGCTAATACGCATGTGATAAATTTCACAGATCAGACTTGTTGCGTACGCAAGTTATTTAAGGTGTTTCAACCGTACCCCTGGACCAACTGTACCTGGTATACCGTACCATACTAAATTTGAGCGTCTTGAAAGTTATTCTTTAGTTTGTTGGCTGTATGAGACTAACAGTAAGCTAGATCAACATTAGAATATCATACTGATGATATTCTAACATTTCATCATGTTGAGCTATATAACATTTATTCGTCTTATGTACATTTGCTTACTTGTTTAATAACGTGCACGAGCGAGTCTCTGTCAAGTTGAAGTTGTCGCAAGGCTCTCGCCATTTTAAAAACGCAACACGATCACATGAGAATGCATATCAGTAGTACTACGAGTGTATAATCTCGTAGAATATATATGCCAAAACTCATTTTGGCGTGCTTATGGTACGCAGTTTTTCGCGTGCATATGATACACACTTTCTGGCGTGTAGCCTATATGACACGCTCTTGGTTAGGATGGGGGTGGGGGAGTGGGGGTTTCGTAAGTATAATAAACCATAAAGTGTGTATCATATGCACACGAAAAACTGCATACCATAAGCACGCCAAAATGAGTTTTGGCATATATATTCTACGAGATTACACACTCATACTATTTATACGCATTTTTGTGTGATCAGGCTCAAAAACACCATGCAGATATTGATCCTCGTTTTATTTCTCCTTTGGTCCCAAAGTTTGCTTGCCATGGTCCATAATGTTTTAATGAAACAACAACAGCGTGCCGCTAGACTTGTCCACGTCTGTTGCCATGGTAACTGTGCAGAACAAGCGGAAACCAGGCAGATATTACGTGATTGACAGGCGACAAGGGACGGGCACTATTTAAATTTCTTTGAATTTACAAATTCTTGGAAATATTCAGGATGATATAAGTACACAATTGAACAATATATATAACACTGTGCAAGTGGTTTGTGCATATTTTAATATATAAAAAAAAATTACATATTGTTTCTTTAACAAACAGGGAGAGCAAAGCTCATTTTTTTTCTTCTTTAACAAAAACATCTGTTGAATCAAATAACAGTAAACTATTTTAGTATCTACACTGGAAATAGGTTTTGCGCTACAGGACCAGAAATTAGAAGGAAGATTGCTGGCGGAGACCTACAGACAGAGGTGAGACATGGCAGGAGATTCACTCTGCAGGGAGGAGACAGAGCAAACGAGAGTGACACTGTCGGCTTCAGAGACTCAACACTGTCATCAAGAATTCATCAAACACACTCGGACTATAACACACCTCCAGCATGAGGGCTGATCCAAAGTCATATCAATGTGTTATATGCTACTCATGGCAGCAGAAGCGAGTCGCCAAGCGAATTATGTGTTTGGCAGAAGAAATGAGTTGTTTTTAACATTTTTCTTGCATGTGAAATTTATGACTGCTCTCTCCAGATACGAAACCAGGTCACGTTAGGCTTTCATCATTTGCCTGAATGAGTCGACCATCTCATTTCATCTCTCACAGGATCAAACCCATGTCAAAATGCCTTAAGATATCAAATTATGATTTACTTTGTGTTCATATATATGATTAACCTCAATCCTGTGTTGTATCTAAGATGAATTCCATCTCATTCAGCCGAGTTATTATACATTTACCTTTTATTATGATCCCAAAGTTATTTGGTAAAAGAATAGTTCACCCAAAAATGAAATTGATGTCACTCTGGCTCATGTTGTTCCAAACTTGCACATTATTATTATTATTATTATTATTTGAAGCACAAAAGGAGAATATGGGTAATCCTTTATAATAAGTACAGTGAGTAATTTGCAAACTATTAGTTTATAGATAATTCATAGTTAATATATTGTAGTCTCTACATTGTTAAAATTTATATATATATATAAATAAACAAATGACAAGCAACTGATTTCAAATGTAACAAGGAATCTGCAAATATTATAATGCATTTATCTTTGGTTACAATTATATATGAAGAGATATCAAGCACTACAACGTACATAATGAATACCTTTATAATGCATTATACATAAAGTGTTACTAATAATTACTCTAAAAATTAAGAGTGTGGCCCTTTAGGATCCTGATTTGTTGAGCTAAAATAAAGGTTTTGAATGACGATGAACACATGTCATCATTTTATTCTTTAGTGCACTATTCCTTTACATGTATGGAAAAAATACAGGTATTTCAAGAGACAGACAGAGAGAAGCTGATAATAAACTGTGTTCTCAGATGCATTAGTATGCATGAAACACCTTGAACATGAGGTGAGAGCGACAGCTCCGAAATGAAAGTTAGGACAAGAATCCATCCATCTGTTTAAACAATTAATACAAGGATCAGGATGTTCTGTCTGTTTAATCAAACCTCTTTCCAACCATTTGAGCGCTTTATGATATCTGATGAGCATCTGAGCGAGGACGACAATCATAAATATTGGGCTACATGATTCCCATAATGTGCAGAAAATGTTTACCAATTCTGCATGTGCTTTAACTTTTAAAATTGCATTATTCAATGTGTTATTTGTCCTGTGTTTTTTTTTAATTATTTGTGAAATTTACTCGTTTCTAAGTGAAAATTGTTTTACACCATTTTTTTTTTCAGTTGTATAAAACATAACATGTAACAAATAAGTATATTTAATCATGCTTTGACCTGTATGCAAATTCTATTATAAGGCAATTTAAGCCTTAACAGCAGCACAGAATGAGAAGCCAATCAATGATATGGAAATAAACAAATAATAAAGACACTTTTTGTGATTTCTATTCAGTTGAATTGTCTTTCACAATAATGAAATACAATGTCTTAAATATTATTAAAGGTGCCCTAGAACGTTCTTTCACAAGATGTAATATAAGTCTAAGGTGTCCTCTGAATGTGTGTGTGAAGTTTCAGCACAAAATACCCCATAGATTTTTTTAAATTAATTTTTTTAACTGTTTTATTTTGCATCATTAACTATGCACCGATTCAGGCTGTGGCCCCTTTAAATTGAGCGCTACCTGCCCCGAGCTCTCGACTATAATACAGTGCATAAACAAAGTTCACGCAGCCAATATAACCCTCAAATGGATCTTTACAAGATGTTCGTCATGCATGTTACATGCATGCATCGGATCATGTGAGTAAAGTATTTATTTGGATGTTTATATTTGAATCTGAATGAGTTTGATAGTGCCCCATGGCTAAAGCTAACATTACACACTGTTGGAGAGATTTATAAAGAATGAAGTTGTGTTTATTCATTATACAGACTGCAAGTGTTTAAAAATGAAAATAGCGACGGCTCTTATCTCCGTGAATACAGTAATAAATGATGGTAACTTTAACCACATTTAACAGTACATTAGCAACATGCTAATGAAACATTTATAAAGACAATTTACAAATATCACTAAAAATATCATGCAATCATAGATCATGTCAGTTATTATTGCTCCATCTGCAATTTTTCGCTATTGTCCTTGCTTGATTACCTAGTCTGATGATTCAGCTGTGCACAGATCCAGACGTTAATACTGCCTGCCCTTGTGTAATGCCTTGAACATGAGCTGGCATATGCAAATATTGGGGGCGTACATATTAATGATCCCACAGTCAGTGTTATGTTGAGATTCGCCTGTTTTTCGGAGGTCTTTTAAACAAATGAGATTTACACAAGAAAGGAGGAAACAATGGTGTTTGAGACTCACTGTGTCATTTCCATGTACTGAACTCTTGTTATTCAACTATGCCAAGATAAATTCAATTTTTGATTCTAGGGAACCTTTAATTTCGGAGCTTCTCTCACAAATCTATCCTAACCCTATACCAAATATTGATGTTTTTCATACATTTGATTTTTTTTTATTCTGTGGTGGAAATAAGCTTCCATACATATATGGTGATTTATTCACGAATGTCTAAAAATGATCACAAATATTATTATTGAAATTCACATTTAATTTACTTAGATATATCTCATTGATTATATTGATAAAAGTCAAGTTTTGACAAATACTTTGTTTAATTTTTGGGGGGAAATACTCATAATTCACCCATAAACTAGACTAAATTCTGTTATTATTAACATTTATATCAGTTCATAGTGACTATGACTGCTTAGTTCCAAAACAGCTGTGAACTGATAAAAATCAAGACGCTAAAAGTTGTATGCCAATTTTCAATATACGATAAAAATAATTGCTTCAGTAATGAACAATGTTTAAACAAATCTATTGTGTGAATGATTCAATCCCTTACTATCACTGAAGACAACCTACATATGTAATAACCTAAAGTAACCTACAAAAATAGTTATTGACTGAATCAGTAAACAATAGGGGTGTAACGGTATATGTATTCGTCCCGAACTGTCATGGTTCATGCAGTCACAGGTGATCCACACTCCAATTCAAGGGGTGCGCGCAGTAATGCTTTTTAGCCTAACCAACTTTAACCAGCATTAAACACCAATAATCACAATAAGCTCTGTGTTTTGTTACTTTTGATTAGAAACAAAGTGCCAGCTTTAAAATTCTGTCCAATTTATCATAAAATTCAAACAATAAATGCCATTTTGACGCTTTTTGATGTGGCGTGACATTGCTGTATAGGCACCTCAGTTCAAACGGCAGCGCAGAGCGCGAGTGAACGCGATCATCCCTTCCTCTTCACTACTACTGAATGAACATGAAGGTATGTTGAAAGATACAGTACAACTTACTGAAACGGTCATATCTCTTGTAATCGCTCAATCAATGTTTCAACCGCGGAAAGATGTCAGTAAAACAGTTTGTAAACAATAAGTCACTTAGTATTACTTAGTAGTACATTTAACGCACTATATTAGCCTATATATATATTAACTATATTTTAACCTGTTATGTAAGGCCTCAATAAATCCATCATGAAAACAAGTTATGACAGCCACTGTGTAAATGATTATATTTCAGCAACAAATTGGAGAAATAGAAGTTAATGCAAAATCTGCCTTATGTGGAATTTATGTATATAATACATACATTTTTTATTATTATTTGACTGTTGATTATCATATCTAAAAAATAAATAGCAACTGAATTTAATAATTTGGGCTCTGTTGTTAATTGTAACCTTTGTTATAGTAATGTGCAAGTAAGGGCTCCCTAATAGTTTACAGCATTAGCAGAGATAGGTTTTTTTATCCTTAAAAAAAAATTTAATCTAATAAATTTAAAGACAGAGAGACAGTTGGTTCAGTAAAACATTGTTTAATAAAAAGAAAAAAAAAAAAAAAAAAAAAAAGAGTTTTGTTTTCTCACTCTGCTGTACCATCCGTGACTTCAGAACTGATATACGTACCGAACCATCATTATTGTGTACTGTTACACCCCTAGTAAACAAACATGGAGAAAAAAAAATAAAAAATTAGTAAATTAAATTAAAAGATTTAAATCTCTGTGAAGAAAAATCCTACAGTTTAGAGTCTCAGTTGTCATGTGGCTGAGTCAGTTTGGCAATCCTACACACAGGGACATGCAGGTTCTGGTCTGGTCTAGTCTGCACCTTCTCATTCATAAAGTCTAAACCATGACTGGGCGACACATCATTTATTTACTAATGCAGTGATGCAGGTCCAACCTGACTGGCAGGCTGCTGCTGGATTGAAATTGTGGGAAATCATATAATTGCTTCTTTCACTAACAGAAAAGAGGCTCACTCGATTTCTCTCTCTCTCTCTTTATAATTGGTCTGCAGATACTGTTATTTTCTTTCTGTAAAAGAATATTAAAAGACAACGGGGAAAAAAAAGCAAAATTCATTTCCTTTTAATGAAGTCTTACTTTAGACAGTGCACTCCTTTAATCGTACATAGTATATCATCTCATTTACACACATACACAGATTTTAAAATATTTTAAATTAAGTATCACTTCATTTTACAGAAATTGCATATACATTAATGAAAAATATGTAACAGAGTTTAAATTAAATTCATCGAACAGGAAGAACCAACATCCAAAAATAACATTATAACATAACATGTTATTTTTAGTAGAAAAACTCATTAGTGCACAGTCACAATCACACTAGGCTCTCCCTCACTCATCCCATCGTCACACATACCAGAATACTGAACGTGGACTACATTTCCCAACATCCTCCCTGGCACCCAATCGCACACCATCAGACCTCATCACTAGCACTATAAATAGAGCACACACAGTCAATAAGGTGTGTCTCAGTCAGCTCCCTAGCTTGTGAATCGGTGTATTGTGTTCATTCATTTGGGCATTGGTAAGGACAGTAAAGGACACTGGCTCACTACACATTGAGACACTTATAACTATTTACGATGACATTACATCTTCATTGTACAAGATCACTACTGGCATTTATGAACATCAGCAGAGCTGATATATCTTTCTGACATTACATGTAATGTTATTTAAAGGGTTAGTGTCATGTTTTCAGTCATTTCCGGACTACATTTCCCATAATCCTCGCTGCTGCCTGCCCTTTGGACTATTTGATCGGTTTTGGATTTATAATTGTTATCTGCCAGCCCTGACCCATTGCCTGTTCCTCGACTACGATTCTGTCTGCTCTCTGCCATACCTGTTTGCTCCTGTATGACCCCTGCCTGTCTGTACTACGCATCTGTTAATAAAAGCTTGCAGATGGATCCTACCCTGAGTCCCGTCTCGTTACAGTTAGTTCACCCAAAAATGAAAAAAAAAAAAAAAAAGTGTAATTTATTACTCACCCTAATGCCGTTCCAAGCCCGTAAATCCTTTGTTAATCTTCGGAACACAAATTAAGATATGTTTGTTGAAATCCAATGGCTCATTGAGGCCTGCATATTAGCAAGCAATGACATTTCCTCTCTCAAGATCCATTAATGTACTAAAAACATATTTAAATCAGTTCATGCGAGTACAGTGGTTCAATATTAATATTATAAAGTGACGAGAATATTTTTGGTGCGTCAAAAAAAAAACAAAACAAGACTTATTTAGTGATGGCCGATATCAAAAAACTGCTTCATGAAGCTTTGGAGCATAATGAATCAGTGCATCGAATCATGATTCAGATCGCGTCAAACCGCTGAAATTAACGATTAACGAAGGTCTTACGGGTGTGGAGCGGCATGAGGGTGAATAATAAATGACAGAATTTACATTTTTGGGTGAACTAACCATTTAAAGTCATCATATACTTTGCTTGTTACATATACTGTATGTGCAAAATTTCAGCCGTAAATAAATTATAAATGTTAGCTAGATTATATTCATTACCATCTAGCGATGTATGTTTATGCTGAAGTATAATAAAATAATGGTATGTATTTTTAAAAACATCTATCGTGTGTTATGTGTAGTGAGGTGGCTCACATGATTTTGGTTTTGAGCTTCAGAACTTCCGTTAAGGGAACATAGTGAGCATCGATGCTCCCTGATTTTCACTGTGCATTGTGGGACTTTTTAAACAGCAAACTTTTTAATTCCCTGGAAGTATTCTGCGATTGAGACAGCCCTTAAAATGGCTGACTCCCTGATCAGTGCCCTGACTACTGAACTAGGGAGCTAATTGAGACGTATCCTCAGCCACTGTCTGGCCTTGTAGATTTTACAGACCACTTACCTGCTACTCGATATCTAATCCTGTTACGGCTTCCAAGTCGGTCTCCACTCAGTTCATTCACCTCAGGATCAGCAAGTACTGTTATCCAGTCATCCTGTCTCAACATGTCTCCCTTGTGTGTGTGCTCTGTAAGTCTCAAAATTAACAATAACATCTATTCTCTCCATCTTCAATCTCCAGAATCATTACTTACCCGTTTTACAATTGTGTTCCTGCCAAAATTGTTAATAAACACAGTTTTGGAGTTTTGCCTGCATGTTTCCTGGTCATTTTCATCTGGGTATGCATGTCTCATGAACACACGTGTGCATGTTGGGTTTCCATATTTTATGGGGACATTCCATAGGCGTAATGGTTTTTATACTGTATATTCTATCTCTTTACACTAACCCTGCCACTAAACCTACCAATCACGCTTTCTGCTATTTTAGATTTTCAAAAAAGATCATTCTCTATGATTTATAAGCTTGTTTCCTCATGGGGACCAAAAAAATGGGTCAAATGAAAATGAACAAAATGAAAATGATGGGTTGAAATGAACTAGTATTATTATACTTGTGGGGATATTTGGTCCACATAACATAGGGAATACCTGGACCCAGACCCAGGACTCAAAACTATCTCCTTACCTTAGCCTGATTCACAATGGTAAGCTTGTGATATTTTTTTTCTGTGGGAAATTCGAGCATGCAGCCATTAGTCTTTGCGTCATTATGTCACGTCTGTTTACATCAGGGATGGACAACTCCGGTCCTGGAGGGCCAGTGTCCAGCAGAGTTTAGCTAACCCTAATCAAACACACCTGAACCAGATAATCAAGGTCTTTAGGATTAGTAGAAAGTTATAGGCAAGTGAGTTTTTATCAGGGATGGAGATAAACTCTGCAGGACACTGGCCCTCCAGGACCGGAGTTTTCCATCCCTGGTTTACATGAAGAAGGAGTCCCAGCTAGTAGGCTAAATCACATGTGAGGATGGTGGATCATTTATTTTTCTCACAGCAGCTGTAATAATTAAACATATCATTTTGATTTTGGATTGTAATCCGGAAAGGTCCAAATGACAATCATCAGTGACAACTGGAGATTCACCCATAGTCAAAAGCAAAAGACTTCGGAGTGCGAAGTGGCTACAGACATTGAAATCTACAGGTAAGCAATAAGCAATTGTTAGATTTAATCTCAATTCGCAGCACAATTTATTTGAATGCATTTCCCCCCCAGTTCGTCAGAAAAAAAGTAGCAGACATGTTACTTGTTCAGATGACATATTCCGGTGAAAATTCTTATTTTTTACTTCCAAGACGTAGAATCTGTGATTTCGAAGTACAGTATCCATACCGATGTGGTGACTGACAACAAACATTAGATTCATCCACGCTGAGGAGCCGTGCTGACGCACAACCCAAGTAAAGATGGAAATTCTGCAAATAACTGCAATTGCAGGTTTCAAACAGATGGTGACAAAGAGGCAAAACTTACAGACTGCAGATTTAAATTTTCCCTGTAATGCACATCGATCTGGTTTAGAATCTGAATGCCGTAGACATACAAAAGCCCCTGCCAAACCATGACAAGTTTGATATGTAGGTGGCAAATACACTCTTAAAAATAACCCAAAAATGAAAATTCTGTCATTTATTACTTACCCTCATGTCGAGGTCCTGTAAGACCTCCGTTAATCTTTGGAACACAAATTAAGATATTTTAGTTGAAATCTGCAATGACATCCCCTCTCTCAAGATCCATTAATGTACCAAAAACATATTTAAATCAGTTCATGTGAGTACAGTGGTTCAATATTAATATTATAAAGTGACGAGAATATTTTTGGTGCGCCAAAAAAAAAAAAAAAAAAAAAAAAAGACTTATTTAGTGATGGCCTCATTTAGGAAGCATCGGAGCGTTATGAATCAGCGTGTTGAATCAGCGGTTCGGAGCGCCAAAGTCACGTGATTTCAGAAGTTTGGCTGTTTAACACACGATCCGAATCATGATTTGATACGCTGATTCATAATGCCCGAAACTTCCTAAAGCAATGTTTTGAAAATCGGCCATCACTAAATAAGTCGTTTTTTTTTGGCGCACCAAAAATATTCTTTATAATATTAATATTGAACCACTGTACTCACATGAACAGATTTAGATGTGTTTTTAGTACCTTTATGGATATTGAGAGAGGAAATGTCATTGCTGGCTATGGAGGCCTCACTGAGCCAACGGATTTCAACAAAAATATCTTAATTTGTGTTATGAAGATTAACGAAGGTCTTATGGGTGTGGAACGGCACGAGGGTAAGTAAATGACATTATTTTCATTTTTGGGTGAACTAACCCTTTAATTTGTGCATCTGAAAATGCATACCTCCTACTGTATAGGTAGGCAAAAAACAGTATGTGACAAGGGTAGTATGTCTGAATTTACAGTACTCATAAAAGAGTATGCAAAAAGTACCTAGATAACCTACTACATCCAGTGAGAAGTGTGCATACGATGGACACTTTACTATCCCATGAGGGCACGGGAGAGGATTTGTGAATGGCAGTGAAGCTGGTAGGTCACATGATAGTGACAAATTGCAGAATGAAGTATGTCTGGATTACATTCATACTACATAAAGTATCCTTTTGAAGCCATCGCAAAGTAATTACTTATTGAAAATAAATTTCTACTCAAGAAAGTATGCGATTTCTAAATTTGTATCTAAATGTTACAATTTAAAAGTAAATGCATTCACTGGGTATCTTCCCCATCTTACTCTATATAAACTTTTCATTATTAGTTAGTGCAATGACAATTATTTATGTAATATGACATTACTTGTATGTATTTATATCAGTAAGATTACATGAGCTGTAAAATCAGTACTCTACAGTAGAATCCAGTCAAGGTCGTGACCCGCAGTCAATCTTGATTCTGGTGATGTTTGGGTCAGTCAGACGGTTCTTAATGGGTCTGCGGCGGGTCAAAGCAGCACAGAGCTCATCTGATCCACACCATCTCACACAGATCCCTGCGAACATGCAGGTGAGCGGAGCCGGTTCAGACTGACACAGACCGAGAGAAGGTCAGACTGGCACTGCTGTTCTCAAAGCGAAAGCGAACACTCGTTATTGGCCAGATCCGAGTAGGTTCGGCCAGCTGACAGACTCTCCTCTGGGCTCAAATTACTGCGGTCCACGTCACGGCTCTTCTCACTGCATTGTGTCAGTGTGTGTTCGAGCATGTGATAGATTTCTCTGAGCCAGCCAGTAAGTTTGTATGTGTGTGTATAACCACTGCTGAGCGTGTGAGAACTGCATGTGTGCTCTTGAGCGAGTGCATAATACATGTCTCGCTGCTGCTGAATGTGTGCTTGCTGCCCGGTGAGACCGATGAACAGAGTTGAGCATCTTACGGAGCTGACCTTCAGCAGTCCTGGTGAGGACGACAAGGATATTTGAAAATCACTTTGATCCATTTTTTGACATTGTGGCTTTGTGCAAGTGAACAGCCTTCCTGTCATTCGATGAAATGGAGTCAAATTCTTTAGACCAACAAGCACTTGTTGAATTAAATGCTGTGGTGAGTATTGGAATAAAACTGCAAAAATATGCAACATACACTGCCATTCAGAAGTTTGAGGTTGGTATGATTTGTTACTGTTTTTAAAAATTTATTTACATTATTTATTCAAATGCATAATTACATGCAAGTGACCCTAAACCAAGCCCTAATCCTAACCTTAACCCTATAGTAAGTATATAGTCAGGTGTATAATTACACTGTAACAAGGACCAAATGTTCTTGTGTGCAAACTTTTTGTTGCTCTTATACAAATAATTCAATTCAACATTGTTTACACAAATTTAAATATAAATAGGAAGTCACAGTATGCATTATTACTACTCAAACAGCAACATTACACATGAAGGAAAGAGCATAATGGGACTCCTTTAAGATTCAAGTTAAATTCTGCAGGATAGTGGCACCACTGAGCAACGCTATGCCTCAGCCTGCTTCACTAGAAACATTTAAAGACCCCCTGTGGTGAAAATCAAGTTTTTAATGTTGTTTATATGTCTATGTGATGTTTTTAATATGTTTTAAGACAAACCATGTGCAAATTCATATGTCAACACCATTGCTGAGTATTTTCTCTTTAAAACTGCAGTAAAAAAAAAAAGAGACAGTCTCAAACCCATGGTTTGAAATCACTGATGTCTGTGATGTCACAAACTACCTAGTAAACAATCACGTCATTAACAGCGAACTAGCAGGGGAGTCTCAAGAGAGATGCCAGGTTATCCCTGTATATTTTTTCTGTTGATATGAAAAACCGTGTATATGGTGGGTGTATGGTGTACATTACGATGTTATGATGAACTATATGCCTTTCTCCACTGACGTTCTGAGTTGTTCAAAGTGTTTCTAAGGATACTGATTGTTAGAAGGCAGCTGTCTGACTCGGACATGGCGAACAGGAACATGGTTTGTGTAACATTAACAACACATTATTAGCTGTTTGATAACATAGTCAAGCAAAAGGCTAATCATATTAATTACCATTAATTACCATAATTACAATTACCAGTGTGCGATGTTGTAAAGAATGATACCACTGTGCAGCGTTTACCTCAGTAAGTTGACCGAGTGGATCTCTGAGCTGGCGTGAGCGAGTGGATGCGGGGCTAATTTGCATATTCATTGATCCGCATATTAAATGAGGCAAGGGTGTAGAGTTACAGTCAAGCTATTTTAAGGCATGACGTGTTTTTTTTTTTTTTCCCCACAGGAAAAAAAAAAAAGTTAAATATGACATTTTGGTCATCAAAGATGAGTTTTAAGAGATACAATTATTGACTACAGGGGGACTTTAACAATTTTTTGCAAAATTTTGCCTTGAAATTGTTCTCTGATCTGAGCTTCTCAATCTCAAGAGATTCACCACACATTAAGAAATTGGGTAAAAACTTTTTAAAAATCTGAAGAATTTCACCAGTTGATATTAAGTTCTCACAGGGAGAAAGTTTGAACACATTCAGAATTTTGGGCCACTGGTTGTTGTAAAGGTCTAAATCAGGCTAAAATGAAGATCATTTTGAAGTTCGTTTCAGGAGTTTGAAACAGCTTGCCACAAACTGTTGATAAACACTTTTGAACTACCATTGGTCTGTGCTCATTCTGAAATAGGTAGGTATGGCTCTGAGGCTCCGCGTTCTTTGACATGGAAATCTTCCTGTTCGTTTCTTCTGTTCAGTCCTTTGAGGTCAGCAAATAAAAACCATGAACACACTGGAGCGCGCTGTATAGTAGAAACTGAAGTTGTAATTGACGGTGACAATGAAAACTGAGTGACGGTTTCACTAAAGTGTGCTTAGATCTGTAACTTTGTAAAGACACGGTCCAGAACGTTCTCTCAAGTCTTCTGAATGGCTCATGCATCGTTTATTTCAGACTTTCTATGACAGAAGCATTTTGAGGAAGGCCTCTTTCCTTTTCAACACTCCTTCAGAACAAACTGCCATGTTCCCGTCGCATTCAGGCTGTGGTGGAGTGGCTGCTCTCTGAATGTTCTCCTCCACTAAAGAGCAAATTAGCACAAACAGAACGGTGCCTATGCAGCCAGTCACTTCAGACTCCCCACAAACTTTAAAGTCCAAATCGTTTCCCCAAGTGCAACCTCACGCTGGCTTGCAATCTTCGATTTTCAAAGCGCCTAAGTCTTCTGCCATCTGCTCCTCAGATGAAAGAGAGAAAGATGAAAAAGTGGAGTGGCACTCCGCCACTCTCCACAGACATCTAACCAATTTCAGTCTGTTTTAAGATGGAGATGGCAGGACAACTGGCAGCTCTCTCTCCCCCTCTCATTCAGCCTCGCTCAGGCATTATTGTTTTGATGGGTTGTGCTGCTAGATCTTTTCTCACTCAAAACAGAGCAACTTTAATCTTTATTATTGCATTTCATAATGCATTTGTGTTTGAGGCCTGGAGTTCAGGCTTCAGATATAGTCCATTGCACCTAATCAGACAGTTTCAGTGCTTGAGTGCTGTACTAGAGACTCTTACAAAGAGACATCCTGAAATCCAGCGCATTGTGTGCCCACTGAGATGGGCTGTAAATATTTGCAGCCCAACAGGACCTCATTAGTATTCATGTGGTTTTAGCACTTTTACAGGCACTGAACACCCAATATCAATTCAATGACAACATCTAAAATGCCAACTCAAATTAAAGCAACACCATGGAACATTTGCTCACGGTTCCCCCATGAGGTTGATAAGCACAATTGTCTGTTACCAATGTTGTAAATACTGTCACTGTATAAGCTGACGGAACCGGTGAATGCAGAAACCACATTTGGAAACCATGTCCACTGGTAAAGTAGCCTGTGTTACAACCCGTTGCCTCTTTCAGTTCGCGCCACTGAGTGTAAGCCCATCTGATATTGATTTGTGTTCGGGCTCATGTCCGATCACTCTCTCTTTTTCTTTTCTTCGCTTCCTCTGACAAAACCCTCTTTGGTTTCTTTGCTGGCTCTGCCATGCCGTTTGTTTAGAGACTTGCATATTAGATTGTTTTGTCTTATAGTTAGCTGTTGGCTAACTCCACCCAGGCTACGAGTAAAATGTGACGTATGCCGTAAAGCAGGTCACACTCTTCCTATGGGCGGGGCTGTGTGTAACGGCCAGAAGATGAAACTTGCAGAGTTTGCTTGTAGCCGCTAGGAGGCTGCTCAGGTAGCAGTGGTAGAAGAATTTGTCCGGATAAGAGTTGTTCTACCACATTATTTTAGAGACATTATTTTAAGGTTGAAAAACTGTTTCTTTAAGAAGAGGAACAATTATGAATACACTCATTAAAAAGAAGATTTCTTTTAAAAAGAGTACTTATTACAGAAATAAATACATTAAATACAAATTGAAAGTAAGCCTTTCAGACACTTAATTTCATGTTATTTGCAGTTAAATAAAAATGTATTATAGTTTACACTTCTACTAAATGCAATTAGCTGAACTTTAGAGTCCTTTTTTAAGTAGGACTTAAGTGTATCTTCTATTTTAAACTAAAATATACTTTAGACTTAATTTCTATTGAAACTTGTGTCATGTATTTAAATATTTTTGTAATGATGAAGCTGCAGTTGTGTTACATTCAAAATGTGTAAAAAATCATAAATTATAATCAAATACTTGACTAACAAACCAAATCACATCATGTAAACACATCAAAATAAGTGCACTTCTTGGGAAAAAAAAAAGAAAATATTGAATGTGCATTATTAAGTAAAAAAAAATAAAAATAAATTATATATATATATATATATATATATATTTATTTTAAATATAATATAATATATAATATAATATATAATATAATATAATATGAAAAATAATATATAATATAATATAATATAAAATATAAAATATAATATAATATATAATATAATGTAATATAATAAAATATAATATAATATAATATAATATAATATATAATATAATATAATATAAAATATAATATGAAATATAATATGAAATATAATATAATATATAATATAATATATTATATAATATAAAATATAATATAATATAATATAATATAATATAATATAATATAATATAATATAATATAATATAATATAATATATAATATAATATTATAATATAATATATTATAATATATATTTATTATTAATTAATAATAATAATAATAATAATAATAATACACATTCAATACAGTACAGCACACTTATTTTTCACAAGACTATGGGCCATATTTACTAAACAAGTCAAATTAGCCTGAGACCACAATTCAAAAAAAAAAAAAAAAAAAAGCGCCAATGGGAGTGGAAAATTCTGCACGTGATACTGATGTTGCACAAAAAAACAACAACAACAACAAAAAAAAGATGCAGCCAGATCATTTCAATTATAACCAACACAATCTACCAAGAGCAGTGCAAATTAGTGTCTGGTTTAACACATGCTTTTTTGGGCTGGTAAATAATGAAGCAAATACCAGTAAATTGACTAGCACAAACCTTAGTAAATCACCTTGCATGGTTCATTTAAATACTCTCCTTCCATTAATTTTGCATCTGAAAGGAAAACTCCTATTACAAATGCATATGAAATAAGGTCAGTCGCAAAAACAACTGTCCATGCCTTTTCAGTGCTATTTTTTCAACCCAGTAGTCAAAAGAGGGTTTGCTCTGGCACAAGCCGTTAGTAAATCTGGCCCTAGAGTATATATATGAAACAAATGAGGATATATAGAAATGTTTACAGAACATTGATTTCATGGAGTTCATATAGTTATAGGTATGGGCAAGCTTATTACACAGCTACATACCAAATAAATAAAGTAATATGAAAAAAATAAAAATAATTGAAAATATTTTATTATATGAGAAGAAAGAGCGCAGAGTATCAATGAACTCAATCTCTAAAGTTACATGGCAACATGTTTACCCTTTAGATGCGGTCACTGTGACAAGTTTTGGCATCTATCAAAGCACACAAATATGTCAGGATCTTTTGGTCATGTTTATAGTTCAGTGACAGTATCCTGACACCCATTTTCTATACTGTCTTGTTCTCTTCTTTGTGTGAGCACAATGTTTCGCAAGACTCTCCTGTCTGTGTTGTGTTTTGAGCATTCAGGGCTTGGTGTCTGGATCCTGACATACTGGTCTCGTTCAGGTTCAGTTTTCGTGCTGACATTCATGTACACAATCTGTCTGTCTTGTGTGTTGTAGTTTCTATTGGAGCACATGGCCTGTGTTGGCTTGCCATGTGTTTTGTGTGAGCACATGGTTTGTTTGTTTGCCCATTGCAAATTTGTGCTTGCCTCTATACCTGCACCCTCATCTGACACAAAAAAACCTGTACATTCCCCTTTGGTATAAATTATGCCTTTGATTGTTGGTTGCAACTGTTTTTTGATGATCTTGCGCCATAAGCATTGTCTTGTTTTCTGAAAATATTATTTAAATTAAGTGGGTTTTTGAAACTCTTAAAAGTAAAGGGCCAACAAGACTTAATGTATCTTGAATGTTTAGATATTTGTATTGGAAAACGAGACAAAAAGTGTTTTTTTTTTGTTTTTTTGCAGTGTATAAGATGGCAAGGGTGTTCAGTGGTTTTTGAACACAAAAACATTTTTTTCTTAAAGGGTCTTCATGTAGGATGTCTAATCAGATGAAGTGAACCCAATACTAGCCACTACCACTTATTCAGGGTTTCCCTTAATATAAGACACTAGTCAGTTTTGAAATGTGGAGTTTTGCATCTCCTCATTTATTATACGTTTGCTTTGTGATGTGAAATATGAAATGTTTATTATCTGTATATTATGTTGATATGCATGAATGAAATTCTAATGAGATTATAGCTCTGATGTGATTTTCTGTTTTAATTTTACCCTTAATCATCCGTTAACAGAGCGTTAGTTGGATTCTTTTTTATAAGCTGCTAAAAATAATGAGTGGCAATAGGAAGTGCTTATAATTGGTTTCTTCTTTATTATATTAAATCTAATTTCTAATTTCTTTCTTTGTATTCTTGCAGGATTTGTGATATTCACCCTTTTACACACAGAAACTGATAGAAATAATAATACATTCAGATCTGTGTATACCATCTGCATCGCGGCAGCATGTGAAATTGCACTTTTTCTGGGAAAGGTGACAACACTAGGAGTGATGCAAATTTACATAGAAATTACTCTATCAAGCAGATCATACAGAATCATACAGTGTCTGGGTTTGTATTTTACTAGGAACCATCCATAAACCCTGGTTATAATGAACATTTTCCTCAACTGTCTACCACCGGATCTTTTTTTTTTTTTTTTCAGTGAACTAATCGCAATGCATTATGGCAACAAAGGATACATGGGATGGTCTCTCAAAATTTGGCCAAAACGATGTATTTAGATAATTTTCCTTATTCACGCTGATTGGACAGTGACCCTCCAGGACCGAGTTGGGACACTGAAATAAATAAAAAAAAAAAAAAAAAAGCCTTTTAAATAAAACAAAATTTACTTGTGGTAGGAACATGTTTCATTGATGTTACAACTAACCCAGAGTCTTAGCCATGAACTAGCTCACCTTACAGCTAACAGCCAAAACATTAGCACTAACAATGCGCATGAAAAATATCTACAGACACACAATAAACATAATTTAACTTGGATGAGTTTAACTACAAAACATGAATTGCCATATCAAAAAAAAAAAAAAAAAGAAAAAAAAAAAAAAGGAACTTTCTTACATCAAAATAATTTTTTCCTCCTCTAAAATCTGTTGTGTCTGCCACAGGACTCTACTTTCTCAGTTGTGGAATAAGGACCAAACCGAGCATGTGTGAAGTGAATCAGGTGATTTGTAACTTGTTCCTGAATGGAGAAATTGGAAGGGTTACAATTAACCCGTGTTACAACTATCCCCGGCAAAGAATATACACTAAAAAGAAGCGAAACTCAATAGAACGTTCCATTGCAACACAAAAAGAAAAAAAGTGGTACATTAAAGCAGAAATCCAACCTGAATGATGTCAACACAGAATAAAATACTATCACTAGTGATCATTAAATCCTTTTAACAGTTAATTTTACAGATTTTGTGTTCAAGTCTTCCACTTTTTCACAAAACCTTTTTGCTCTCTAGAAACCCAGTCAGTTTGGGTTAAAATTCTTTGAAGTTCAAGTATTAGCATTATAAACACTGAATTAATACCAACATAGGAAATTAAATTAAGGACATGCATCAGAAAAATTGGTAATGTTGGACAATAAATATATGAATATAACAGCTTGATTTTGCAGTGTTGTCTAATGTCCCTTAAAGCAAAAGTGTCCAAAAGTGGGAATTATGCGATAACAGACACAGCAATGCATCATGTATTATAAGATCTTTATGTTTGTAGCGTGATCCATTAAAACGTACAATATAGCCAATTTTAACCCCATTGCTGATGATTAGCTGAGTATCCCTTCAGCAAGCCAATGCACAAACTGCCGCAAATGAAAGTAAGTCGCAGATGCTCAAAACGTGATCATCTTTATTAAATGTAGTGAGACTAAATGATTCCCAGTGCTGATGCTGCTCTTTCTCCTATTGCGGTCATTGATCTTGAAATGAGCCGATAATAAATAAAATGCAGCTATCTGTTGCTTTCGTTGACGTGAACTCCATTAAATTTGCATATAGCATGGGAATTAAAGATTGGATTTATATTTGTTTTGCGGAGACACATTTGTGTGGCAAAGTGTAAATGGAACCGTTTTAACAAATCAGATAGCTATCCAATAAAAACACATTAAGTGACCAGGTGTAGCTCTAAGACTTTGTGGCTGACAGCAGGCCCCTCCGTCACACACGCCCAGTGCTCACTCTCACCAGAATTCTAATCACCTTCACCTGTCCCTCATCCAGAGTTGCTTTTTATTTAGGGATTTCGTTGCTAGATTTAGTGACTTCCCCCAACCCTTTGAGACTTTTTTCCAAAAGTTTAGGGACAAATCTAGCAACTTCTTGGACAAACGTTGTCTAGATTCTTATTTTGCTGACTAATCTCATATTTATATGGATCATTGAATTTGCGTGATATCTAGTGATATTTAGCTACCAGTTTTAGCTACTTTTAATTGAAAGCAGTTGGCAACACTGCCCTCATCAGCTCACTCATCAACCACAGTATAAGAGCACACACTTCTCAGTCACTCATGGCTGTTTACACTTGGCATTAACATGCGATCACCTTGATCCGATCAAGCAGATTGGATCATTAGCCAATCAGGACACAGCACATTTACATTTTTTCACATTAAGGGTATGTTTACATGAGAACGATATGCTTAAAACTGAGAAGTTTTTTCCTTTGATTTTTCTGCGTACAGATGACTGTTGTCAAAACAATCCACATTCATACGAATCCATGAAAATGACTAAAAACGCTGTATTCTGCTGGCAGAATTAGATGGCGATGAAAAACTACAGACTGAACATGTAATGCGCATGTGCATGACGTCATCGTTTTCACAGATACAAGTTTTTGTTCTTTGTAGGGAGACCATTTTAAAAAACTTGCTCTATGAAACTTTGCATTTTCAGGCCACCAAAACGATGTTGTCGTGTAAATGAATGGCCAAAAACGCATAAAAAGTTGTGTTTTTAGTAGGGCTGCACGATATATCGCATGAGATTGTCACGCGCATTTAGTCAGTAAAGCCGGTTCCCTGATTACCAATAAATCGCCATCACCTGGTTTCAAATGGAGCGGCATTTAATAGACAGAGCCGTAGTTCACTGAAAAGCCACGAAATATCGCGTTCATTATCGAAGGCGATTCATCTGCGATATGAGCATGATATTGCGTGGCTTGTAAGTGATCTACGGCTCTGTCTATTAAATGCCGCCCCATTTGAAACCAGGTCATGGCGCTATAGTTGAAAATGGTGTTGTGTAAATCGCCCCTTGACCTTTATTTCTGGATAACCAATCAGATTTCCATTTCCTGCACAATATTTAAATTACGTCTGTGTACAAAAGTACAATCAATCACAAATAGAGTACTTAAAGGGGTGATGAACTGAGAAATCAGATTTTCCTTGAACTTTTGACATATAAGAGGTAATCATACTTCCTTGTTAGTCCAATGAAAGCTTTAATTGACACCAGACCCAGCAAACGACAGGATTTACAATATATATATAGTTACATTGTTTATTCATTTTTGTTAAAGTTAATAAAAATACAAATGTTCTTTGTCAGTTCATGTTAGCTCAGGCATTAAATATCAAAAAGATACAACTTTTGGTCTTAATATATTATTAAATGTTGATATTAAGATTAATAAGTGCTTTCGAATCATTTTTTACTGTTAGTTCATGTTTACTAATGTAATTAACATGTTAAAAGGTGCCCTAGAATCAGAATTTGAAATTTACCTCAGCATAGTTGAATAACAAGAGTTCAGTGTATGTAAAAGACATACAGTGAGTTTCAAACTCCATTGTTTCCTCCTCCTTATGTAAATCTCATTTGTTTAAAAGACTTCCGGAAAACACTCGGATCTCAACATAACACATAACAAAAAAAAAGTGCATAGTTAATGATGCCCCAAAATAGGCAGTTAAAAAAAAAAGTAATTAAAAAAAAAATCTATGGGGTATTTTGAGCTGAAACTTCACAGACACATTGAGGGGACACCTAGGACTTATATTACATCTTGTAAAAAAACAAAAACAATCTAGGGCACCTTTAATAAATGGAACTTTATTGTAAAGTGTTTCCAAAGTACCTCAATCTACATGAAAAATATAGTGCAGTTTAAGTGTATTACAATAATTATAATTAGTCCTATTAGTATAATTAGATGTAATGATTTTTGCTGCATCACACTACAGCATGCTGTGTCACTGTGCTAGCAGGTGATTTTACATAAGTTCAGGCTATTCCCATGATGACCTTGACTTTTGTCCCTGAAACACTCTTGTATACACAATACTTCTACAGCATTTATGACACAGCTTTGTTTTCCAGGTTTATCTGTGTGTTCAGTAACCATTATGACTTTTCATAACAGGAACTATAATTTTCCAAAATGTAGGACACAGGTTATGTATTCTCATAAAATATAAGGACAAACATGTCCTGTGCATCACTTAAATGTCTTTTAACATGCAACAACAGCTCACCCTTTTAACCGAAATGGTTTAAAAAAAAAAAAAAAAAAAAGTTACCTCTCAAGATTGTGTACATAAATGCTGCAAATATATACGGAGCACAATAATGCACATGATGAAACAAATGTACACTTGATTAAATACAGTCACACCAGAGCTGCGTTGAGTCTGGGGAAAGTGATGCGAGACAGCATTTTCACAGCTTGATCCCTGGACACTTTCAGTGCTTATTGAATTTACATTTCAGGAGTTTGAGATTTTCTCAAGTGTTTTTCTTTCAAGCATGGCCTAGTATCTTCCATTAGGTGGTAAAGACAAATATACTAATTAAGAATTGTCATTTTTGCAGTACTGCTGTACTTTTTAGGACCCTATGAAAACACAGACTGAATTATAAAAATGGAATTTATTGTATAAAACAGATTGTCATGAAACTTAGCAAATTTGGATGTGGGATAAGGACCTTACATGAGTATGGAATTACGTTTGTTCCAAAAATAATGAACGTAACTTTTCAAAAAAACTAATAAAAATAGAAATTGAAACTGAATAAAATGTCTTTGAAACTTAAAAAAAATAAATCGCAGGCAAAATGTTTGACTTTGTTTTTAATACACTGCATGTTTTGCTAACAGTTTCTTTTCTTTCTTTCACTGATCTTTACTTACAAAAACATTTCCAGAGTTTTCATTTATGCTTCTGAAGTTTTCGTTTACGATCCCAGAGTTTTCGTTCGTCTTTCTGACACAAATCTCTCGCGGGGGCGGGGCCAGCAGTGGGGTGTTCTCATTGGCTTACTGAGTTTTTGATTGACAGCTTCTTCTTGACCTGGAAGTGAAGACGTCAGCGTTGTGTTTACAATTACATGTGTGGAGGTGAGCGTCTGTAAGCGACTTCTTATTTCATTTAAAGCTTTTTTTTAATTTTATCTGTATTTATCTGCGGCTTCTACTTTGTCACATAAACTTTTAGGAGCGTGAGAGATCAAACGCGAGAGAAAATGAATGTCTTTAGGTGTAATTGTACATTAAAGGTTATAATACTGAAAATATTGCATAATGTCCAATGTTTTCGGAGAATATTTGATTATTTCTGATGATTCTTCTCTATTGTTGGGTCTGATTAGGTTGTGCTGTTACAGTTTAAAGAGAATAGTACTAGTATCATATACATGTATATATTCAGCCGTCAAGAAAGTCTCACTCCAACCAGGTAATCAAGGTTGGCAACCATGGCCATCACTCTACCCATTGTTAGCATATGCACATACACCATCACAATTAATGATCACTTAATTCTGAAGGATTCAAATATGAAAATAACAGTCGTGGCTTGCTGTAAGACGGTATAGACCTCAAAGGGCATTTCAGTACTCCACATAAAGAATGATCTTGTTGCCATTTTTTTATCATTATAATAATTTTATTTAGTTAACATTATCATCTAACATATAAAAGTAGATTTTTTTTAACAATCATCAACAGTTTCAATTGTGACTTTATATATATATATAATATATATATATATATATATATATATATAAACAGTTGAATAAATGAAAATATGAATCAATTCAAATAAATTTAAATTCTTTATTGTCACTACAGCATACACAAGTATAAAAGTGAAAGTGTTGGATGCAATTATGTTGTGAAAAGAACGACCAGAAGCCACAAAACACTAACTGCATATTCATGTAATGCAGTATTCTCATGATATACAGTACATTACTATAAAAATGCACAAGCACCTATTATAGAATACATGTGTAAAATTCATAAAATTCATTTTATTACCATTTCTTTAAACTATAGTGAATAAACTTAATGAATGGAATGAAATGTTCATGTTGTCTGAATACATTTTTGGTTTGACTGTATGACTTTCTCCACATAAGCACAAATATCTTTAAGAAAATAGTCCATCTCTGTGTCCATCTCATAAGTGGACTGTAACCCATACACGTATGATGGTTGGTGGGAAACGATTGTTAATAATTAAAACCGTTTAAATTATTAGTATTTTTCTCATCTATTGTTTCACTTCAGAAGACATTGATTCATCCACTGGGGTCGCATGGATTAATGTGTCTTTAGGACTCAGACATATATTATTTTCCTAAAAATCCTAATTCATGTTTATCTGTAGAAAGAAAGTAATACGCATCTTGGACGGCATGAGGGTGAGTAAAATATATGAGAATTTTTGGGGGGTGAACTATCACTTTAACATTCATATGTTGTTGGTATGCTAATCCAAGATCAGTATGGACTAGTAAGAATAAAGTACAACCTCTTGTGTGTTTGTGAACTGTGTCTTGTTTTAATCTAGAGCTCCAAAAAAATTAAAATATTTGCATAATATCAGGTGTCTGAAGATCAAGATCCCAGTCAGTCAAAGGTGATGTGTCTGAACAAAATAAGATTCTTGTCTGATGGGGACAGTGGATCTCTGGGGCTACCACTCCCTCCTCTGGGTCAGCATCAGAATTTTGTTAATGGAAAATTTGCTCCACTCCCTGGAAAATAAGAAATCAGATGTATTATAATCTAACAATACAAACTGCTTTGAATTCCCACATAACAAATTATGCAGACTTAAAATATTTATTTCAAACAAATTATATATAATTTCAGCCATAATTACTTTCATGTATTAGGTTTTGCATTTAGCCATACAGTAGGCCTACTGTGCAAAAGTCTTAAGCTTTGTTGTTTTAGCAATGTTTTAATGACCACCCATGTTTATTTTTTTGGTCTTTATTACAATGCAAACATAAAAAACAGGAAATATGCACACAAAAAAAATCAGAACAAAATGGATTCTATAAGCAAAAATCAGTATTTAATGTGACCTAATAGACTTCCAGTTTTTTCAAAGGAGAAACTTGTGATCAGATTTTGAAAGTTTTCTTGGCCTTCCAGACATTTTCCATTCCATTTAGGTTTGAGAGAGCCAGGTTCTCACTATTACTCAAGTGTAAGGAGAGGTCACTAAATACTTGCCACTTTAGCCTGTAGAAGTCTTTTTTTCCCTGTTTTTTGATAATGCTTACAAATTTAAAGTATTTCCTGGTCATATTCTAATAAGAAGACTGAAAAAAAAATTACATGGTCACTATACCATTGCTAAAACAACATCTAATGGTGTCCTAAGACTTTTGCACAGTACTTTATATGAATTATTATTAAATACTACCTTTTCCCCTTTAAATATGATCTAATCCAAGGCTGTATGTACAGTACATAACCAGATCCTGTAATGACTGGGTTAAATCAAGACAACACTGCTGTATAAAGTGGGCTCTAAATGAGCTCTAAAATACCTCTCCATCTGAAAAAGCAAAAGCAAGTAATGTTACTTATATTGATTTTGTAAACGTAAAAAATACTAACTTACCGCGAGTATCCAGATAACGACGATGACTGATGATTATATCATTCGTCTGTGCTAGGCCTAAGAAATCATCTCACTATAGTAGCAGCAGATACAGATAAAATAATAAAAACACCTATCTTTACATCACTAAAATGAAATAAGAAGCCGCTTACAGACGCTCACCTCCACACATGTAATTGTAAACACAACGCTGACGTCTTCACTTCCAGGTCAAGAAGAAGCTGTCAATCAAAAACTCAGTAAGCCAATGAGAACACACCACTGCTGGCCCCGCCCCCGCGAGAGATGTGTGTCAGAAAGACGAACGAAAACTCTGGGATCGTAAACGAAAACTTCAGAAGCATAAATGAAAACTCTGGAAATGCTTTTGTAAGTAAAGATCAGTGAAAGAAAGAAAAGAAACTGTTAGCAAAACATGCAGTGTATTAAAAACAAAGTCAAACATTTTGCCTGCGATTTATTTTTTTTAAGTTTCAAAGACATTTTATTCAGTTTCAATTTCTATTTTTATTAGTTTTTTTGAAAAGTTACGTTCATTATTTTTGGATCAAAAGTAATTCCATACATGAGAGGCCACAAGGAGAATCACTCCAAGATGGAAAAAAAAAAAAAAAGTGGTCATCGTCCAAATTGAGGTTTATAAATAGCCTATGGGTGAGCAAAATGTGCAAATTAGTAGTATTAAAAAGGCACAATAAAAGATTTTTATATATAATATATATATATATATATATATATATATATATATATATATATATATATATATATAAAAAAAAAAAAAAAATAAAAAAAAAAGCAACACTTGCACAGTATTATATATTTCGTTCAATTGTGTACTTAGATTATCCTAAATGTTTCCAAATTTTCCCTTGTCGCCTGTCATTGACGGGGCTTATGCTCATTTACAATTATTTCTATAAACGACCAAAAGGTGGCTTGCTTATTTGAGGGAAACGGAGGAAAAACGGCGCATAATGCAGGAGAAGCCGTTATACATTTTATTTTAAAGTGCACTTGCTAAAACACCGCATCCGTAAGGGCTGCCATTGTTGTTTCGCGGGCTATGTGACGTCAGAGCGCGGAACTGGGAGTACGTCGATCTAGTACGAGTTCACAGGTGGGAAGAAGTCACGGGTTTGACTGCCGTTCCAGTGCACTTTCAGGGCCAGGGGTAGAAGGTTGGGAAAAACACGGCAAAACATTATGGACCATGGCAAGCAAACGTTGGGACAAAAGGATAATCGACGTGGCGTTTCCGAGATGGCGAGAGCCTTGCGACAAACTTCGACTTGGCAGAGACGCCGCTCTTGAACGTTATTAGACAGGTAAGCAAATGTTGGCTACATAAGACTAATATATGTTAGCTCAACACGATGAAGTGTTAGAATATCTTCAGTATGATATTCTAACGTTGATAGCTTACTGTTAAGTCTCATACAGCCAACAAACTAATACAACATTAGGCTACAACTTTCAAGACACTCAAATGCAGTTTAGTATGATAGTGTAAGGTTAGATCAAGTGAAACAGCGCTGCATTACGTTACCTCACAATTTTAATTCGTCAAATAAACTGACCTGTATATTCAGCACTTGTGGTAGTTCGGTAGAATGAATAACGTTAAATGTCCTCATTCCTTTATATCCCCCGGGACTCGCATGTGGCACTCATATCTGTCTCTCATTAGCAATCGCGCCCGCGATTTTTGGCCACGCCCTGGCTGCGACCGACAAACAACAACTGAAGTACAAAGGTTTTGAGAGGTTAAAAAGGGGCCGACTAACATAGATACAAACTCCTCACCTTTCATTGAGAACTCACCTTTTTGAGATCAAAATAGGTCACCTATGGGATTTGCATAGATCCAATGAGAAAGTGCTTTATGGGGGGTAGGGGGGTCTTACAAGGGTACTTGGGAACTTACAAGGGTAAATAAAGAACTGGTTGTTTCAATAAGTACTGTACAGTGTTTCCTTTACTCTTTACTTTAAATGCCTACAATGGGTAATTTTTGTATTAGAGGTCTGTGATGTGGCAAACAGTATTGCAGTCTAATCAGCCAATATTGTCTTAAATATCCTGCATAGCATTTTGTTATTTATAACATGAGATTTTAACCAAATGTTGATTTTTGGTAAAATGTTGCAAAAATGTTTTAATTTTTTTGCACAAAAAAAAATTACAGTTTTGGACATTAGGGGATTTTTTTCATTTATTTTTATTGCCCTGTAAGTAACTACAAATGGGCATGTAAATCAAATAACTACAGCATGTCCCCGCCCCACTGTTCTCGGCTGCGTCCGAAAACCTAGAGAGCTGTCTTGCTGCCTCGCTATCTTATAAGAGAATGATTTGTACGGCAGCATTTGTGCATGAAGGTACCTCACGAAATTGATTTCAGACAGACTTCTGAGGCAGTGTAACAGTTTAATGATCTACAGCAATATAGCGCGAGCTTTGGTGAGAACTAAACAAATATTTAATTACTACAGTAGTAATTTCTCGATAGAAATTATATCAAAATTGAAATATGTTGATCAAAATCGTACATTTATACACAAACTGAGCAGCAAACGCAACCTTCGGACGCCATCTTTATTTTTCTAGCTCAACTGTCAAAGAATGGAAAGCACAGGATTGTGTGATATCAAATGCAGCTAAGGATACATCTATGCTTCCTTCAAAAATCGATCTGAGGAAGGTATCTCATGAGAGAGGAAGTGAAGCTAACATTGGATTCGGACGTGCCTTCATGCCTTACTACCTTGAAATGTGTCCTCGGAAGGCAGCATTTTTCAGTTTTCAGACGCAGCCCTCACCTTTTTTCCTTACATGTTTGCATCCCTAGACTAGGGACAGGTGTTGGTGATTAGTTGTCATGGGAACTAATGAGGGTAACTATAGCGACAAACAAGGTACAAAGCAAAACAGGAACCAAACACAGGAAGTGAACACAGAAACAATGGGAACTGAAAATACATTTTAACATAAAAGTCCTTACAAAACACAACACATAGCATTGGGATCATGACAGTCTGCTAGTGCCCGTTCTACTAGTCACAGCTGCCTTAAATACATATATTTTACTGCTCTTACTAATTGGATTATATCATTTTCAATAAAATAATATCTTGCCTCCTGCATTCTATTCATTAAATAAAATGATTAAAAGTGCTGCATCTCTCTTTTTTTTCTTTTTTTTTTCTTTACTAAAGCATCAAAATAGCATAATATGTTTTCAGAGATTTAGGGAACATGAGTTCACATACTTGTTTCTCTGAAAAAAAAAAAAAAAAAATGCCACAGCCAGTTACTTTGAAATGTGTGTTCCGTGTCAGAATGTTTTTGTTTTGGTTTATGTGATCCCACCCACTGCCAATTTACCCAACAGTATTTTGCTGCAATTCCATGTATTGTATTTCACGAAAAGTAACTGTTGTTTATTATTTATAAAACGATTAGTTTCAGTTTGGACAATAGCTGTGTTCTGTGTAGTACTGCACAACACCCTTAGCAACCACTCTTAGCTAAGTAAAAAATGTTTTTTCTCAATTGATATTGTTCATTTAAGCTTACTATGTAGAAGAGTATTGTGAGAGAGATATTGAGTGATCGTGTTCATAACAAGTTTCAATGTAAAAGTCATTGCGACTGAGTGACTCGCTCATAAAGACAATCTTTCCCGCCCTCTAGAGACATAATAACGTAACTTCTGTTAACGGTCAGTGACATTTTTTTCCAGCGCAAGGAAGGCTTTTAGTGATTTTACTTCGTTAAAGTTGCATTGATACATTTTTTTGTCTTTAATATTAGTATTGTATGGTAACCGTTTTATAAAAGCAATAAGCGCCGTGAAGTTGTGGTATACAGTGAATTTATAACGCTCCACGTCGTGCCTAACAATGCCCCTTAGCTGTTATAAATTCATCAATCTGTTATAAATTCATAAGTCCATCTGCATGTGTACATAGACCAATAGTTAAAAATGTAAAATATAAGAATGTGTCCTGTTTGAACGACAATCAGATGAACACAACTGCAAAATGGACTGAAGGTCAGTGACTTACATTTAATGATATGGAAATAAAACAAACCTCAAAAGTCACTTTTTATAATATCTTTTCAATTATTTACTAGTCTGTCACAATAATGTAATATATTTAAAAATCTTCATTTGGGGGAATTTCTTAGCAAATATTGATTTTATGTGAATAATTTCATATGGAAGATATTTCATGTAAAAAAAATGTGATTAAAAAATGTATATATATATATAATTGATTGACAGCCTTAATTAAGATAGGCTATGTAGAGATTTATTCGTGTCTCTTTCACAGTCGCAGGCCTTTCACCCAGAGGTTCGTTTACTGCTGCTGTAAAACTCATCAGTTGATAGACGCTCGCTATTTTCTGCTCTCAGTCTTAGCTGATTATTAACTCGCCATACTTGAATCTGATTCATTCTGAACTGCGTAAATGTCAAGCAAAATTATATCACAAACACATAACATTTGATTACAGAAGTGCAGCTGTTCACGTGGGTGTGTTCTGTTGTGTAACACACACCGTCTCACCTGTATCCATAGACACAGAGCTCATTTGCAGTTTATTGCTTGGGGAATGAGGCCGAGCAGAGAGACAGAAAGAGAGGGAGAGAGACAGGTATATTAGAGAAAGAGTGTAAGAAACAGATCGTCTGTATCAGGTCAGCTGGTTGATTTGATTGTTCGTGTGCGTGGCTGGTAGAATTATTAGCTGTGTAGAGTAAGTGCAGGTGTTTGGATCGTACTGGACACTCATGATGACGAGCTGACAGGAAAATCTGCTCCAGTTAAAACACAGGTGAGTGTTTGCTAATGTTTTGAGTGTGATTCTGCTGTATTTTGCGCAACACAATTAAAATTACAGAGAAATTGGGCTATACTTTATTTCTTTATTTTTTTATGTCTACTTTAGGCATTCTACTAACTATAAGTAACTTTGCAACTACATGTCAACTGCCAGTCATTAAAGTAGTAGACTGTAGTAGACAGTTAGGGTTGTGTTAGGGTTAGTAGAATAAGCTGACATGTACATGCAAAGTTATTGTCAGTAAAATGTCTGTTGGGGAGCATCAAAAGAAAGTGTTAGCAGATATTAAGTATACAGTCTAATAATGACTGACATTTAATTGCAATGTTACATTAGTAGTAGAATGTATAAAGTGGACTAATGAAATAAAGTGTTATCAGAAATTAAAGTTGTTAAAGTATGGGTACTCTGTCAAAATTTTAAAATACTTAAAAAAACATTTAACTGAGTTTAATTTAAAAAGTGTCCACACTTTACTTGAATATTTCAAATTAATTTTTTTTTTTTTTTAGGTTTAGAAATAGACCTTTTTCACAAGAATCGGAAATCACGTGACACAGGTTAAAGTTAGTTCCGCTATGCGTCTTCGGCTATTAGATTGATATGCTCTTTTCTCAAATATCGCTTCTTACCTTTTCTGTTTTCCAAGTTGCTGTTGTATAAACTACAAAGAAATTATTTTCTACATGTTTGTAGCTTATACGGCCACTCAGACCGTTGCTCAAATTTACTGGCAGGTGGATTACCAGCTGTCATACAGTTTAGGCTACGGCTCCTCATTCAGCAGCTTCCCCGATCGTATTACGTACGACGAACATAATTTTTTTAATGAATAAATTATATAAATAAACTCCCAATATATACTTAAGTGGGGGATATAAAGTCATGAGATAGCCTATTGTCATTTAATATGTTTTCTGTTAATGTTATGTTAATCTCATATGGCATTACATCCCACATTCAAGCATATGTTATAACTAATCCTGATCGATAAAAATGATTAAACTAAGACATAATTAATTTCCAACACCACACTATCAGTCTTTGCATTAATGTTGCAACAGCACAATACTGTGCATAATACACACTTTGAGATGATGACGACTGGAAAATGTGAGCGAGAAATGACTGAAGTGTTTATATCCCGAAATATCAGGGTGCGAGCGATCCTGTTTTATGAATCAGAGGATCAGGCTTGCGTGATAAGGGAGCTGCCAGCTGATTTCCCCAGCACGTCGACTAAAAACACTCTGTACATTCCAATGTGCATATCCACTCTAAATAGTACTGAATATTACTAATGTCACATAGACTACTATTTAGGATGGATAGTATGCACGTTGAGACGCAGGCACTGTCTTTACAGCACATGAAGCGCGATAATGCACAGCTGCGCCAAACAGACACAAAGAATATAACCAGTTTAATCACTTCGAATTATTTATTAAATGTAGCTCTTAATGTAGTCTCACCAATAATTCACCAAGAACTTTCAAACATTTTCATGACATTTAATTCATAAAACGACTTTGATTCCTGAGCTGGTTCTGAACGAGGCTATCTATCACTGTAACCGGAAAAACTTTTACCCGGCGTGGATAATTCCGGAAGCCAAAAACCCAGAAGTGTGAAAAAGGTCTATAGAGACAAGAGGAAATTGCCTTATCAAAATATAAATTGTAACCGTTATCTTTGTTAAAATTGTAGACATTTTCACGTAGTGTGATCCTCCCTAACGTGAATTGTAAAACAAAGAAGCAAATCAAACTGACGAATGTGCATAGAATTACTGTTGAAATATATTGACATTAACTCAAATGGCTGGGCATGAATTTACAAGTAATGTAAAAAATGTAAAATTTAAAAAGGCAATTCTACTTTGTCATCAATTACTGAGTCACAATATCTGATGCTAATTGGCCAGTCTCATGGGGATCCTCATGCTAATGTTGCTAATCAGGACCCCAACAGGAAGTAATTAAGTCATTTTCAAGCTTTGAAGTGTAGAAGAGCGAGAGTTTTACCTCCTGCTGTTAATTAAACTTATGTGGTAATGTTTATGGGGATCTGCTTCTTCATTTATTCAGTCCTGTGTTACCTCCACATAATGGGACATAATTAATATGCATAAAATAAGTGAAAGCTATAATTATTTGTGTGGATGAGGCATATGGGATTCGAAATGTTGGAAGAAACAGCTTGAAAGTCCTGCGATGTGACAATGTTAAACTCCTCAAAACAACTTTAAACAGCATTTCTATCTTATCAGTTTTTTTTTAATGCAGATTTAATGAGCTCATATTCATCGTATATATACTTCTAAAAATTAATTTACTGCACGACCAATGAAATGAACTAAAGAACTGAAGAGGTCAACTAAATGTTTTGAAAAGTTACAGCATTTATTCTCAACTAAACACATTCCCTTATACAAATACATATTCTAAAATCCGAGATCATGTAAAAACTCAGTTCTCTCTGACCAACAGAAATAGTTGAAAGTCAAACTTGCTCAACTTTTAGACTTCATGTGTGTTAGGCCATTATAAAAGTGTTTTCTCAGTGGGCGCTTTGATGTTTGCCTGCTTTGCATTCAGCAATACATTGAGATATTATGCAAAAAAAATATGAAAATAGTGTTCATTTCAAAACCGGAGATCATCTGACTGAAAGCAAGGCTTCAAAGGATAATATATAGGTGATGACCTTCAAACATTTAAATGTGGCTTAAAGAAATAGTTCAGCCAGAAATATTCTCTCACTTTCATGTCTTTTCAACAGTATTATTTTCTTTCTTTTGGGAAACGCAAAATGAGATGTCAGGCACAATGCCTCGCTTTTCACGCTTGTTTTCAATAAATGGAGCCTTTAGAAGCGTTCTTCGTGCAAAGCCACCGTATGACTTCAGAAGACTTGCAATACATGCGGACATTAATGCAGCTTTTTGGAGCTTGGCAGTATAAATCACTATCTACTTTTCCTGTATGCAAAACGGAAGACTGAATGTTCTGCCTTTGGTCTCATTTTATTTTTCAAAGGGAAAAAAGTGACAGTATATTTTCATTTTTGTGTGAAGTATCCAAATATATTTTGTGGCCACTGTAGGACAATGAGTGAGACTGTATTTCTGTAGGCAGGTAATGACTCTAGTTAAACACTAGTTTATTTTTCTGTAGATTTTATTGCCAAAACCTAAAATGAACTGGTGACTAGTGGTTTCATACAAAACAGAAGGCAAGATTCATAGGGTGTAGTGCAGGAGTGTCAATTAAACGTCACCTACTGACGTCTGTTTATTTTTATTTTATTTTTTTAATTTACAGTATTAAACCTTGATTTATGTATGCATAACATCTACAACACATTCTCTTCAGAAGTGTAAAAAGCCTGCATACCAAATGGGGTGTTAGTGAATACTAACAGGTTTTTGGATGGATAACTTTTTAGCTTTAATAAGCAGTCTAAATCCAAACATTAACATAAAGTCAGGTTTAACCTTGTGAAAAAGAAGTACACTTTAGCATATGTTTAAAAAGAGTACTTATTATGAGAATAATATACTCTAAATGAAGATTCTTAACTGCATGTATGAATTCTGAATGTAATGTTTTTGAACACTTAACTGCATGTTAATTGCAACTTTAAATGAAAATGCATTTAATATTAATTTAAGGTTAGCTGAACTTAAAAATTATGTAAGTACATCTTTATGTAATTTCATAATCACATCTATTGTCTTTGAAAGAAGTGTATATACTGCTGAATGTACTGACAAGTATTTATGGTAAACTAAAATAAAGTAAATTATTAGTTTACGAATATCATACTGCAGTTAAAATTATAATCAAGAACTTTGCATGTGCATTAGTCAGCACATCAAAATAAGTGTACTATAAAACTAGACAAAAGTTTATTAAAACATAATGATTTAAAATGCACTTTAAAGTAAAACTTTTAATTGGACATTTTTACATAGTGCACTTGAAACAGTCATGAAAGTGTAACGTATCACTCTAAGTGGTCTTTTATTTAATTAATCTCATCATGTACAGTTTATTACAAACATACATATTAAACACACATTCAAATTTGAAGTACACAAGTGCACATTCAATTAAGTGCACTAAAGTTTAAGTATTAACTTTTTCGATGTCAAAATACAAATGCACAGACAGGATTAAATCTTATAAAATCTTGTAATTATCAGTGAATAATCAGTGAATATCAGTTACATAGGCAGTGATTGGTGCAGTGTGTGGTACTGGAGGGCAAAACATTAGCATTTACATGCTGCCACTATGTTGGTCAGAGCCCAGAGTGTATTTTTGAGATTCCAGTGGAGACTAATAAAAGTGCAGGAGTCCAGCGCTGAAGGGTTCAATGTGTGGCAGTTGTTGGTAGCAGAGTTCAGGCAGTCTGATGGCTTAAAGGAAAAAGCATCCTGTTGGTGTGGAACCTGATGCTTTGGTATTATTTGTCTAAGGGTAGCAGTGAGACGGTAGTACGTGGATTGGGTGACTGGAGTCAATGGTTCTTGATGCCAAGCTTGAGGGCACTGTTGTGGCGAGTGCTGTCCATAAACAGCATTGTCACACTTTGGGAAACAAATTACTACTACTAAATTTCTATTAAATTGACAAAGAAATGGCAAATTTTGTTAATATATACGTTTTATACCTGAATGAACTGTTCTAGCAAATCTACATTGTAAAAACATCCCATTAAATATACAGTAAAAAAAACTGGCCTTTGAAATTATCGGTATCGTAATGAAAACAAAATAAGTGGTATCGCCCATTCCTATGCACATCTACTGACTAGCCAATAAAAATGCAACATGAAATGGCCTATTGATCAACGTGACATGGTGCTAAAACTTAAAACTACTTACCTCAAGCTTTATTTGCCATTTGCATTTTCCTAGCCATGACTGCGTCCATATTCTCCTCTTTTTTTCAACGCACATAAAAACCACAATTGCCAAAGTGCAATTCATCTTGCTCCATTTGCTTCCACTAGTGCATGCTGATAACGTTTTTAGTTTTCTATAGGCCTACTATTTTTTCAAGTTTATAACATCCATGTTGTACAGTGTGATTTGTAATAGGATTGCAGAAATCGCACCGTCTGTAGCAAGATCCCAGATAGCAAATTGGTTTTGGGCCGGGTCTGGTTGAGTTTCGGCAGAGATTTTGGCCCACATATTGCATGGAATTACGACCCAAGGTTGGCCCAGGTGCTGTTTGCCAAAAGTCAACCAGATCAATGCTGGGAGCAGACCAAAACTCACCCAGAACTTTACAATGTACTCAAAAATTAGCCATAACTGGCCCACAACAGCGCTGTAATCCCCAGATATAGTTTCCTCTTCATTGTTATGTGTCGTCTGAATTTTACACTGTTGCTAGTTCTTCTGAGTATTCTGGTTCTCATTGGAATAAAGACTGCAGCATCGCATGACAATAACCATATATTTCATTAAGTGATCTAATGCTAATATACTTTTTATATCATTTACGTGAACTACACTGAAAAAAAAGTGTAGGAATTACTTTTAAACAATTTTCACTCAGAAATTGCCAGTAAATTACACAAATAATTACAAAGAAATGGCAAACAACACATTAAATGTGAATTTTTGGGTAGAAAGGGTAGAAATTCAGTACACTTTTGTTTACAACTTCAAAAAACCATAGTATTTTACTGTACAATTACATATAATGCTATGTTAATAATTTAGTTTTTCACTGCATATGGTAAAGTAACTTACTGTTGAACAATTAACACAATTTTACTGAAGCATTTTTACTGTCTTTTTCTGTACAAAAAAAAAAATTACAGTGTATTATTGGAGCTGTTTGAAGTTATTTCTATTTACACTCTTTTCTGTATAGCAAAATCATCATACAAGTTTTTTTTCCCCCATGATGTTTAATGTGCGCAATATATAAATTTGCAGAGAACTTTCCTGGAGAGACATTTTAATATCCCATTCACATTTTAATCTCTGAAAAATATATTGCTGGCTTTTCATTGTATGCAAATGCTGCCGATCCCATAACGGCCTTCAATTTGCTCTCTGACCTTTTTACTACGACACGCTCACACACCTTCCACTTGTGCGTTTTTGGGTAATTGGCCTCTAAAATTAGAGATAAGTGTGTGTGTGTGTGTGTGTGTGTGTGTGTATGCAAAGCCCCATTTCCCACAGAAATAAATTCTGACAGAATAGAAAAGCAATGACAGACAGTGATTCATAAATAGGAAATTACTCCCTGCATATTTCATACAAGGTTCCTGTGTTGGCCATTTTTCCTGCACGATGTTCTGGCTGATGCCTGATGAAATATTTACTGTAACTAGAGACAATTACTAGAGAAAGACAGAGCCAGTGTGGCCATAGAAACACTGTAACCTCCTTCTGAGTCACAAACAGAAAATGGGTCTCACTTTAGTAGGCTATCCATATTCTAGAATGACAAAATATAGTTTGTTTTCACAGATGTTGCCATTTTCCCCCCAATTTGTATAAGGAGAATTGTTTAGCTGGGGAGACATTGGGCACTTGTTCTTCCAGGCAGCCTGGAGTTTCAATGAACAAATTTTGTAGTCTTGTTAAATGAAAGTGTAGTGTGAAATTAAACATGAAACTATTTCCCATCTGGGCACTTTAAAGCAGAACTTGTCCCCTGAAGAATTTGTTCCATAGAGAAAATGATACGACCTCTGAAAAGAAATATATATATATATATATATATCCCGAACAGGAGACGCACTCTAGAAATGGAAATGTCCTTCGCTAAAGGACAATGTGTCACATGAACAGGAGTAATTGTTCTGACAACTGAATATGCACCCTAACAGAAGGAGTATGACCTTTGAAGAAGAAGAGTAAGTTATCTGTCTAATGGTTAAAGATCTGGGCTAGTAACCCAAAAGGTTGTGGGTTAAAATCCTGGAAGGGACGATTCATGACCTGGAGAGTTACCGAGCTCCCCTGCCACCATTGTGTCCTTGATCGAGGCACTTAACCTCAGGTTGCTCCAGTGGGACTGTCCCCATAATAATTGTACTGTAAGTCACTTTGGAAAAGACAAATAGCTAATTAACTTAGATGTATTCCGTAAGGGCAGACAAATCTCGCATAGCTTCTCTTAACCTGCCCACAATAAACAATCTCTGTCATTTAACATGTTCTCATTCAACCAACATTTTCTCACACAACTACAATGAATGTTAAAAAATATTACATGCAAAAGATCCATTTCATTCTATTATATCAATTTACTTCATATATTATAAACATGGCACTTTAACTGCAGATATAGTATGGGCAGTCAGAGAGAGATCAAACTAGTAAGGCCTATGAAAAAAAAAAAAAAAAAATATATATATATATATATATTAACCTAAAATTTTTACTTTTTTGGGCAAACAAGACCTATAAATGTAATGTGATGGCATAAACAGTATTTACAGTATGTATCTCATATAAGGATTAGTTCACTTTAAATTGAAAATTACTCACCCCCTCGTTTTGAACTGCAAGAGGCGTTACACTTTCTTCCGAAGCTGAATATGGAAGGCGGTCTAGCAGAAGATAACTTGTTAAATATGGATATTTTTCTTACATAAATGCATCGCTTCCCTTCAGAAGGCCTTTATTTACCCCCTGGAGTCATGTGGAGGATGTTTATGATGGATGGATGCACTTTCTTCAGCTTCATACTCATTGTTTCCCATTTATTGCCTTTATAAAGCTTAGATGTGTCAGGATATTTATTAATATATCTCCGTTCAAAAGTCATATACACCTAGGACGGCTTGAGAGCGAGTACATCTTGGGGTAATTTTCATTTTAAATTGAACTAATCCTTTAAACATGGTCAAATGGATATAACATGGATGGGAATATGCAAACTTAAAATAATATACAGATGAGGATATGCATAGTAAAACAACACTGTAAACCATATTAAGTTGTCAGAACTCAAAAAAGTTGAGGCAAACAAACTCCAATATTAAGTAAAACTTTGTAATTTTATACTACACAGGCATGTTATTTGTTGATCGAATTAACTCAAATATTTCACAATTAGCTGCTAGTTAACAATGGCACACTTGCATATGCTAATATATCTATCAAAGAGACTATTGCTATACATTTGCATGTACACAACATGCCATGTATAGTTTTGAAATATTGTAGTCCGTCCTAGACCTAAACACAGGCTCTACTGTTAAACACAACCTTCAAAACTGCAATATAACAGAAATCCCTATAAATCCCAACATAACAGAAGATTAAACATTAACATATCTCTCCATATCTTGTGCAAAAACACATTTCAACATTTATTCTGCTTATGTAGTTTGATGCAAAGTTTAAGTTCAGCTTAATATAATCAGTTATTGAGTTCACTCAACTTTTTCTATAAAGTACAGTGATATTTGAGTGAAATAATCTAATTTCATTTGGTTAATTCCACTGTATATGTTTACAGTTTTGTAAACTCTAATATATGGTTACTTCGGGGAGGAGACAGGGTAGGGATGCTTGTACGTTCAATCTTCCACTGACTAGGATTTCTAAAGGGAATTTGGCACAGGTTCTGGTGTATGTTTTATGAATCTGAAAACTTTGAATCTATGCGTATGCAAAATTGGACTTTTAGGATGAAATCTATGTAACATTTTATGAGGCCCCTGATCAGTGAGATCAGACCAGTGTGTCCACAGCATTGTGATCAGACCATTGTGATCAGACCAGTGAGATCACAGAGGTGTGATCAGACCACTGAGATCAGGCCAGTGAGACCACAGTGGTGTGATCAGACCATTGAGATCAGATCAGTGAGATCACAGAAGTGTGATCAGACCATTGAGATCAGACCAGTGAGTCCACAGCAGTATGATCAGACCACTAAGATCAGATAAGTGAGGTTAAACCAGTGAAGCCACGGCAGTGTGATCAGACCATTGAGACCTCAGCAGTGTGATCAGACCATTGAGATCAGACCAGTGAGTCCACAGCATTGTGATCAGACTATTGGAGACTTCAACAGTGTGATCAGACATTGAGATTATACCAGTGAGTCCACAGCATTGTGATCAGACCATTGAGATCAGACCAGTGAGACCACAGAAGTGTGATCAGACCACTGAGATCAGATAAGTGAGGTTAAACCAGTGTGATCAGACCATTGAGACCTCAGCAGTGAGTTCAGACCAGTAAGACCACAGTGGTGAAATCAGACCATTAAGGTCAGATCAGCAAGTTCACAGTGCGTGGTTGGACCACTGAGATTAAGCCATTAAGACCAGTGAGATCAGACCAGCAAGACGAGTGACAAGTGAGACCAATGAATCTGATCTCACCCTTTATGTCAGTTTTAGTCAGTCCTCTCTTACACACTTGCAGCTAATTCAGAATGCTGCAGCTCTTCTTTTAAAAGGAGCACGCAAGTAAGATAACACATCGTCCATATTGGCCTAACTTCATTGGCTTTTGGTTTATTTAAGCATTGATTTTAAGTTTTTAGTGCTTGTGTTAAAATCTTTCAGTGGGAAAGCTCCAAAATACTTCTGATTTAATACAATCAGCTGCCCCATCAAGAGTACTCAGGCCATTGCTTTTGGCTGTTCCAAGAGCAAAGAGCAGGGGAGACTGTGCTTTTGCATTTGCAGCGCTAAAACTTAGAAATAATTTGCCTTAGACAGGCCAAACACATCTGTTTTTAAATCTAGACTTAAAACATACTTTTATTCTATGATGTTTTACTCACTATCAAGAGCTGTCTTTTTTGTTGCTGTTGTTGTTGTTGTTGTTGTTGTTGTACAGCACTTTGGTAAATACCAGTACTTTTTCTTAATCTTTAAATAAATTTGAATTTGAAATAAGAGCAGACCAGTCAGATCAGTAAGACTATCGGTAACTTAGTATGCAGTGTGCAGTTTATAATGCACTATTTTATGTAACAAAAAAAATGAAAGCTCCTCCTAACTAGAGTCATGAACTCTACTGAACTCTCTCTTATCTAGAATCTAGTCTTCCTGGAAGAGCGTATGTTTGAGGATGATTGTGTGTTCATTTCCAGAGAAGCATAGGTGACCCTGACACCCACCTTTCCCTGTAGTACCAATTAAAACTCCCTCAGAGTCAGGTTTATTCTTCTGTTTGCTAATGACACTCAGGTCCCTAGGTATACACACACACACACACACACACACAAACACAAACACACACACACACACACACACACACACACACACACACACACACACACACACACACACACACACACACACACACACACACACACACACACACACACACACACACACACACACACACACACACACACACACACACACACACAAACACACACACACACACACACACACACACACACACACACACACACACACACACACACACACACACACACACAAACACAAACACACACACAAACACACACACACACACACACACACACACACACACACACACACACACACACACACACACACACACACACACACACACACACACACACACACACACACAAACACACATTCTGTTAAGAGCTCTTCAGTGTATTAGAAGGTAGATAACCACTTCTCTGCTTCTTTTAACGACTGTTTCCAGTGTGAAACGGCGAAGGCTTGTTAGGGTGACTAAGGAACGCAACTCTGTGTGGTGTGAAGAAGTGTAGACTGTGGAGTGTGAGTGTGTAACTGATTGTTATTTGGGTAGGGTGAGAGTTAGTGTGTGAACACTAACCCTGGAGGGTTTCCTTAAAAACTTAATGACTGCACATATCCCTTGTTTAAAAGGATGTCACAACCTGTCGAAATTGAGCACAGTGTCACATTTTACACTTTTGTGTTAGCCATAGTTTGTCTTTCAACTAAAATGTCCTTTAGACAGTCAATATTTTCTCACATCATATTCATTAGTTTTAGTCAATTTTATTTGATCTGAAATTGTATTGCATCATTCTAGTTAAAGGTGCACTAGAGGTTGAAATGGGTACTGCAGTCCAAATTCAAAATACTGGAAAGAGTTGTTTCCCCTGCCCCCTCCCCCTCCTCCTCCTCTTCCTCCAAAGACTCAACACTCACTTGGGTTGCCAGATTGAGGACATGCAACAGGAATGAGACATGCTGTTTGCTGGCTTCTATTGCTGCAATACACTGTGTTTTCCACCAACTGGCAACCCAGGTTGTCAAAACCCTATTGGGTAAATTGGCAGTGGGCGGGATCACACAGACCAAAAAAAAAAACAGATATTTGACCTGGAATGCACATTACAAAGTAGAATAATTAGCATTGTTTTTCAAGTATTTGACCTTAGCATGTTTACTAAATCTGTGCAAACATATTATGGTATTTTTATGCTTTAGTACAGTAAAAAAAATAAAATAAAAAATAATAATAATAATAATAATAATAATAATAATAATAATAATATACCACACCTTTTAAAGGGTTAGTTCACCCAAAAATTAAAATTCTGTCATTTATTACTCACCCTCATGCCGTTCCACACCCCTAAGACCTTCGTTAATCTTCGGATCAAAAATTGTGATATTTCTGTTGTAATCCGATGGCTCCGTGAGGCCTGTACAGGAAGCAATGACATTTCCTCTCTCAAGATCCATAAAGGTACTAACAACATATATAAATTGGTTCATGTGAGTACAGTGGTTCAATATTAATATTATAAAGCGACGAGAATGTTTTTGGTGCGCCAAAAAACCAAACAAAAATCTTCATTTGTGTTCTGAAGATTAACGAAGGTCTTACGGGTGTGGAACGGCATAAATGTAATAAATGACAGAATTTTCATTTTTGGGTGAACTAACCCTTTAACTCTTTTCAGCAATCCATGTTTTCACTGTTATGCAGTAGGGAATGCTGCTATGCACTTTCTGAAATAGTGAAGAATCTCTGGATCCAAAAACATGCTAAGAAGCAGCAGAAACAAGCGATAAATCATTGCATAATTAAAATAATGTGATCATCAAACATTAAACAGCATATAAATCAAAACTGCCTGAAGTTACCGAATGAAATGTTGAACCCGTGGAGAGGTTTATGACTGTGCAAGCTTTAGGGGTATCGATGGACTTGCTCTACTCAGTCTGTATGTTTTGATCATTGTTCTGAATACAATTCGGATGTAGTCTTAAAAAAAAGTGATAAAAAATGTCAGTGCCAGCTGGCAACTTTTTTAAGCTACATTTTTATTGATGACAATGGTCTGTTTTTGATTTGTTTTCTCAGAAAGACATTTTAAATGTGTACTGTATCTGCAGAAAGTTTATTTAGTCAAATTTTAGGAGAACACAAACTAACAGGGCTAACAGTGGACATGAGGATGGAGTTGGACGTCTTTATCAAGTCCCACTGAGAAAACAAAAGTGCTGCATTGCACATCATTTATTTGTGGATGCTAATGGAAATCGGAGTGTGTGGTCTGATAGCTGCTATACTAGACACATCTGAATTCAACAATGTTGATGTGAATCTGATACCAGAGTGAATCAGTGTAATGAGAAACTCCACTTATTGATCACACACCCTCTCAAACTGCATGATGTGATTATGGTTTTCCCATCAGGATGGCTGTTGGCGGTTGTTAGACATTATTCTCCTTGACAAACTAAAATAAGATTGAACCTGCAGGAGCTGATACAGTTTCACTTCCGATACACACACAAAAAAAAAAGGATGTTGCAATACTAGTTTTACTAGTTTTTCCTCTGCAAGAACTCACGTTTAAATGCACCAAAGACCAAGATTAGTTATGTATTTAGTTAATTAAGTGTCTGTCAATAATAAATTTCCTTTTTTTCCTCTCCACAGGGGTAACACAGTTCATATTCCCATAGCAACTTATCAACTGCTGATAATGAGTCTCCTGACACAACTCAGATTGTTACTGTGGAAGAACTTTACTCTACGGAGGAGACAGAAGGTACACACATAAACACTTCATTTTGGAAGCAAAGCCCATGGAACCAGTTTGGACACAACGGCCATTGCAATACCTGTTTTGCTATGTCAAGTCACCTTTATATAGCACTTTTTACAATGTAAATTGCTTCAAAGCAGCTTTACAGTGATATCAGGAACATACTTTTGTCTGTAAAGCATCTCTAGGAGATAATTGTGTCATTGTGCAGCTTAAGTAGCCTAAGTTCTGTATTGATTCATTTCCGTTGTAGCAATTCTCCTCTGGCCAACAAATGAACAGTGTATAATTTCCATCTGACGCCAGTCATTGTGAAAAAACTCTAAACTACCAATAATATTAACATTTTTTTTTTGTCCTGCTGATCGTTTGAAGGAATAAAAAAGGCAGATGTTTTCTTTAGTAGACATTCTGTATATCATCTCTGATGTAATTTACTTCAGTAATGATCATCACTGATGATGATTCAATGTTACAGTTACCAATAAAGTTACAACTAAATGGAGAGTTGGCCTTATTTAATCACTAAAGCCATCATTTTTACTCATATTTGGCATCTCGATTGAAATTTTATTAATGAATAATACAATACACATAAACTTACTAAGTAAATTCAGTCTAATGGGATGATTTCCCATCACAGTAAAAACAAAAAATAAATAAAATATTTATTATTTATAGCACTGTTTTTACCTACTTTCTTGAAATCATGAAATAGTTCGCTCTTTTTTAATTATCACAGTTTTAAAAACGTAATTAATTTTTTTTTATGATGAATTTTCCTGGTTTAAGATTGAAAGGGTGTGGGACAAGAGTAAAACGATTAAATCTGTAAAAGGTGTTTCAAAAGTTGCCAAAATAAAATGAGGAAGGCATGGTAAAAAAAAAAAAAAGTTTCTAATACAGTTTTATTGTGACCTTCATATAACAACAACAACAACAACAAAATGACATAAAAGTCCCCATTAAAGAAACGCCCTAATACACAATGTGATCTGTTGTTTTTGGAGAAAGAGGAGGCTCTATCTGACCTAGAACAGGTGTGCGTAAGAATGGGCAGATTTCATTGGTCTTTAGAGAGTGAAAAACAGTCTCACCTTCACACAGGCTGCTAGACGTACGCTTGGGATTATTCATCACCTGGAGGAACAGCAGCACAGCACTGACTGTCACATCTCAGAGCTCCTCTGGAGAAAATGATTGATGAGGAATGTCACTTCTTCAAAGACAGGAAACTCACGAGACGAGAATGAGAGAGTGAGATCACACATTAAAGGGGTGGTTCACTGTTTTTTTTTTTTTTTCTAGGCTTGATTGTGTTTATGGGGCGCATCTTTACATATCTTAATGCTTTGTTTAAAAAAAAAAACAACGCATTTTTCATATATTTTACCTTTATTCTACACCGCTGTTTCCCTTATCCTAAAAACGCTCCGTTGAGTTCCTGGTTCTATGAAGCCCTTCCCTCAGAAATATGCAATGGACTGAGATTGGTTAGCTGGCTCTGTGTATTGTGAATCGCTGTCCTAAATACGATGTCACAATTCACGTTGTCCGGAAATGACACGCGTCTTACCATTATGGGCAAAAGTCGCATGTGCTTCGGTCAAAGTCCAGTCTTTGCTTCGGTGGAAATGTAAATAATGGCGTCAATATTGGCGTATAAATTTGAGCCCAAATCAGACCCAGTAATGATGATGAGGGTCAAGCAGAACCTCTGCAAGCACGGCTTTTAATGGACGTTTATGAATGTTAGTATTTTTGTTTGTATTTGTGTCAAAGTGTTTAGATATGCTGTCACTTGTAAATGTTACTGCTGCCCCTTAGTGTTCTGATTAAAGCTTTACTGTAGCTAAATACATGACTGAGTAGTAGCATTTTTGTAAAGGTATTGTTTAATTTATAGCATACACAAGCATGTGGGTAAACAACATAAAAGCCGTAATGAAACAATGCTGTACACTGATGCCAACAAACACCAACAGAAGTTCGCTGGTGTGATTACATAGAAGTTTGTTGGTGTTTGTAGGCATTTGTTGGAGAAAATTAATAGAATTTAGCTAACTAGCTAGTGAAGCCAAACCGCATTGGGCTTTGTTTAGATCCCAGAAACTATATAACTTTATGAAAAAAAAAAAAAAAAAAAAACATACTTACAGGTTGGGGCCCATAAACAGCAGCTTCTGCTTTTAAAGTGGGAACTGCTCCATCTTTCAGTAATAGCCTTTGTGTAAATCCAGCGTTGAACTCGTGTAGATTCTGGAAGCTGTCTTCCGTAAAATGTGCAGCACATACAGCTAAATTATAATTGTCAGGAACAGAATTAAACATAAATTTTAAACATTGTTCCCGAAGTCCAGCGTCCCTAGGAAGAAGACTTGCATGCACGCGACATGGCCTCGCCCACTTTTTTGCGTGTTCCTGGGGCCAATATTTATGTTAATTGCAGGGTTTATGATGTCACCAACCCGGGAAGAAGCTCGTTGTAGTCCAAACCGCTTGTTTTTGTAGGCATTAAACTGCCATAACAATATCTCCATTAGCATTGAACTTTCAGCGCTGTAACTTCTTAGATACTGTTTGTGCTCAAGCAGCAACATTACACACTAACTAAAGTTAAAAAAGTTAAATCGCAATCAACCACCCCTCTAATGATTATTGGCTGTGTTTAATAATCTGCTGTGGTAATGCCAGTGTAACTCCTCTGGTCCTACTCACCCCGAGCGGGACTCAAACCTGCGTCTCTGGCATGGCATGCAGGCAGGCGTGCAACTAGTACGCTAAAGATTGCACAGCTCAGCTGGACTCTGTTACACCAGTAATAAACATGCCTGGGGGGCAGTGTAAAAGTGTATAGTGAAATTATTTCTGTCATGACAACTCTCGGAGTGTTTGATATGGTAATGGTATGACAATGTAGATATGTATGGTCTTAGCTGAATAGATCTGCTACGCTGCTGCTACTTTATTGCTGCTGCTGCTGTTGATTATTGCTGCTGCTGCTGCTGCAGAGCAAGTATAGGACTTGCTACTGCCAATACATACATGACACGCTGCTGTGAGCAAGTAAGACATGCTGCTGCTGTACAATATAGCATACAAGAATAACCCGTAGCAGATCAATACAGGTGGAGCTGGGGAAGGTGGAGGGTTTCTGAAGCATGCTGCACTGCTAAGCAAATGCTAACTCATGTATTTAAATATTAAGCACACAGCTCATTGGCAACTAATACAGCAGGAACCAATCATCTGTGACCTATAGATAATGATGTGGTTATTAGCAGGTTGAGTTAAGGACTTATTAGCCTGCCCATTAGAGTTTCATGCCAGAATGTATTTATTAGATAGCGATGGTCAAGCAGAGCGAATAATGCACAGAATAAAGTATCCAATGTATCCAATTACACAAAATAATCAAATCTTTGGACACTCCCTTGTCTCTCATGTTATTTAAAAGTGATTTGTGTGCATTTTTGGAAGTTAAATAATCTCAGTTTAATGTGCAGAAACTACAAATAAGCCATTCTTAGTCTGATTCCCTGAAAATGGTTAACACTAATGCTCTTTTTGAGCAGCCCAACATGACAAGTTTCACAGAAAATGGCACTTAAAATCACTGAATTAACTTACTTCACCATCACAGTGGGAATGGACAGGCTCAATTTGCGCAACACCTTTGTGAAAGTGAAGCACACTTTACCATACTTTTTAAATAGAGTACTTATTGCAAAAATATTATACTTTAAAAGAATTGTGTGAACTGAATGTACATATTAATTGCAATTAAATGAAAACATATTATAGTTTTATATTAAATGCAATTTGTTGAACTTTAGAGTGATTTTGTGACCCACTTAAAGGGATAGTTCACCCATAAATGAATATTCTGTTGTTCCAAACCTGTATGAATTTATATCTTCTGCTGAACACAAAAGATATAAGAAAAAAAAAAAAAATAATAAATACTATGGAAGTCAATGCGGCCCATTAACTGTTTGGTTACCATCATTCTTCAAAATATCCTGTTTTGTGTTCATCAGAAGAAAGAAATTCATACAGGTTTGGAACAACTTGAGGGTTTAAAGGTACACTATGTAACCTTTTCTTTTTTCTTTTTTTTTTTTTTTTTTAATGAACAATTAATCCTTCTTACAAAATGTGTTTTTGACTCTCTATGGTAAGGCTATTATACAACATGTTCTCCAACCAATACTCCTATATAGATCGTTAGTCACTTCCCTGAAATACAACCCATAGGAGAGTTTACTAAAATTGTGCCCCATCGACAACAGGACACATTCATTTTAATTCAATGTTCCCTTTTATCCGCATCATATTTTGGGTTTTGCATGGCTTAATTGGCAGAGCTTTGCAATATATAACAATATGTGATCATGCAATCGTGGGTTTGATCCCAGGGAACGCATGTGCTCATAAAGTGTATATGCACTATAAATCACTAGGGGTAGGTTTAGGGATGGGGTGGGTGTAGTCGTTATTAAAAACGACTAAACGACTGTTTTTGCTAAATGGAAATAGGACAAATGGTGTAAGATGTCCACACATTGCATTTAAATGAACACGCATTTTGATCGGTAAGGACAGTCATATGTAATTTCATGGCAACAGACGTAACGTGACACTGTCATTATTTTTACGCCAGCTAGAGGGCGCATGACTTTAAATCATAAATATAGGTCATAATAAGGTGGTTATGACCTATGGGTTTTTTTTTGTTTTTTTTTGTGTTTTTTTTGGAGGACAGTCTCCTTTTAAAAGTGTTTATATTTTAGACCTGTGAGGATGTTTTTTTGCAGGAAATTGTATACATGCATCACTCGCCTGTGTGTTACTTAGTATATCTGTAAATAGAGAAAAGTTGCTCCGGCTACTTTGATGTGTATATGGTGTGGGAGTGGCATAGGTTAGTCATCACAATAGTGTACTTTTTTTAAAGCACGACAAATTATTTTAAAAATATAATTATTTAAAATGTACTTGAAAGTAAAACTATTAATTTCAATTTTTAAAATGAATGAAACAAAAGGCCACTATAAGTGTACTTAAAGAGAACACACTTTTTAAGTCCTTAAGTCCTTAAGTGTGTCAAGAAACAGTCATGGTGTGCTCTCTTTACGTACACTTATAGTGGCCTTTTATTTTAGTCATATTATATTATCTGCCAATACTTCTGTTGTCTTTGAAATATGGTTTAGATTGGACAGACATTGGGAGGGCGTGTGTCACTGGATTAGCCATTTTGAGAGAACATGTGATTGGATGAGCTGATTTCTGAACAGAGTATACTTAGGCTGACTGACTTTATGCAGAACGTCGGGTATTTAAGTGGCCTCACTCATGTCAAGAGCCGGCGCTCAGTGAGCTGCTCCGGGTGGGCGGAGACTCCTCTGTTGGAGCACTTGTGCTGCTCTAATGGTCTCTCTGATCGTCTGATCTGCAATTACAAGAGAGACAGACATATTGAGAGACATCTATGTGTATGAAAGAGCAGCTTTTTGAAAGCAAAGTGCTTAATGTGTCGAAAAAGCAGAAATATGATGATGTTGGATGAAAGACTTCACTAAGGTTTAAGTCATATTAGGACGTTTAGCATGTAAACTAGTGAGTTTACAGGGATAGTTCACCCAGAAATAAAAATGTTGTCATCATTCACTCACCCTCAAGTTGTTCTAAACCTCTATGAGCTTCTTTTTTCTGTTCAACACAAAAGAAGATATTTTGAATAATGTTGGTAACCAAAGTTTCTGCTCCCCATTGACTTTGATAGTAAATGATGACAGAATTTTCACATTTGGGAGAACTATCCCTTTAACCATTTCCCCACATCCATGTCATTAACGTTTCACCCGTTGACATGCTCACCTGTCTAATGCATTTCTAATGAGACATCCTCAGACTAATGGAGCCTGATGACTGCAGGTGAGACAATGAGAAAACAAAGACAATAACCATGTAAATCTGGGTAGTTCACCCAAAACTGAAAATTCAAAAAATTCAATTTTCACGCTCATGCCATTTTTAACGGATATAAATTATTGCATGAAACAAAAAAGGTGAATTCTCTAAGAACATTATGCTCTTGTACAGTGAAGTGATGAAGCGCAGACACAGTTTGCATGTAAAATGACACCGTAAGTGCAGCTGCTTTTGAATTGCATTTTTATTGTGCCTTGGAGGGCCTTGACATTTAGCCTTTTCATAATCAGATAGCTATTCAATCAAGTCTTTCTGTTCAGTTGTGGGCTGCATGAAAACATACACCAACACAAATGCAAACAAATGGCTGGTGCTTTTAATGAGTAATTTAAAGAGACTTACTAGTCACTAGTTTGATCTATATGATTAATCTGATGAATACTTCATGGAACAAACTTTATGAAATCTGTTGAAGGGGTTATAATAAATTTATTTTATGAATGTAATGTTATAAATCTATTTGAATACATTTATTTTATTTTAAAGTCCCCCTGTAGTCAACCATTTTTTCCCTTAAAACTCGTCTTTGACCACCAAAATGACATATTTCCTGTGGGGAAAAAAAAAAAAAAAAAAATCTTAATGCCTTAAAATAACTTGAATGTAACTCTACGCACGTCTTGATATTGCTGAGTTAGATGCGTTCCTGGGTCAACATATTTTGTTGATCCTGGAACAGCATTCTAGTCTGAAACTTTAGTCTTAACCCTATTCCTAATCTTAAACCTAACCCTACCCATAAGTTATCCCAAAAATCAGAGGGAAATGATAGGTGAATTACACTGATGTAGAAGCACCAATTCATAATTTTAAGACTAAACTTGACATAATCTGTAAACTTGCCCCTCAAATCTGATTGGTTGATTTGAATGTTGTTCCAGGATCAACAAAAATGTTGACCCAGGAACATGTTGAACTCAGCAAAATCGGGTCATGCTAAACCCTTGCCTTATTTAATATACACGTATCTATGAATATGCTAATTAGCCCCACCTCCGCTCACTCGCACGAGCTCAGAGATCCACCCGGTCAACTTATTGAGGTAAACACTGCACAATGGTATCGCTTTTTACAACGCCAGACACATAACTGTAATTAATATGAACTTTAGTGGAGAAAAGGCATATAGTTTATCATAACATCGTAATATACATCATACACCCACCATATTGCTAAATCTACACGATTTTTAATTTCAACAGACAAATATACCGGGGTAACCTTCTTTTGAGACCCCTTTGCGTGGTCAGTTAATGATATGCTAAAGCCTGCCGGCACGTTGATGTGATTAGTTATAAGGTAGTTTGTGACGTCAGAATCACCATCGATTTAGATCACTGCAGTTTTAAAGAGAAAATACTCAGCAATGGTGTTGACTGATGAATTTGCACACGGTTTGTCTTAAAGCAGATTAAAAACTTGATTTTCACCACAGGATAAATTTTTTTTTAATGATATTTTTATTTATCAAATAAGGACACATTAAATAAATCACAAGTGACAGTAAAATAATTTATAATGTTGCAAAATATTTCTATTTCAATTAAATGTTGTTCTTTTGACCTCTCTATTCATCAGAGAATCCTGAAAAAAAAAGAATAATAATAATAATAAATGTGTCTTGAGCAGCAAATCAACATATTAGAATGATTTCTGAAGGATCGTGTGACACTGAAAACTGGAGTAATGATGCTGAAAATTCAGCTTTGCATCACAGGAATTTACATTTTACAATGTATTCACATAGAAAATTTTTAATTGTAATATTACTTCATAAAATTACTGTTTTTACTGTACTTTTGATCAAATAAATGCAGTGAGCATAAGAGACTTCTTGTTCATGCTCAGAAGCTTTGTTGTGTTGCACTGCTCACTTTTAAAGAAAGTGACTGTATATATCACCACTTTTTGCACCCTTAACACAACAGTCAGATTTTCAGTGACAAAACCAAAGCTGTCATTTAAAGAGCAGCTGTCTATGTAGAACCTTTCAAATCAGTCATTTATGAGGCTTCAATGACAGTCAGATGCTGCTTTAGAAGACCGCTGTTTATGTAAGCAGTAGACAGCAGTGCAGTTCACCCGGTTTAGGAACAGAGATAACATCTATATGTCTGTGTTGTGCTACTGTTTACAGCAGTGAACACTTCATGCTTTTGTTCAAATAGTCTTCCATTGTGCATTTTCTGGCAAAAACAGAGATCTTACAGATTATTGAGTTGAGAATCTTGTCATGTTGCCAAACTCTGTTTCTGGGTCTCGTTCAAATCGACTCGCACAGTTGACTGGCAGACAGAGCAAATCGCTGCATACAGTAACTTCAGACTTCATCTGATCCTGAGCCAAACTTCACAACATCAAAGTCTTGATGGAAAATAAATGTTCAAAATTTGCATTTCTGAGTCCGTGAAGTCAGTTCAGCAGTATAGCACTTTAATCACAGCTGTGATATCGCTCTCCAATATTGTGATATAAATCCAAACTAAATGCAACATAATTGCCATAAAAATGCATTAAACCTACAATAAAAGGTATGCAAATTTTAATCCATGAATACATCATTCGGGGAGCCAACTAGTGATTCTTTCATTCTCCTGTTACTTCCTTGAAAATCATTATAAATAGGATGCCTTGCTTAAAAATGTGAGAGACTTTTCTCTTATTTTACTATATTACAAACGCTAAGAAAACAGCATTGAAATTATATCCTCCATGATAAAATACAGTATACTTAAAACGGCAAATAACCTAAAAAATCTAAAAAAAAAAAAAAACTTTTTAAACTTTTTAGTTCAAAAATAACCGAACAGGTTAATAATATTTTCTAAAGAGTGTCACGTTTGTTTCCAAACTTAAGTCTGTGCTCCAAAGCATTCAAGATGTAAAACAGTTTAAGCTGGAAATTTCATTTTCAGGTCTATGCTCAACATTATTGAACTAAAATATAATACATTCACTTTACTGAATAATAATGATAAAAAACAAAAATGTTCCAGAGGGTTATTTGCGCAAAAAAGTATTCTCATCGCTTCATAACATTAAGGTTGAACCACTGTAGTCACATTGACTATTTTAACAATGTATTAACTACTTCTCTGGACCTTGAATGTGGTAATTTCATTGCTTTCTACGGGAGATAAAAAATCTCTCGGATTTCATCAAAAATATCTTAATTTGTGTTCTGAAGATGAACAAAGGTCTTGCGGGTTTGGAACAACATGAGGGTGAGTAACTGACAGAAATTATATGTGGTAACAGTATGTGGTTTAAAATCCTATTTAGCTTGAATTTCTGGAAATCTGTTTCAGTCTGACTGCTCTGACTGAATTTCACATGGTTTGCCACGTAAGATGTAAATATCATACATTGTTATAGAAAACATGCCGAAGGTTGCTGAAGAAATAAGGTTGTGTTGTACAGTGCCAGACAAGCAGAATAACAATATAGCGGATACATGTTTTGAAAACGGCAGAGATGACAGCGTGGAATAAAGCCACTCATACCAGCCTCCTACGTTTCTGCCATTGCCTCATCATACTGCAGTAGTCCAGCGGGGCGACTACACAATGTCATGTTGTAAATAAGACTGTATTGCAAACCCCTCCATGCTGCGGTTGTTGTTGTTGTATTTGTTGTTGTTTGTGGTGTATGCCTACCAACTAAATATCATTGCCATAGAAACCAATGCAGATATCCCACAAAACAAAAGAGCGGCATGGACACACAAATCAGATCTGAACACTTGTGAACATAGCCTAAGTAGATCTCACAGGATTGGGCACCCCTGATGTAAGAGATGCAATGATTTCCATTTAGAATTCTGATTGATCTATTTGTATTGATTGTATTGTGGTTGGTCTTGTCTTCCTTGTGTCTAAAGACTGTCACCTTGTGTGTTGGTTTTTGTGCACAGCAGACAAATAGCAAGCCACATGTTGAGTGTCATGACAACATCAATGTGTTCTGATGCAGAATGTCATTTACACTTAACCAACGTTAAGTTACTTGGAAAAGTAACACTTATTCCTTTGCTGCCATTCAAGGACAGTTATTTCCTTAGGTAAATTAATAAATAATTTTTTCTTAGGTAAAATTAATTAATAATTAATGTATGAATACATCTACACAAATGACCACCATTTTTTTTTTAAACTATATTTTTCTAGAGCTAATAAACATAAATAATTATGTAATAATTATAAAATAATAATTATTTGGGAGCTGCACATTTTAGTAATAGTGCCAAAATATAATGCAAAAATATTGGCAATTCTTACCTCACGTTCATAGTTTAGTCAGGTGGTCACATACGTCTAGTCTTCGAAAGTTTAAATATTTCACCGCAACCAATCGGAACCAAAACGTCTCTTATATGCATGTTAAAAAATAGAAAATTATGACTTCCGGTCTGTAGTTTGTCTTTAGTTTGATTTTGGGCACCTTCAGTATGCCTCCATCACATGCTATCGTGATACTGTATATCAAATACGAGTTTCTTGGTTAAAAATTGGACATGAACGCCCTCTCAAATCATATTTAACACTGCTTGGGGATAATTAGTGATCCCTTTTAATTCCGATAACAAAGCGCCTGAATGCTACAAACTCATAATGACGATTTTAGAAGTGGGAAGTAGGACATTTCTGATAGCATGTGAAGGCAGTCTGGTCTGGTCTCATTTTGAAGGCTGCATCCTCCAGAGGTCACATTTGAAGGCTGCATACGTGATCAGGGATGTCTTATTTAAGAAAAGTTAAATGTTATTCCCCATGAGGTGTAAAATATTGTAATTTCTTTCTTTGCTCTAATGGTTACTTTTCTTAAAAGCTGCAGTCCGCGATTTTTTCCTCTTTGTCGCCATCTCTGTCTGAAACCTGCATTGCAGGCATATGCGGATGTCAGTGCGGATGAATCTAATGTTTGCTGTCAGTCACCGCAGCAAGTGGATACTGCACTTTAGAATCACAGATTCTACATCTTGAAAGTATGACCAATATAAGAATTTTCACTGGAAAATATCCTCTGAACAAGTAAGTAACATTTCTGCCACTTTTGTTTTGACCAACTGAGGACAAAAGCATTAGGCCTACAATAAATCGCGCTGCCAATGATGATTAAATCTAACGATCGCTTAGCTCGGATCACGTCAAACTGTGCAAATTATTATTACTGTTATACTTTGTTCTCAAATTGTTAAAGGTTCCCTAGAACGTTTTTTCACAAAATGTAATATAAGTCTTAAGTTGTCCCCTGAATGTGACTGTCAAGCTTCAGCTCAAAATACCCCGTAGATTTTTTTAAATAAATTTTTTTAACTGCCTATTTTAGGGCATCATTATAAATGCGCCGATTCAGGCTGCTGCCCCTTTAAATCCTTGCGCTCCCCACCCCCCGAGCTCTCGACTATAATACAGTGCATAAACAAAGTTCACACAGCTAATGATTGCCATTTGGACCCTTCTGGATTACAATCCGCCATCGAAATGATAAGTTTAATTATTCCAGCTGCTGTGAGAAAAGACTATAAATGTGCCGCTACCAGCAGCTTCCTCACGTGATAAAACTGACTAGTCTGGACAGGACTCCTTCCTTTCTGTTTATGGACGTGACGTACTGACGCAAAGACAAACTGCTGCATGCTCGAATTTCCCGCGGAAATCCACCATGTCGCTCTTATTATAAAACATTATTACAAGCTTACCGTTATGAATTGAGACAAGATAATTAGATAGTTTTGAAAACTGGCTGGTTATGTACTTGCTCAAAAATTGATTTTGGATCATTTTTAACCAAAAAGGTTAGACTGCAGCTTTAAATAAGACATCCTTGGTGACGTATGCAGCCTTCGAAATGAGACGTAGCATGGGTGTCGCTGGGAGTCTTTGGGCCCTATTTTAACGATCTGAAACGCAAGTGTCAAAGCGCGAAGCGCAAGTAACTTTGTGGGCGGGTCTCGGCGCTGTTGCTATTTTCCCGGCGGGATAAATGGCTCTTGCGCCCGGCGCAAATCTAAAATGGGTTGGTCTGAAGTAGCTTCATTATTCATAGGTGTGGTTTGGGCGTAACGTGAAATAAACCAATCAGAGCGTCATCCAGCATTCCCTTTAAAAGCAGGTGCGCAAGTTCCATTATGGATTGCTATTATTATGGCGTATTTACCAGGCGCACGCCAGGAGCGGTTCACAGCCGAGGATACTGATGTTCTTGTAAGAGCAGTGAAAGACAGAGAAGTTGTGTTGTATGGGGATGGGAGAAACCCACCCAAAATAGCGTCGGTTAAACAGGTTTTTTCACATCTTCGTGGCACACCACAATGATTTCCGTCATCTCATGTGTTAATATTTTTTTAGTGTAACAATTTATGATTTGCAAAAATAACTGTTGCATCTGTGTAGATTACATGAGCAAAGTGTATGCACGTTGTGCACGCTATACATTATGGTCAAGCATGCGCCCTTAAAATAGCATAATGAACACCGCGCAATGCGCCACTGACTTTAGACTAGGTTTTTTCTGGTCAGTGGCGCAAGTGTTTAATGGAACAGCAAAATAGCACCAGGGATTGTTTGCGCTGAACCGCCCAGGGAGCGCAAGTTCATTCACTAGTTTAGCGACGTGCTTCTGTGGAGGGAAAAGCGCGCTTTGCGCGGGTGGAAAATAGGAATGACACATGCATCGGTGTACAAAGTCAATTGCGCTGGGTGCAAGATAGGGCCCTTTGAATCATTCATTCACCCGATTAGTTAAAAAACTAAAAAATTTGTAAGTAAAACGAAATGTGTTGATTGGTGTTGCAACAGTTCTGCTGGGGTATTTGTGTTGGCAGAGCAGACAAAATCAGACAAAACAACTGGCAACATCATGTCTAACATGTAAGTTACTTAATAGAGAATGCGAATCTGACATCATGCCGCAGTTCTGGGTAACTTCTTTGTTTATCCGCCATGCTGGAAGGATCACACAGCCTTTCCATTATATAATTTAATGCAGTAATTTGTTTTCTGAAATGATTGTGAAAAATGTCAACATTTGTATGTCATGAATCTTGCATCGATAATGGCGATAGTAACTCAGAACATCGTTCTGAGAGAAAACTGGACAATGAAAAACTTTTTTTTTTTTTTTTGCCTTTTCTACATCTAAAAACACCAAGGGAAGTAGGTCGAGGATATGATGAGAAGATGCCGGATGGCAAATCTTTTAATAATGGCACTGATTAAACCCAATGCTTATCACTCAATAAAAATGAAGGTGACTTGACTTGACTTAAACGAAATTCTACAAAACTTCAGTGAAAAAAATCGAATTATCATGCAATGCGATAAAATAGCTTATATTCCCTGCAAACAATACCATGAAGAATGTGAATATTCCACTTAATGGCAGAATCAAAACAAAAGGTAAGCAAGTATCCATATTAATTTCAGTGTAAATAGCAGAGGGCAATCCTTCCATAATGGCAGCACTGCCCCGGCATGCAACGCGGCGTGACGTAGGTTTGCATTCTCTATATTAACTTCTCATGTATTAAACTTTTCTATAAAAGTGATGGTATGCATTAATGCTTGTATGAATGCCATGGCCATATGATTACTGCTCGTGTAAATGCTTTACTAGCATGGATAATATTGGGAGTGATTTTTGTTAATTGTTAGCGATAATTGCTGTAACAATAAACAACAACTTTTTAAAAACCGATTTCACTACTGAAATTACTGTAAGTAAAATGCCATGTGAGTGACTCAAAGCAATAATTTCTTTGAACTGATTCATAAGGGTCCAGACCAGTTTGCTATAATGATTCAGACTTCCCAGTGGTATGATTTAAACTTGGAGGTAAATTACTGTACACACACACACACACACACACACACACCTACACACACACACACACACCTACACCTACACACACACACACACACACCTACACACACACACACACCTACACACACACACACACACACACACACATGTTTGTTTTTGTGAATTGTGGGGACTTTCCATAGACTTCAATGCATTTTACACTGAACAAACTGTACATTCTATCCCCCTACCCTGCCCCTACCCCTAAACCTAACCCTCACAGGAAACTGTGCAAACTTTTACTTTTTCACAAAAACTCATTCTATATGATTTATAAACCCATTTACATTGTGGGGACCGCTGGCTGGTCCCCACGATGTAGGTGAACTCAGGTTTATATTACATCATGGGGACATTTGGTCCCCACAATGTAATATAAACAAAAGCACACACACACCTACACACACACACACACACCTACACACACACACACACCTACACACACATGTTTGTTTTTGTGAATTGTGGGGACTTTCCATAGACTTCAATGCATTTTACACTGAACAAACTGTACATTCTATCCCCCTACCCTGCCCCTACCCCTAAACCTAACCCTCACAGGAAACTGTGCAAACTTTTACTTTTTCACAAAAACTCATTCTATATGATTTATAAACCCAAATATAGATTTATAGACCCACCGCTGGCTGGTCCCCACGATGTAGGTGAACTCAGGTTTATATTACATCATGGGGACATTTGGTCCCCACAATGTAATATAAACAAAAGCACACACACACACCTACACACACACACACACACACACACACAGGGAGAGAGAGAGAGAGAGAGAGAGAGAGAGAGAGTGCCTTATTTGTAATTCTCTGTCTTGAACCAATACACGCACACACACACTATCTGATGTGATCTAGTATTCTCTCTCATTCCGCCTGCAGACTACAGTATAAATAATGTAGCAGACAGTCACAGAACACACTTTCCTATTCAGAACTCTGAAAAGTCCTTACACAACACACTCTTTTACACACACACACGTGCAGCTGCACTTTTTCAAATCAGCCTCTTTTAATTTCTAAATCCTAAAACACAGTAAGAATTCTTTCTCCCCAGATCAGCACCGTGTTTGTAGACCACTGTTGAGTGTAAAAAAACAAACCAAACCAAAAACAACAAACTACTAAAACCACAGTCACTCATACCAAATAAGTCAATATAATGTCAAAAACAACAACCACAATGTTTGTTGAAATGTTTTATGGTCCCAGTTCCATCATTTAGTTTGATGCTGTGAGCTGAATCTCAGATTGTGTGGGTCATGGGGCACATTTGCACCTGGCGTTAACATGCGACCTGTATTCGGAGGTTGTCCACATACACACTGAAAAGACGTTTGTGATTGGATTGTTATCTGACTTGTGTGTCCTGGTACAGAGGTACTCGAGAACTCATTGTGATCGGATCTCAGTGTAATGTAGTGATCTTTTTTTTTTTTGTGTTATTTATTTTTATTTATTTATTTGTATTATTATTTTCTATAATTATTTATTTATCCATCCATCCATTTTCTTCCGCTTTATCCGGGGCCGGGTCGCGGGGGCAGCATTCTAAGCAGAGACACTCAGACTTCCCTCTCCCCAGACACTTCCTCCAGCTCTTCCGGGGGAATCCCGAGGCGTTCCCAGGCCAGCCGAGAGACATAGTCCCTCCAGCGTGTCCTAGGTCTTCCCCGGGGCCTCCTCCCGGTGGGACATGCCCGGAACACCTCCCCAGGGAGGCGTCCAGGAGGCATCCGGAACAGATGCCCGAGCCACCTCAGCTGGCTCCTCTCGATGTGGAGGAGCAGCGGCTCTACTCCGAGCTCCTCCCGAGTGACAGAGCTCCTCACCCTATCTCTAAGGGAGCGCCCAGCCACCCTACGGAGGAAGCTCATTTCGACCGCCTGTATCCGGGATCTCATTCTTTCGGTCATGACCCAAAGCTCATGACCATAGGTGAGAGTTGGAACATAGATTGACCGGTAAATCGAGAGCTTCGCCTCACGGCTCAGCTCCTTCTTCACCACGATGGACCGGTACATTGACCGCATTACTGCAGAAGCTGCACCGATCCACCTGTCAATCTCCCGCTCCGTCCTTCCCTCACTCGTGAACAAGACCCCAAGATACTTAAACTCCTCCACTTGAGGCAGGACTACTCCACCAACCTGAAGGGGGCAAGCCACCCTTTTCCGGCTGAGAACCATGGCCTCGGACTTGGAGGTGCTGATTCTCATCCCAGCCAGTTCACACTCGGCTGCAAACCGTCCCAGTGCGCGCTGAAGGTCCTGGTTTGATGGAGCCAACAGGACAACATCATCTGCAAAAAGCAGTGACGAAATCCTATGGTCCCCAAACCGGACTCCCTCCGGCCCCTGGCTGCGCCTAGAAATCCTGTCCATAAAAACAATGAACAGGACCGGTGACAAAGGGCAGCCCTGCCGGAGTCCAACACGCACCGGGAACAGGCCTGACTTACTGCCGGCAATGCGAACCAAGCTCCTGCTCTGGTCGTACAGGGACCGGACAGCCCTTAGCAAGGGGCCCCGGACCCCATACTCCCAGAGCACCCCCCACAGAGTGCCACGAGGGACACGGTCGAATGCCTTCTCCATATCCACAAAGCACATGTGGACTGGTTGGGCAAACTCCCATGAACCCTCCAACACCCTGAAGAGGGTATAGAGCTGGTCCAGTTTTCCACGACCGGGACGAAAACCGCATTGTTCCTCCTGGATCCGATGTTCGACTATCGGCCGAATTCTCCTCTCCAGTACCCTGGCATAGACTTTTCCAGGGAGGCTGAGGAGTGTGATCCCCCTGTAGTTGGAACACACCCTCCGATCCCCCTTCTTATAAAGAGGGATTACCACCCCGGTCCGCCAGTCCATGGGCACTGTCCCCAACCGCCACGCGATGTTGCAGAGGCGTGTCAACCAAGACAGCCCTGCAACATCCAGAGACTTAAGGTACTCAGGGCGGATCTCATCCACCCCCGGTGCCTTGCCACCGAGAAGCTTCTGAACTACCTCGGTGACTTCAGCTTGGGTGATAGACGGGTCCACCTCTGAGCCCTCGGCCTCTGCTTCCTCAGAGGAAGACGTGTCGCTGGGGTTGAGGAGATCCTCGAAGTATTCCTTCCACCGTCCGACGATATCCCCAGTTGAGGTCAACAGCTGCCCACTTCCACTGTAAACAGTGTTGGCAGGGCACTGCTTCCCCTTCCTGAGGCGCCGGATGGTTTGCCAGAATCTCCTCGAGGCCGACCGATAGTCTTTCTCCATGGCCTCACCAAACTCCTCCCAGACCCAAGTTTTTGCCTCCACAACCATCCGGGCTGCAGTCCGCTTGGCCTGCCGGTACCCGTCAGCTGCCTCAGGAGTCCCACAAGCCAGCCAGGCTCGATAGGACTCCTTCTTCAGCTTGACGGCATCCCTTACTTCCGGTGTCCACCACCGGGTTCGGGGATTGCCGCCACGACAGGCCCCGGAGACCTTACGGCCACAGCTCCGAATGGCCGCGTCTACAATGGAGGCTGAGAACATTGTCCACTCGGACTCCATGTCTCCAACCTCCCTCGGGATCCGATCGAAGCTCTGCCGGAGGTGGGAGTTGAAGACCTCTCTGACAGGGGGCTCGGCCAAACGTTCCCAGCAGACCCTCACAACACGTTTGGGTCTGCCGAGTCTGTCCAGCCTCCTCCCTCGCCATCGGATCCAACTCACCACCAGGTGGTGATCAGTTGACAGCTCCGCCCCTCTCTTCACCCGAGTGTCCAATACATACGGCCGGAGGTCCGATGAAACAACCACAAAGTCGATCATCGATCTCCGGCCTAGGGTGTCCTGGTGCCATGTGCACTGATGGACACCCTTATGCTTGAACATGGTGTTCGTTATGGACAAGCCATGACTAGCACAGAAGTCCAATAACAGAACACCACTCGAGTTCAGATCAGGGGGGCCATTCCTCCCAATCACTCCCCTCCATGTGTCACTGTCATTGCCCACGTGAGCGTTGAAATCCCCCAGTAGAACGACGGAGTCCCCAGTCGGAGCACTTTCTAGCACCCCTCCCAGAGACTCCAAGAAGGCCGGGTACTCTGCACTGCAATTCGGCCCATAGGCACAAACTACAGTGAGAGACCTATCCCCGGCCTGAAGGCGCAGGGAAGCAACCCTCTCGTTCACCGGGGTAAACTCCAACACATTTCGGCTAAGCTGGGGGGCTATGAGCAAGCCCACACCAGCCCGCCGCCTCTCACTGCGGGCAACTCCAGAGTAGTGGAGAGTCCAGCCTCTCTCGAGGAGTTGGGTTCCAGAGCCCAAACTGTGCGTGGAGGTGAGCCCAACTATCTCTAGTCGGTACCTCTCAGCCTCCCGCACAAGCTCAGGCTCCTTCCCCCCCAGCGAGTTGACATTCCATGTCCCTATCACAAGATTCCGTGTCCGGGGATTGGGTCGCCGAGGCCCCCGCCTTCGACTGCTGCCCAATCCACAATGCACCGGCCCCTTACAATCCCTCCCGCAGGTGGTGGGCCCACGGGAGGTCGACCCCACGTCGCTGCTTCGGGCTGAGCCCGACCGGGCCCCGTGGGGTAAGACCCGGCCACCAGGCGCTCGCATGCGAGCCCCAACCCCGGGCCTGGCTCCAGGGTGGGGCCCCGGTTGCGCCATACCGGGCGACATAACTGATCTTGGTGGAAATCTTTTCATAAGGGGCTTTTTTGAACCATTCTTAGTCTGACCTGTCACCTAGGACCTGTTTGCCTTGGGTGACCCTACCAGGGGCATATAGCCCCCGACAACATAGCTCCTAGGATCATTCGGGCACTCAAACCCCTCCACCACGTTAAGGTGACGGTTCGAGGAGGGGATTATTTATTTATTTACTGATAATTTACAGAATTTTTTTTTTTTTTTTTTTTTTTTGAATTACGGAAGTGGCTAATGTGAATCCATGAACCACACTATTAGACCGTTTTCAAAGGCTACACAAATCGATATATTAAAACCATTTAAAAATCATAATATAGCATAGTGCTATTGTGAAATCCCAAAGGCTACAAGTGTGATTTAATTACTTATAGTTGTATTTAGGATATAGGATATGTATAGGATAGTTTTCCCAAAAATGAAAAGTTTGTCATTACTTACTCACCCTCAAGTTGTTCCAAACCTGTATGAGTTTCACATTTACATTTACATTTACATTTATGCATTTGGCAGACGCTTTTATCCAAAGCGACTTACATTGCATTATACTATACATTTGTATCTGAGTATGTGTTCATTCTTCTGTTTAACACTAAAGAAGATATTTTAAAGAATGTTGGTAACCAGACAGTTGACGGCAACCATTGACTTCCATAGTAGGAAAAAAAATGCTACTGAAATCAATGGGTGGCATCAGCTGTCTGTTACCTACATTCTTAAAAATACCTTACCGTTTTGGAACATAAAATGAAAATGCCCTTTCACCCATGTAGTAAAGCCGTGTATGGGGAACAACTAAGAAATAACTGTAAAAGCAGGTTAAGACGCATAACCTTATAATCACTTATACTAACACCTAATTGACTTATAATATAAAAATGATTAGCTCATTAACAAAATGCATTTTGTGATCCAGGCTGATCCTTTCATCCATGAAATTATTACCTGGATTGGCCCTCCGGGAAAAATCCCAGATTTAAATTGGCAGATTTCGCCTGCTGACCTACTCATTTTCATTTATTTATTTACTTACAAAAAGTCACAGTTACAGTTTAAAATTGTTTTAAAATTGTTAAACAGTTTAAACAGTTTTGTTAAACAGTTTAAAATTGTTTTATTACATAGTTTGGAGCTTGCCATATTGAAAAGTTATACATCAAACAGTTTGGCAGATCTCATATGGTTTGTGCGTTTGTTCTAGAGGTTGTCAGAAACTTTTAAGGGCTTTTGAGGAGACTCATATAGTTGTGTTGATGTTTTAGAGGTCCAATAACAGAATCAAAGATGCATAAAAGCACCAGCTCTGCTCAGGGCAAGCGATCTGAAGCTAATGGGGGGCAGAAGATGTGAGATGAATTGCTTTGCTATTGAGATCAATGTTGTGAAGAGTCTCTCTCTCTCTCTCTGTCTCGTGCTCAGGTGCGGTTGCTGGTGGAGCTGATTTGGCCTCTGTTTCTGTTCTTCATTCTTGTGGCGGTCAGATCCACCAATCAGCCTGTTTATAAAAGCCAGTGTAAGTATTGCTCAACTTCAGTTATTCCCAGAATCCTCACTTTCCAACAGTATGTGCATGTTTTTTTGTCAAACATTCTGAGAAAAATAATGTATTGATGTGCGTATTTATGTGTGGGAGTATGTAAGTTAGAGAATCACTGTGACGAGCAAGGCGGGCTAGAGCCGTGAGGGAACGGCGCGAGGCCGGTGACGCGAGTGATAATGAGCGTCACCTGTGAGGAGTGCCGGCCTTGAGTCTCTCACGGAGGAGCTCCGGAGGCATAAAAGGAGGAGCGACTACATTGAAGGACGAGAGAGGACCAGACCTGGACTTTGTTATGTTTTATTATGTTTGTGTGCCGGCATTACTTTCGTTTTGTTCTTTGTTTATTTTATATTAAAGTTTGTTAAATGTTCGCCAGTTCCCGCCTCCTTCTTCCCACATCTACTAACCTTGTTACATTGGTGCCGAAACCCGGGAGGAAGGAGGGACATGCTGTCGAAGAGCCCTCGCTGCTGAGGGGGATCGCGGTGCTGCGGAGTTCGGGCAGTGTGTGTAGACCGCGAGAGGCTGCCCGAGGCGGTGGTGCTGGAGCCTTGTGAAAGGTGGGACGGCAGCAGGCTGCGGCCCACGGCGGACGGCGGCGACTCCTCCGCTCCCTCCTGGACGGCAGCCACCCCACCTCGTCCCAGGAGCACGGCATCCGGGCCACACAAACATAATAAAACATAACATAAAGTCCAGGCCTGGTCCTCTCTCGTCCTTCACTGTAGTCGCTCCTCCTTTTATGCCTCCGGAGCTCCTCCGTGAGAGACTCGAGGCCGGCACGCCTCGCAGGTGACGCTCATTATCACTCGCGTCACCGGCCTCGCGCCGTTCCCTCACGTCTCTCGCCCGCCCTGCTCGTCACAATCACAGTGGAAGCTAATTGCTATTGATCATAATATGCTGTAATTGCAGTTTTTAAATGAATGAACTACATGATAAATTAATCAGATTTATTGCATATGTGCAGTGTGAATGGCTAAATTAATATGTTCAATTGACAGATGTAGTTTGTACAAATTTTGCACAACAGCAATTCAGCTTGCCAGAAAATACTTGTTTAGTGGGTTTGTGAGATCATGGCAGCACAGAAATGTTAAAATAATTTGATAAAGAATCTGTTACAGACCTAATGCATATCATTTTCTCGTTCATTTTGTTACATTAGAGCTACACAAGCTTCTTGAGTGAAAAAGAATGAGAGAATCTATTGTATTTGACCAAAATTACAAGTTGGATATAAAGCTGAAAACACTAATTGAATTGTGAATCATCTCTTCCTCTCAGGCCACTACCCCAATAAGCCCCTCCCATCAGCAGGTGTGTTGCCATGGATACAGGGCATGTTGTGTAACATGCAGAACCCGTGTGTCAATTACCCCACACCTGGTGAAGCACCTGGACAGGTGAACAACTTCAACGACTCCACGTGAGTGTCAAATCAACAGAATGATTTTTCATGCCAATGCAGCGTGTTCTGTGTACTTAACATTAATCATACAGTTTTCTGTGATTAACCACAAATATATATTTACACAATAAATCCCCAAATAAATACAGACCCAACTTATAGGAAGCATGATAATTTTTACATTTAAAATAATAATTTTAAAGCATAATAATTTTGGTAACACTTTACAATAAGGTTTCATTTGTTAACATTAGTTAATATATTAGATAAGCTTTATGTAAGTATATATAACATTATTTGGCTCTGTTCCTTATTCTTCTTTTTTACGTTTATTTAGAGTAACAAAGGTTTTGATTGAGATTCAGTCGCTCCTGGCAGATCCTGCCCTCTTCAGCAATGTTAAACTGATCTCTGATGATATTGGCCAGTGGTCGTCCGTCCTGCAGAATGTCAACCCAGCTGGAGGTAAACATCTATGTTTCCTTTTATAACTGTGATAATATTTTAAATAAAATCTGAGTGGATTCGCCTGTTGGCACCTTTTTTTCCCCCCAGCAAGTTCATCTCAAATCAATACATAGTTTCCTGTCTAGGTAGGACTATTGTCATAAACACTTCAGAGCCCCATATTATATATATATATATAATATATAATATGATATGATATTTTTTATGTTGATTCATTCTGCAAATATATTTCTGATACCTAACACAGTGAATCATGATTAATCACAGAAAACTGTTTTTTTCCTCTCGATTCACAGCCTAAAAATAGTACTGTATATATACTGCTAGTTTGTTGTTTATACACACTGCTTCTCAAAAGTTTGGGATCGGTAAGATTTTTAATGTTTTTAAAAGAAGTTTTGTCTGCTCACCAAGGCTGCATTTATTTAATTAAAAATACAATAAAAACAGTTATATTGTGAAATATTTTTACAATTTAAAATAACTGTTTCTATTTTAAAATATTTTAAAATGTAATGGCAAAGCTGAGTTTTCAGCATCATTACTCCAGTCTTCAGTGTCACATGATCCTTCAGAAATCATTCTAATATGCTGATCTGCTGCTCAAGAAATATTTATGATTATTTTCAATGTTGAAAACAGTTGTATACTTTTTTTTTCAGGATTCCTTGATGAATAGAAAGTTCAAAAGAACAGCATTTATCTGAAATACAAAGCTTTTGTAACATTATACACTATCGTTCAAAAGTTTGGGGTCAGTAAGAATTTTTATTTTATTATTTTTTTAATTTCATACTTAAATTAATACTTTTATTCAGCAAGGATGCATTAAATCGATCAAAAGTGACAGTAAAGACATTTATGTTACAAAAGATTATATTTCAAATAAACACTGTTCTTTTGAACTTTCTATTCATCAAGGAATCCTGAAAAAAAAAAAAAAATTGTACACAAGTATTTTGTACAATTGTACACAATAAATGTTTCTTGAGCAGCAAATCAGCATAATAGAATGATTTCTGAAGGATCATGTGACGCTGAAGACTGGAGTAATGATGCTGAAAATGCAGCTTTGCCAACACAAGAATAAATTACATTTTAAAATATTTTCAAATAGAAAACAGTTATTTTAAATTTTAATGATATTTCGCAATATTACTGGTTTTACTGTATTTTTAATTAAATAAATGCAGCCTGAAACTTCTTTTAAAAACATTAAAAATCTTTCCGATCCCAAACTTTTGAGTGGTATGTATGTATATATGAGTGTTAGGCCTATTAATGTGATATGATATGCAGGCATTTAATTTAATTAAAAAGCAATGCTGAAATGATTTGATTTGAATAATTCGAAATTCAGTTATGATTTTATGCTCCAAATATAGCTATGAATAAAGTTCTCTTAAGAAAATATTTTATTTCACATGAATCCTTGTCAGCAATCCAGATTAGCCACAAGCACAGCATAGTGTCTAAAAGAGATTAGTAGATCATTTCACACTCTTTTTGCATGTTTTTATAAATGCACAAATCTAAATCAAGGCATATATTAGTTAACAGCATATTATCACTTGTTTGATGTGCGTATTTGGTGAAAACTCTGTCTCCTTGCTTGTTTAACCCTGTAAAACCTACTGTATCATATTTGATACAAAACTTTCTAGTGACAGGCATGCATAGAATTCTGTCTTACTATTGCCTTAACATAGTATTTATTTCCTCTGAATGTTGTTTTAGAATGTTACAATTTGTGGAGGAATTCCAGTGAGCAAAAGAAAGTCATGTCTATTCTCAGAACAAAAATAAAACAAACACAATAAAGGCTATTCACTTTAGCATGTTTAATTTTTCATTCATTTGATACGATGAAGAGACATGCCAACTAGTTACTGACCTGATGCAGACTAATATACACATAGCTGAAGCTTATGGATATCATCTTAGTCTGGAGCGAGGTGAAATTTACCCCAGATTTACATTGTAAAATATTTGGGTACTGTAGAGCTGGGCAGGGCTCAGGCACCCACTGCCCACCCCACTTAGTATCATGATACATGCCTGCTGAAGCTGTATGCTAAATTTTAATAAATCCTGCTCACTTTACGACTTAAAATAGTCTAAAAAATCTGAAAATATTTGTTACAGAATGCTGAGCACATTTACAATTTATTATTTATTCCATTTATATTGCGGTCTATGTTTTGGATGGATGTTTTGGTAGGGCCTTGGCTCTGCCCCACTTGCCCTTACAGACGAGCCGCAGCTGGCTCATGCCCAGATGAGCGCTTCAGTCTATCGCTAACTGTTGCGGAGACTGCAGAGACTGATTTCCTACTGTTGAAATCATATACAATCATATACAATCAGTTATGAATAGCTTTGATTTTAACAAGAAAAAAAAAAACTATATGAGGGCAGAGTATAATTCAGAACCTCTGGCACGCTTAACAAAGGTTCTACTGCCAGACCATTAGAACTCACAAACACTTATAACTTTATTCACTAATCTCGGGACGAACAACAAAATGTATTATGTAAACATGAGATCTATAGTGATAAGTTAAACTTAGTGTACTATTGAACTTGATTTCTGGACATCGTAATGTTATTTATTTATTTATTTATTTATTTATTTGTGGTTCATGTGTCTTTTTAATGTGAAATCTTTACTGATTTTTATGAAGTAAATGTAAGAATAACTTTTATATTGTTAGAAATATTTCAACATGAACACTTACTGGACTGAAGCAACTTGATTACTTGACTGGTTTACTTGATTGTCTATACATAATTTTTTAGAAAAATCATCTTCATATGTGAGTATAAAATATGATCCATTAGGCTTTTGAGGAGCATTTTTATGTTCATCTCTCAATTCTTATTATATTGCATTGCATTGGGCTATACATTTTAAAACTACAGAGCTTTGACCATACAACTAAGCATTTAAATATGATCTCACTAAGACATGTTATTTGCAGATATAGAGTGACAAGTGATATTTATTATATGCAGTTTATGTAAGTAGTCTGTTATACTGTGTTACAACCCGCATGGCTTAAAGCGGCGTAACAATTAACTGGGAAGCCATTCGCAAATTAAGTTAATTCAAAAATACATGTTTATTAAAGTAACAAGAAAAAAATGATAAGGTCAACAATTACAACAGAAATCAAACTTAAAAGAATTACAAAAAAAAAAAAAAGAAAAGAAACTGTGGTGGAGGAGAGGCAACAAGTCCCAGCCCAAGCCCGCAAACTGGAAAAAGGAGTGTCTTCTTATCCATTTGTTGATCACCAGTAATCCATGGCACCTGTCGCTCAACTCCACCTTGAAAACATACAACGAGACATAGACAAAACAGGACAAGAACACCACCTAGCGGCAGTCAAATTTAATTACAGGAGCCACGCCAGGTCGTAACAACTTTTATAAAGATCTCATTGGCCCTGTCCCAAATGGCGCACTTCATGTGGACTTTCGGTCTCGTGGACTTAAATTGCGCGTGCTCGCCGAGTCTACGAGTCCGTAGGCCGTCCCATTCAGCTTTTTAACGCTCTGAAGTGTGCTCAGCAGCGCCCCCCTTGTACCCTTGAAGCGGTCTTCCGCGAAGCCCACATAGATGCAGGCTCCGCACACTTTAACTACCCAGGAATTACCTACAGTTACCAGTTGTTACCTACAGTTTATACAAACAATATGGTCATCGACCAGTGGTTGATATCTCAAACATAATAATAGCACGTTGAATAATACGATCGAATTATGATTCATTAAATAAATAAACCAAGTAAACCTAGTACTTATATTTAAACCTGGAAATTCATCTGAAACTCACGCAGATGTTTATTATGTGTTAAAATTGTAATCTTAGTTCAAATGGAACATTATGTATTATTACAACTGTATACATTATTTAAATAAGCATGTATAAATTGTCTAATGCCCAGGTGGCATAAGCAAAAGCAGGCTGTGTAGTTGACATGGAGATAATATTTTGCAAAAGAAAAGAAACCTGTTCTATATTTGTATAAGATATTTGTGATATTTATCTAATAAAGGGACTTTTCTAGTACGATGTCGGAGCGCAAAAATATGATTTCTCTGCATGGCAAGTCATCTCGCAAACACAGTGGTAAAAACAACAACAACAACAGGCAGCATATTCCCCGAACCTGCAGCTCCTGTCAAAAAACAACCAGACCGTTATTTCCCGCGTGACGATCGAGTCTGTCCCAAAAATACCTCTCAATGCACCCTTGTGGACTCGCACCAAGGGCCCTATTCGGTTGTTAAGTCTGACGTCACGCGGCAGCGCTTCCGGGTCCTAACGCTCTATCTCATACCACAAGAAAACAACAAATGGTGCTAATATACACACATGATGTGGTGTAATACTACAAAAAAATTATAATCATAACCTATATCTCCATACCAAAATTCCAGATGGCCAGACAATGATTCATCTTTTATAAATCGTTAAAATATTAATGTCTGTGACGCTGTGAGCACGGAGACTGTTGTGTAGACTGTAAGTAACTTATTTAAAATGTTTTACTTTTTTAAATGATTGATGTTTACTATGAATAAATAGCGCTCAACAGCCGTTGATGGCAATCTCAAGTGAAATGAGTCGAGGCTTGGACCCGGAAACGGCGTTCCTTACGTCATGACTTAACAAGCGGATAGGTCGGCACTACATGACGTCACCAAAGTGTGGACTCTGAGGAAGTACACAATTCCAGAATGTGCCATTTGGGACAGGGCCATAGATTTACATTGCAAGCTATCAGAATTTCATACTTTTTGGGCTCAAAAATATCAGCATTTGCAGCAAATTACATATTTTTGCTCAGTTTGGTGATCTGAATAAAATAGAGATGTTTGTTTTCTCCATTTCTCACTAAATCTTACTATATTAGCCATAAAGTCTGATGCATCAAAAATGATACTAAACATAAAACACTTTTTTTTTTCTTTTTTTTTAAATTATTTATTTTATTTGGTCTAAAAGTTCAATAAACTATTTGGTTTCAAAAAAATTGATTTTTTTTATTATTATTATTATTATCTAAAATTAGATTATTTCATATGTCAGGCTTTACAGCGTTAAATGTGTTCTGCTCTTGTTGATAAACATTTTATTAGACTGTTCCACTTTTAATGCAGCAGACAACATTTTTATGTATTAAGCTCACTTAAGGACTTTGGTAAGGTTTATCATATAGAAATATAAAACATCATTTAACTGCTGTATTTTTCTTTTTGTTTGGTTTTTCTTTTTATTGTATTTACGCTACTCATATTTTTAACTCACATTTTTAAATGAAGATATCCTCAGATGCTGACATGCATTAAAATCTATACTACTACTAACATTGCCCTTGCTGTTCTTACACAATGACATGCACATCCAGAATGGACGCACACTTATATTGGCGACAGTGGCAATTTACAGCTGCAGTTGTTGGTTGGTAGGTACAGGTCATATATCTCGCTGCTCTGCTGTTGTTTGTTCATACCGTTTAGTCTAATGATATTCAGATTTCTGCAGAAGCTCATTTGCAAATAGGCCGTGTTGTCAGGACGTGGTCACCGCTGCAGGGCGATTTGCATTCTGGGGCCAAGAACTTCTATTATACAAGATTAAATTCATCAGGAGATCTAAGAGAGAGTAATTAACTCACAACGCTGCCAGAGACTCACCGATAGAAGTGGCCAATCAGAGCGAGCGTGGAATAAAGCGGCCAATGTGAGTGCAGGGTGACGCGATGGCAGCCGGAGATGATTAAGGTGCGAGGTGACGACTCCAATCTCTCTCAAACAGAGCTTATCCGCGCATACGTGTTTGTGCGTAAGCCGGTCTGTGTGCGACCTACCTGATTGGTGTTGAAGAGGATTGTCGAGATGACAACAAAGACGCAGATAAGATTCAGAGTGTAATGACGTGCCCTCGGTAATCAGCACTGCTGTCTGATACTCGTCGAGCTCCAGGCCGCTAATTAGCACAGCTCTATACATATTAGCCGGGTCAGGTTTCTCTTTTTTTACATTCCCAAACACAGCCGCCCATTCATGGGAATTACAACAGCTCTCTCTAGGGCGCAGTCAGACCTCCATCCACCCTTGATGTGCAAACACACAAGCTTTCATATGCCTAATTGGCTTTCATGGCCTTTGTGCGAGTGTGTGGGAGGAATTTTCAGTTGCATGATGACAAAACAGTATGTTGCATTATAGCTAAATGATTCTTTAACGGGCTAACACATGTTTAATAAGCCACATCCTCTCTTTCAATCACTACCTCAATTTACCCAGAGCATTTACATAGCCGCCCACCGCAATACGTCTCGGCCTCCACTTGAAAACATATTCTGAGATAAATGTAAAAAAACCAATACTTTAATGTATTCATTTTTGCTGTTTAGACAAAGAAACCCACTAAGATTTGAAAAATTTTATTTTCTGACTGTCTGAACGAAACCTATGTAAGCTAAGAGCAATTATGTTAACATTCCATGTCCAATTTCTCTGTTAGGTCAGTCCATTCCACTTCGCAGTTTGCTGAGAACCAATGAGACGTTTTCAGAATATCTGACGAACAGCCTTTCTGTGCCAAACACAACAGCCACGAGCCTGATGAGGGTGAGAGTTCGGCTTGGCCAGGTATGTCATCTACAAAGACAGATGGAGAGCCAGAAAGATAAAGAGAAGCTGTATATTTTAGTGCAGATTGGAGGAGATCCAATATGCCTTAATGAAAAATCAGCCGAGAGTCCAGACGCTTCTACAGGAAGTCAATCACATCACCAAAGCCCTGTGTTTTACCTCAGCAATAAAGGTTGTTTTTAAAGCCATATTCACGTGGTGGCAAAATGTCAAGCAGATGTCATTTAAACTTCAAAAGCATAACTCAAAAGGCACTTAAAAATGTTTAGGGGAGCATTTCTGTTACTAAGCAAGTTTGTGATGGATCATAGATGTATGACAGCAATTCCTAAACTTTTTTCAAAAAGTTTGAAATAAAATTGCAGCTATTGATGCATTAATCTATATCGCATTTCGGTTTTAATTGTGCAGCAACATTTATTTTAACTTTTACATTTAAGTATTGGCTTCTCCTCCAATCTCAAACCCCCTGCAGTTGATGTTTGTGATTCTTGATCTGAGATAACATGGATGATCAGGTTTCAACTGTGAAGTATTCATTTGTGATGACAAAACAGAGTGTGTTTGTTTGTAACCCAGTGATTAACTAAGAAAACTGAAAATGGCACCTCATTACAAAAATGTTGCCTTTTATATTTATCTTTCAAAATGTTATATAAACTCAAAGATGATGCCAAGGGGGTATTCCAGAAACAGGTTTTGCGACTTACCTGGTTTCCTCAGGTTAAGCGAATAACGTAAACTTTCAGTTCCAATACCTAAGGGAACTCTCAGGGTATAAAGCAATGCTTATGTTACTTTATATTTAATTATTTTACTCATTCTCATCTCACTCATCATGGATCTGCACTTTGTTTTGCAATTTGAAGATGTCTATATAATGTATTTCTACATTATAATGTATTTCTTCATGTGATACATCTCATCTTACATGAAATGTGAATGTGAAATGTGGAAGCAAAATGGCTAAACATAAAAAAAAAAAAAAAAAAAAAAAAAACTTATACAGCCATATTATCTTGCAAGGACAAACATTTCAGTTCAGTCAATCTGTTGTTGTTTTTTTTTTTTATATATATAGTTAGGATCAAATAAACAATATAATTCTTAAAGATTACTGATTAAACTGATTAAAGATTAAAAGATAAGATTTAAAATGATGGCACAATTGCCCTGTAGGTGGGGATGTGCTCTAAGTAAGTAAATCGCCATAAAGGGCTTCTTCTTAGGCCCTGTTTACACTAGTGTGTTTTCGTTTTAAAACACATACATTTTGCTATGGTTACGCCTGTCGTTTACACTACACTGCTGTTTTTGAACCTCGAAAAAGGAGACTTTAGAGTCTGGGGTTGCATTTCAGTATAAACGGACCAAAACAGACTTTTGACAACGATGGCGTGGCTGCCCACGTTCGCTCTGCATATCCTTGATGACCGTGTAAACAATAACATGGAGACTGAACTGCAATCTTTGCTGGCTTTGTTGTAATTTTTAGCAGCCATTGTGCAGAGGCAAGTGTTTACATTTGTATGCACATGCCCAGTATGCATGAACGGTCATTTGACATCCGTTTTCCGCCGTGTAGTGTAGACGGAGATCATTTCTGAAACGCCAGTGTAAACACCAGTGTAGACGAAGATCATTTTCATTTTAAAACAAAAACGCACTAGTGTAAACGGGGCCGTAGCGTCCGTTTCTATGGTGACTCCTGGGTTTGGAGCTCGGTTGAGAATGTCTTGGTGTAGTCACGGTTAACTTTCATACTCTGCTTGAACAAACTTAGTCCAGACTGCGGTTTTGGAACCTGCATACATTGAATAAGCAAGGTTTGGGTTAATCAACAGAGTTCAGGGAATATGCGACGATAAGTTAACCTTTCTGGAATACCCCAAAGGTGTGTCTCTGGTGTGCATCTGAGTTTTGTTCTGATATTATAACTGTGCTGCTCTGTTGTGTAGTTGCCTGCACTCTCAAGTGAGGGAGATCTGCGGTCGGTACTCTGCAGTGAATCGGTTGATCGCATCCTGGAGTTTAATCCAGCCAATCAGAAAGCTGAGTTTCAGAACATCACATGCTCCTTGACAGCCAATCAGCTTCTTCAAGCCAGACGAGTGTTCATGCAGAATGTTGACAACATGAAACTACTAAATGCAGTGAGTGAACCTCCTTTATTTCTGAGATGGACTTTTAAAAAATTTTTGACTACATTTACATGGTTTAGAATCAAAATACAAAAGTATTTTTTGTATTTGCTAGTAAAAAAAAAAAAAAAAATCATTAAAACATGATACATTAAATTTACTTGAAGGAAAATGACAAAATATTAAATTAATCAATTTTTGCCACTCTTTAATGTGGAGTGACAAATTGCTGTGGCACCTCAGGCCTCAGTCTTTTACTATTAGTTACAGCAGAAAATAAACCTGAATGAACATCAGAAGGTATGTTGAATGATACAGTGCAACAAACTGAAATCCATATCATTTCTTTTGTAATCGCTCTATCAGTGTTTCAACCGCAGAAAGATGTCAATAAAACAGCTTGTAAACAATGTCACGTAATGTTACATTTACCTCAGAAACGCCAGTCAGTGTTCATAAACTTATTTAGGTAGATAAATAACTAGAGAGGAGCATTTTGCCATTAATATTCGTTATATTTTTACCTAATCTGTTGTCTTTATTTAATATGTTTGAATCTTTCACAAAGCAAGTTATGACAGTCACTATTTAAGTGTTTAAAACAACGAATTGTTGTATGAACATAATTAAATCATTAAAAAGTTATCATTAAAGCAGCCTTATATGTAATTTAAATGTTTATATGCAAATCAATTTTTATTATTAGCTTTGATTATATAATTAAGTAACCACATATTTAATAAACTTTTTTCAGTTAAAGTTTTTTGGGAGCTAAAAAAATATTTGTTTACTATTAAATTATCACTAAATCCAGCGTAAGTAAAACATTTCTACAACATCCACGAGGTTCTATTTTCTGCAGTTCAGAATGTTCTGTTAAAAATATTTTTTTGAATCTGTCCTCATAACCTTTTGTATGCGTCTTAGAGAGACGGACATACACACACACACAAAGCTCTCAGCAGCTCTTACAGAATAAAACTATTAACAGAAGTGAAGCTCTGCAGCTCTGCAGCTAGAAATGGGACTAAATGGAGTGCGGCTCTGAGAGGAGTGCAGAGACTCACTAGGCGTCTTTAGGTCTGGCAGGGACTTGGAAGGATGTTAAATAACTGTGTTATGTGGTGAATGTGACCGATATACACGCTGAGCTCAAGGAAGGGCAGCCACTCACTGCTTCAGAAGTATACAGTATGAACACTTGAACATCTGCTTTAGATCGAACGATGAAACAAGGTCATGTCCAGGGATATTTTCTTAATATATATTGAAGTCAAATAAATTGGTCTTGTTGTATGGGTTTATATATACATATATCATGACATATGTATATAAATACTGGGGGAAAAAATTTAATTATTATTATTATTATTATTTTTTATTTTTTTATTTCTTCTCTTTTTTTCCATTTTAACTTTTCTTTTATTCTGTTTTAAGTGATTTTAGTAATCAAAAAGCACATATAATTAATTAAAATACTGAAACTTATACAATTTATTAAACAACAATTTGATTTTTAGGGCCCTATGAAATTGTTTATTTTTTCAAAAATTCTATTTTATTTTCTCCCAAATTCTGTTTTTTTTTTTTTTTTTTCTGGATTCCATTTTAATGGTTTAATTACATTTAAATAAGCATACATTTAAAAAGCACATCTAATCAATTGGATTCATAAAACTTTAACAATTTATTAATTTTTACAGTAATAGGGCCCTATGATTTTTTTTCTTCCCTCAGAAAACTCCCATCTTACAAGCTGTAATTTTGAGCTCTATGGGGACATGAATGCTTTTTACAAGTTGAAATCACGTAATTGCTGTAATTACAACATGGTGTGAATGCACCAGTGCTATTAAATTCAACATTATGATCTCTCTCAACTATTTCAGTGGTACTATTCCATTTGACACAAGCATGTTTCTCATACCAAAAGATGTCAGATAGATTTGTAGTAGTTTGTGATTTATGAAGGAAACTATAGAAAGGTTACAGCTGCCCTTGGCCTTTCCTATGTATTCAACCATTTGTTCTTATATTCACATTTAAGACATTTATCATCCACTCTCATTCTGAAATGCTTCGGGTTCGCTGTAGCTCTGGTTTGGTTTTGCGGATGAGAAGTTGAGAGCATAAATGTTCTCCAGACTGAATGAAGAAAAAGCCATTTGCAGCGTAATCCCCTGAACAGATAAATACTTCAACACACACAATGACACAATGACACACACACACACACACACACACACACAGGCGCACACACACACAGGCACACACACACAGGCGCACACACACACAGGCGCACACACACACAGGCGCACACACACACAGGCGCACACACACACAGGCGCACACACACACACACACTCACTCACTCACTCACTCACTCACTCACTCACTCACTCACTCACACTCTCTCTCTCTCTCTCTCTCTCTCTCTCCCCCTTCCCTTTTGCTTCTATTTGAACCTCCCTTTCCTTCTAAAGTAATCGCTATTGAGTGTGTGAAGGTCAAAGAGATAGACACAGAGATAGTGCTGGCTAAGAGGCCAGTGAACGGGAGTTTATTAAGGTTGTTTTAACTGCCTGACATCCCAGGCTCTGAGAATAAACTCTGAAAATCTAATGATCTTTATAGATTGAACCCTACTTTGCTTCAGTTCAGTAATACAGTCTTAATCTTTGGCTCCGTGAGGCAGAACCCATGTAATACACAATTAAGCTCAGAAAAAAATCAGTAGTACTAAAATGAGTTTTTTTCTTCTTCTCCTTTTTCTGATTCAGCTTCCATTAGCACTGGGTCTGAACCGGCTTGAGGCGGCCATACTGATGGCACAAACCAGCGGTCACATCGCTCCACTAATGACAGTGGTGAGTTTTATATTTTGGATGAATGTACTTTGCTTTCCATCTTTTACAAATGTAAAATATTATCCAGGAATAGGATATAGTGTGTCCCATGAAGTTTCACATTAGAGGCACAAATCCCATGATTTGTCTTGCGAAACATATTGGATGTTGGATAAACAAACGTATCTTCCCAACTAAACCCTCTCTGGAAGATAAGTGAATACTGTAGTCGCTTTCCATTTCCACTGTTTTTATAAGGATTTTTATATTTATTATAAAAAAATATTTATTTATTTTAAGAACAATTAATAATTTTGTTATTTGATTAATAATAATTCAAATACACTTATTTAGACATCCTATAATTTGCTAACAGGATTTGCTGAAATTGTAAAGCTCATAAATAATTTATAGAAAACATCTTAGTTTTTTATTTGGATTATTATTGTAAACTAAAATGTGTTGTAGTGTGTGAAATATATTTTAAAATATAATTTATTCCTGTGATGCAAAGCTGAATTTTCAGCATCATTACTCCAGTTTTCAGTGTCACATGATCCTTCATAAATCATTCTAATATGACGATTTGCTGCTCACATTTCTTATTATTATCAATGTTGAAAACGGTTGCTTTTTTATATTTTTGTGGAAAACGCAAAACATTTTTGACATGATTCTTTGATTATCTCTTTTTTATGGTACTTCATTATGTCATTTCTATTGCTATAGAGCATAACATTCAGGTTATTTTCTCCATAAAGAAAATTACGTTTGCAAAAATTGTTCAAGACACACCTATCATGAAGCTGTTAATCAGTAGCACATTCTCCTGTAGAAGTCAATATGAATTTTCATATTCCAAATGAATATAATTCTGAAGAGAAATCTACTAATTATGGTTACCATGGATACAGGAATTGTGCATGAAGTGCTCTGCAAACGGCACTCCCATAATCCATTGCGAATTACGAAATGGAGCAGCATAACCTCCAGTGGGTTCAGATGATTGCCAGTGAGCGCACCAGTTTTCCCAATTTACTCAATCAGACTGAAAAGCCGTCATATAAACATATAGGCACACCTTAAAGCCCCGGGTATATTTCACTTTCCGCAGTTGCGTCCGCACGCCTTTCAAAGAATACGAAACTAAGGATGCGTGCGGATGACAGAGTTCGACACATGCGCAGTGCAATTTTTTTCTATACTATTACCAGACAATTGGATATTCGGTAATCCGGATATATTAATTGATTTGATAGAGCTTGAACCCAATAAAGTTTCCATGATTGAATTGAAAGCGGTAGTGCAGACCCGAAATTATTAAGCGTGCTTGAATTCAACTATTTTCTGAGTCAGATTCGAAAATACCTTGAGCGCATTATGTCTTTTAAACAACATAAAGGTTCTTTATTGGCATCTTATGGTTCCATGAAGAACCTTTAACCTTTAACCTTCAACACCTTTAACAACTGAAGTAGTCGTGTATGGTACTATATTTAACTTTACTTTGTTGCAAATCAGTGTGACTGCAATTTGCATATAGCATTGCAAATTAAATCTCTGCACACTCTCAAACTACAATAAACTTTAAATGTATCATATATTTTATTGTGTATTATAAAACATTATACTAAATACCTTTTAAGTCAATAGGTATACATTGTGCTATTCATCTGAGAGCTGGTTGGTTCGGTTCAAGGCTTAGAGCTCTGTAGTGAAAACATTTCTGAATGTGGAAAAATGAATGGGAATATACTTCAGGAACCAAGGGCACTGAAAAAGTGGGCCATCACTGTTGTGCTCTATTACCCATGCTTCTGTGCAGTCCATTACACTGTTTGCATGCAAGTGGCTATATAAATAAAATCTGTTGGACGTTTGCTGGAAAGTAATATACCGTCTCATTTGGTATTAACACAACAGCTGTCACCTCCGTTCTGAGTGAACAGGCTTTATGTCTGTTATGCTCATTAAGTGAGACTGAAACACAGTTTACGCTTTTTGTTTCGATTATGAAGGTGCTGTCTTAATCACGCACCAAAAACCATTTCACCTTTTCATGGTTTGGGATTAGTGGGCTTTGCCGCCAGGCCAACAGATGCAAAACACAGATGGACTTGTATTATGCAGACATGCCGTGAACTAGACATGCATGGCATTAATTAATGTCATTACACCGTAATATTCAGTTATGAGATGGACAAATGTTCGCCAGAAGTGTGTATGCAGTATACTTTCTAAAGATTGTTTTTATTGCATATTCCTGTACAGACAAAAAGACAAAAACGGTGTTGCAAATAAACAATGGTTCACAGGTCTGTGCTGCTTATGGGTCACAGATAGTGTGATGTAAATGCTTCATATAGAAAAAAACAAAGCAAAATAACACAACTGTTCAGAAATGTATGTCATTCATTTATTTTATTTTTTAAAAAGAAATAAATGCTTTTATTCAGCAAAAGCACATTAAATTAATCAAAAGTGACAGTAAAAACACAGTATATTAGAATGATTTCTGCAGGATCACTTGACATTGAAGACTGGAGTAATGTTGAAAATTCAGCTTTGCATCACAGGAATAAATTATATTTTAAAATAGATTCAAAAGAGTTAATACTATTTTACATTATTGTTTTTACTGTATTTTTGGTTTAAACATGCAGTCTTGGTGAACATAAGAGTCATTTCTGAATGTGTATATGTGGAGATGTGTTTTATGATTTTTTTTTTTTGTATTTTTTTTTCTCCACACAGATGTCTAATTTTGGGTTTTCAGAACTGTTAAGTGCAGCGGACACTTTGGACTTCAGGTCTGATCCATTTGGAAGCCTCAGTCAGCTGATGTGTGGAACAGACTCTAACACAACATCCAATAACACCAGAAGAGCTGCTGTGTGGACAGTGTCAACAAAATCAGACCAAAAGAACACACGGGCCGCAACAGCTGACAACACCAACACAACCATCAGTAACACCAGTAAGAGCTGATTCTTAAATCTAACACGACAGTTTAAATCAGATTACGCATTTACCAGTAACAATCATTGTGTGACAAATTCAGGGCATAGACTGTAAAAAAAAGATGTAAGCCGCGATGCCGCTTCCTTCCATTATAATGAACTGAATGTAAAACGTACGATGATGGGCGTTGACGTGTTACGCAAAAATTTCAGTTTGGAGCCTGGGCTTGCGCAGAATTGTCAGTGGAGCCCGGAGGCGGAGTCGCAGTATCAAACTTGTGCCAAGACATCTGTCATCATTGAAGTATTTTAAATAGGCTATATAAATTATACACAATTTAAAATTCTACCTATAAAATAATAGGCTATTCTGTTTCTAGAGCAATAATATTTTTGAAAAAGCAAATTCAGTAGATAAACTCAATATAATATGCCACTAGAAACTACTCTAAAATGTCAGAAATGGTCCTTCCATTTTAAATCAAGTTTAACTAAAGTTACAGGAGATTGATTGCTGTAATTAGAGTAGGCTATCATTAGTTTTGTCCTGCTAATTATTATTTTATACCCATAAAAAGAATTAGTAACTGCCAGATAACGATCACCTGCTTTTTCCCGTCATGGCTAACGTTAGGCGTGTTATCTTAACTAATAACATTTATTAATTAGCTTATGAAGCCCACATTTAACTTTTTCCCGAAAAAGGTTCAGTGATCCGTCAGATCCTGTAGGTTGGTTAGTACAATTTACTGCTGAACAACTCAATTGTCAGTATGAAATAACACAGAAATCAAAAATTTATATTTATATATCTTCAATCTCCCCTCGAAGCTCCGACAGTCCTCAGAGAAGATGTCAGTCACAACTGTCAATCATGAAGACACGCCCCGTTTCTATGGCATCAAATTGCTAGCTAAAATCAAACTTCAAAATCAAACAAAAACGAACAATTGAATATATATCAATGTGATAACAACTACTTAAAAATGACCAAAACCATCTTTCGGTAAATTTTAATTGAAGCGTAATTTATTTTTATGTTTTCTTTTGAATGGAGAGGGTGAGGTTTATGACCTGTACTGCATCCAGCCACCAGGGGGTGGTCAAAGAGCCCCGCAGCTTCACTTTTCAGGATGTATGAGGCACACCCGATTCAGGGCCATACCCACTTGTAACAAAGTTCGTAGATAAGGAAGAAGGAGGCGGGAACGGGCGAATGTTCAACAAAACTTTAATATAAAATAAACAAAGAACAAAACAAAAGTAATCCACACAAACATAATAAAACATACAATAATATCCAAGTCTGGTACTCTCTCGTCCTTCACTGTCATCGCTCCTCCTTTTATGCTCCCGGAGCTCCTCCGTGAGAGACTCAAGGCCGGTGCACCTCGCAGGTGGAGCTCATTATCTCTCGTGTCACCGGCCTCGCGCCGTTCCCTCACAGCTCTCGCCCGCCCCGCTCACCACACCACTATTGAGGTCCCCAAGGTCAGGACCTCAGTATTTTCGGAGGTGTATATAACAAAGTATTAACCTCATCTGAGCTTTTAGCGGTCAAACTCTGTTCATCAATGTCAAAATGTTTGCAATGACCACTCAAATTAAAGTAGGCAGGCTTTATGTTCGCAGAAGCTGAATGTTGATCATGAATTCCAGCATGACACTTCAGTAAATGGTCATAAAGTGAGAGATAAGATGCAAGTAGCTAAAATCAACATTTAATATTTGTCAGCTGTTTTACAATAGAAATGTTAAACGGCCAACAGAAATATTTAGGGATGCAAACTAATAGACTTTTGTTTAATTTCACTATTTTTAGTTGAAAGTACAGGCTATAATTATGTGATTCCTTGTAATTCGTAACTTTCAATGTGAAGAGACGAAATATGAACGAGGCTGTTCATCATGCATAAGAATAATAATGAATGTGCATGCACACTCTGAAACAAACCCAACAACACAGATGAGAAGCATGGCAACGGAACAAGTGAAGGAGACACGCTGAATGAAAATGCATATTCACTCTCTGACAGTAGGTGGCGCTAATGGAACAGCAGACATGCAGCCGTTACCCCTGTAACCCCACTAACAAAAGCAGCTACGGTTCTTCTGTTTCTGAACAGCAAACAGCCATTCAGATTTTAGCATTTGCTTTGGTGTTCATCACAGCACCAAATACTTAATAGACTACTTAAAGCAGGGGTACTCAAGTTCAGAGGCCAAGAGGGCCGAATTTTAACCCAATGAAATGCGAAGGGCCACAAATTATAACTTGGATCGTAAGACTTTTATTTAGGCCTACTTAATAAGACAATATTTGTAGTTTTACTGTTTATTTGCCAAAAGTGCAGTTTATTATCTAGCTAAGTCTTAATAGTATGGTGTCCTTTTTAAAGTGTCACTGAACATGGTAAATGGCATTTAAAAAATGATTAATAACTTGTCTCGCTGTATTGTTAATGTACAAATGCATAAAGAAAAACAAAGTTTTCACAAGAAATTTAGGGACTGGCTGTTCTGGCTGATAAGAGTTTGTCCATAAGACGAAAACATTGCACTTTTTATAGTCTTTTTATCCTCCATTGCACCTTTTTAACACTTTTTATAGCACCTATTTATACTCAGAGAATAAATGTTTTATTATTTGTATTATTATTACCTACCTTTTAATTTGGTCAGAATCCAAAAATCTTTTTTTTCTTTTAATGTTCAATCACAATTATGAATTATCTCAAATATGAATTATCTAACTATAACCAATGTTGTAAACATGATAAATAAGATATTCTCCGTGAGCTCAATGATGTGATGACAGATCTGTAATGGGAGCGCTCTCTGCTTGCTTTCTGTTTATAACACATTTGACATTAAGAATAAAAGGTTTGTTTTTCATGATGAAAAGTTTGGGGAATGTCAACTGCATTTCATCATGGAAAAATAAGGTTACTTTGTTTTTTACTTGCGCGCACAGTCACGAGCCTTTGATGGCGTTCACGAACACAAGTGCTCGACACATGCGCACTAGAGAGATTCATGCTTGTCTAGTCTTTTTCGCTCAAATAGTTACAATAAAATGTCTTTGTACTTGTTTAAAATTTAGAGTTGCTGGTATCTTTTAATCCCCTCAAACGAGCGCTCTTCAACACGGTCGTTTGTTGTTACTCTTGTTCTGTCTTCTCCGTTTCCTTTCAGACTGAAACAACAGCCCGTTTCAGTGCTGACACCTTGTGGACAAACTAAATTAGTGCAAAAACTATTCAATGCGCGTGAAAAGTGCTTTCAGTTTATTTTGTTCTTTGTGGTTAGAAAAACTGTGCTGCACGCGTACACTGTACGCGTTCTCTGCAGATAATTACAGCGTCACACGCACTGTACGCCTACCCTAGTGTACGTGTAAAAAAATGAAATAACGTTAATATTCCCGCTAATTTTGAATGCAAATTATAATAAAAATGCATTTATATGTAGCATGATGCGGGCCACAAATTTAATGCTGACGGGCTGGATGCGTCCCGCGGGCCGCCTGTTGAGTACCCCTGACTTAAAGGGTTAGTTCACCCAAAAATGAAAATTCTGCACTTCTGTACTTTAAAATTATATGATTGTGAAGCTTTATGTAAGAACCAAAATTAAAGCCATTATTCTGTGATACTTTCCCACTACGTTGAGCTGTTCCATTCCCACAAGATCATTTGACTTCAACTTGAGAACCGGATCAAATGAATCCACAGTACTTTCTGACTCAGCAGAAGGTTTGAGTCGCATCAGCGGATGCTGTTGATGTTTCTGATGCGGTTTGTTTGTTTACAATGTCTCGTTTCTCACAGTGCTAGTGTGTTTGTACAGAGCACATCTGTGTGGCTGAATATCAGGAGGACTGAGTTAATTAGTGACTCTGTTGGGCTGTTCCGTTAATTACCTTCTTTTTGAAACTCCAGTAAATAGGATTGGCTGTTTCTCCCCGAGCGCTGCCTCGGCCTGCTGTGGCTTTCTGTTGTTCTGACACCACAAATAACAAAAACCATGTTGCATTGTGCTCTATTCTGTTTTGATGGCTTTTCGGCCCTGTTTGCATGCTAATGGGATCGTGCTTTCTCTCTGAATTCTGTGTGCTGGGATTGTACACAAGCGTCGGTGGGAATCCAGACAGTGAATGTGTCAGTTGACGAGGCGCGTTGACGTCTCTCTGGTGGGAGTGCAAACAGATGCATTATGAAATACAGATTGTGCGTTTGTGTGTCAGCTGTACATAATGGGGAATTTAACGCCTTTATGAGATTCGGGTACGCAGTTGATCTTTCAGTAAATCTGCAGAACGTTTCTCTGGTGTGTCGTTGGATGCTCTTGCACTAAAAAAAAATATCAGTAAGTGCCACGGAAGTCATATGTCGGGAATCAAAGTGATTGCATCTCAAATGCTGTTTAATTCTCAAATGCACTTATATCAGTCAAGCAGTGATTGTTTTTCATTCAGATACATATCAGGCATACACTGGGACTGTGAAATGTTTGTTTTATGGAGCCAGTGATTTAAATGGCATGTATATTTTAGTTTTTTAGTTTTATTAAGAGTCTTATTAAAAAAAAAAAAAAAAAAAAAAATATTTTCCTGTAGTGTGGTGGCAGTATCAGATTAAGGTTTGCACAGTTTGAACCATTATTTAGTGGTGTTTATTTTAGTGTTTATAGTGTTGTAAAATAGTTAAAAATCATTATCATTAGTGAAATAAAGTATAAATATTAGATGAAAAACTTGGGGAGCTATTATGCCCCTTTTTACAATATGTAATATAAGTTTCAGGTGTCCCCAGAATGTGTCTGAAGTTTCAGCTCAAAATACCCCACAGATCAGTTAATATACCATGTTGTAATTTTTGAGTGGAAGGAAAAACATGCAGTTTTTGTTCCTGTATCTTGAAATGCAAGTAAGCTGCTGCTCCCCACCCCCTATCCAGAAGAGGGCGGAGCTTGTACAACTCGTGCATCAGATACTCTGCCAAAAACCAAAACATCTGTTTGGTTTTGATTGACCTCCACGTAACATTGCAATTCTTCCTCTTCATGAATAATTATTTGCATGCGTTTTAAGGCCATAACAACTTCAGATATATGATTTTCTAAGCGCACATCGTCCGAAGCACGCGCACAGAAAGCTGGCTGTCAGACGGTGCATCCTGCGAGTATTAAACTGATTTCTCTGAAACGTCTTGGTGGACTGTGTACAGCTCAATCAGGGGAGGAGCTAAGCTAATAGGGCAGATTCCGTTGTCAGTCGTGGGAGGGGGGTTCCCCTACTGTTACGTAAGAGTAGAGAGCAATCTGGAATTGCTTATTTGTAGAGATTTATGGGGATTATAAAAAAGGAGTGGGTGGATTTTTACCATCATAGGCTGGTTGTTTACACACACTGTGGAAACAGATCTTTGTTCAAACACCTTTTATACAAGTGAATTTTGCACAATAGGTCCCCTTTAAAATAAAATGGAAACTGAAAATGTAAAAATAAAAGCTCAAAATATACATAATACATAATATAATAGTATATAAATAAATCTGAAATAGCACTGTGTGCTTGATATTCTATAGGTTTTTGTGTCTGCTGCGTGATTTTGTTCTTTTGTTCTTTTGTTCTTTTGTTTTTTGCTGATGCTCAGGCTAATGTAACATCATATAGTTTTGAGGATAACTGATTATATTATAGTCAGTAGCCCGGGGATTGAGACTGTGCTCACATCACAAACAGTGGTTTGGGAATGTCATGATGTAGCTTAAGATTGAAGTTGGTGATTTGTCATCCTGTGATGCATTTCATTTGTTTTGCATTTATTTCAAGAGGTTTAGGCCCACTGAGATCAAGGCTTTTCTGTGAAGCGAGTTCAGCAATGTGCAATGAACAGACAAAAGAAAAGCATTTGAAAAGGTAAAAGAGTGTAGAACTCAATAAATAAAATACAAAACAAGCAAATCGGTTTTTATTCACATTGACCTAAGGTAATATTTATAAATTTTACCCTAAAGATTCTCAGAATTCAAAGACTGAACCTTTTGCTCTTATTTACAGTTAAGAATAGGTTTCAGCTCAGACCAGCAGGTATCTTAATCTAGTTTGGTTGTTCGGATTGTGCATATCAATCAATAATGAACTATGTTGTTGACTATTGTCATTAGCAGTGTTGTGGAAAGTTACTTTTAAAAGTAATGCGTTACAGTGTTAAGTTACTTCCTTAACTCGCTCTCTTCCAGGCCTTTCAGACTAAGCTGATATCAGGGGCAACATTATTAACACTAGCAATCACTAATTTTAAAATTGTCCACTCTCATAACAAAAAGCAATTTTTGTAGTCAAAGATGAACATTCAAAACATATCACACAGTACACAAAATTGTATATTTTAGAAACTATATTATTGTTTAGCATCTACGTTTGAGCAGATTCGAGAACACAGTATTTTACATTAAACACAGGTCTAAACCAGAGATGTGTGCTGCGACTAATTTGACAGTCATTTAAACGGAAGTTTTGTAACCAACTATTCAACTAGTATAAAGTAAGAAACCCCCTAAATGCTTGTGCGTATATATGACCCATTTGAAACAATCAAACTGTCAAATCCCATAATTAATGCACCAAAAACAGGTCATAAATATGCAGTATGCTTGCCTTGCGTTGTGACTTTTCAGATGCCTTCTCCCTTATCAAAACTGAGTGGGAACATGTCTGTTGCTGTCGTCTCTGGGATATTATTTTCAGAGTTGAAGTGAATGACTCGATGGGCATTTGCTTGCTTCGACTATCACACCTACATCCATGTGCTGAATATGGTCACGCATGGCTCCAGTGGAATTATGCCAGTTTGATGTCTCACAGCTTCCATAAAACTTTTTTTAGGTTTTTTTTTCTGAGTCCAAATTCTCCCATGCCTTGCTTGTCTTTCGAGTGGTCATTCCTGTCTCACATGAAGAAAACACATGGTAAAATTAAAAAAAAAAAAAAAAAAAAAATTAGATTAAAATTGTAAATTAAAATACCTCTTAAGGTATTATTTTCCCCAGTGTTTTATTTTAATGTGTTATTTAAAATGCCTTTAAATATAAATGTAACCAAGTTCAGGGCTCAGAGAAGGAGGAGGAACCAGCGGACTGTAAATGTACATGTGTTTTTTTTTTTTTTTTAACAAAATAAATAAAACTAAATTAAATTGCAGGTGCATTATGGCCGACTGCCACACATACATAAACAACACAGAACTTAAATGTCCCAGGCCTGGTCCTCTCCCTTCCTCCACTGTCGTTACTCCTTTTATCCTTCTGGAGCTCCTGAGACGCGAGACCTATACTGATGTTCATTTAACACTTGCGCCATCAGCCTTGCTCCATTTTCAAGGCTCTAGGCTGTTCTCTGCTCGTCACAGTAACATTAAAACGACAGTAATTTGAACAATATTTTTTTTTTTTCATGTAATTTCGACTATTCTTGCACATTCCTAGTCTAAACATTCTGTAACATTCATCATGTAAACACTCACACATTATATTACTTTTATATCATGTTATGTTTTTTATTATATAATAGAGCATATAAAGATCCTTGTTTCATACAACATTTAGATGAACTGAAAGGTTTCTTGTCTGCTATAATTCAGTATATTTCACTTGATTTCACATATTTCAGTCAGGCATATAGTTTGGGAAAAGCCCAACTAATAAATTATGTACAAGTAAGAAATGTAAGTAATAATAAATGACTTGTCAGAAATTATATCCTCAACTGGATCAAGCCACACAATGGAGTTTCTTCCAAAAACAATGAAAAGTAGATGAACCTGATGATGTTTGATGCTTTGTTTTTATCGAGGTGATGGGAGATTAATGACGGATGGAGGCATTAGTGACTATGGATGATGGAGTATTTTAAGTTATTTCCACCATTATGACACAAGTAAATGCGTCAGAGTGTTCGTCAACCCCAGGGTGTTAGGAAAATTAATTAAACTGAAAAGTAACATGCATTACTTTTTTTTTTTTTTTTTTTTTTAAAGTAACTCAAATATTAATATGTACATTTCTGAAGTAATGTGTTACTTTAATTACTACATTAAAAGGTAATTCTTAATTGTAAGAATAAGAGTAAAATTACTTTTATTTTGGCACATTTTATGTGAAAATTTTACTCTTGTGTATTTTATAAATCCTTCCCCTGATCATTACATCACTGCAGATTTTCAGCACTAACAAAAAAGGAGAATTTTACACTGAAATGCCTTACCTGGATTGAGGTCTCACCTCAGGGCTGCAAATTCGCTCAGTCAAATTAAAGCAATGGTTTTCTGGCATAGCTAGAGCACAGGCTGTTTATTGCTTTTCTACAGGGAAAACATGGAAGAGTGTATCTGACTGGGCAGAAATGCTTTATTATTGCTGTTCTGCCTTCTCTATATGAAGGCGTTGAAGTGCAGAGGTTTGAGGGTTAAACCTGAGTCTGATCTTGACTTCCAGTAGGAATCTGTGCCAGATTTTAAGATGAAGTCTAAACTGTTGGCAACTTTTTTTCTGAGCAAATATAAAGAAAAAACATATTGCAAATGCTTATTGGAGATTTTAGTTTCATATTTTAAATTAGTTTACATTATTTATATATACATATATATATATATATATATATATATATATATATATATATATATATATATATATATATATATATATAATATACACAGGGTGCGATTTGTGAAAAGAAACAGAGGGGGGATGTTTTTTTGAAAAGGTTTTTTTTTTTTTTTTTTTTTTTTTAATTTTTTAAAAACCACAGTGGAGCTATATACTATTTTTGGCAGCTGTTAAAGAAACATTTTTACAAAAAATCTTCTGATTTAACCTTGAGATTTGAAGTGTTAGATAGATTAGATATTTGCAACACTATCTACAATGACACTAATAATTCTTAATTTCTGATATAAACATTTGTAGAAATACACGTTTACCTCAGATTTCATTGCATGCTCCCCCGAGAAAATTTAGAATTCCCTGGTGTACATATGTGCATTTTTAAGACGTTTTAAGGCTAACAAATTAGATAACAATAGCTTTAAAACTATGTCAACAAATACATGCATGCACAGTTTTGAGGCAGCTTTAATCGCATGTTTGGTCATTTCATGACTTAACTTACAACAGAAAAACGACGGTCATTGATCGCAGTTTCTTTTTTGCTTCATTTAAGCTATAATAATTATGCAGCATGTGCTGGCGCATTTGCGCATGCAATTCTTGAGTGCGCGCCATGTGCACAGTATAATGGCTGATTGGACAGTCATGTTAATTTTTCTGAGTTTTACTGACATACTCTGACCGCAGTTCACTGTTGTTCAGCTGAAGCTCTCTCGTCGTCACCTGTAGCCTACCTTTTCCGCGCTTGTTTGACTTGCACGTGGCGATGAGGCGATGTCGGAGTGCGTGTCTGAAAGTGTCCCATTTGTTGTGGTCGTAAAGAGACAGTTCTATATAAACGCAGCGTTTTACTTGGCGATGTTTTAAAAAAAAAGATTGTTATTTTTGGTATTTTATATGCTCTGTTGGTGGTTTGTGGAGTAGGGGGGGTACTTTTTTAATAATTCAGCAGAGGCAGGGATACATAGACCAGAAGGGGGGAAATCCCCCACTTTATACAATGAACAGATTTTCATTTCATTTCATACACACTGATCAACATTCATGCATGGAGCTCATGAAATATGGTGAACAGAAACTCAACTGTGCTTGCTTGACTTGTGAGAAGAACCTTATTGGAGTCAAAGTTAGAGTCTGAGCCTGTGTGCATCTGAACCTGCTTCTTCAGTAATGTTTTTTTAATGTATATCCACTCTTCTGTCTTTGCAGGTGAGTTCTGTAAAAACTTGACGGACACACTGGAGAGCTCGGCCGGCCTACGTCTGTTCTGGAAAACCTTCAGGCCCTTTCTGCAAGGAAAAATCCTCTACACGCCCGACACAAATGTTACACGGAGCATCGTTACAGAGGTACAAACACAAACATGAACATACTGTAGGCACAGAAGAGCAGAGGCCAGTGTAAAGTTAATGCACTGCATCTTTAAAAACATGGCCATGATTTAGCCTGAATAAAGAGAACACATTAGTTTTCTTTATAGTTAGTTATCATAGGGCCGGGTCTACTTTTAGCAGATGTACATGGATGAGCTACTGCTGGATTCATGAAAATAATAAATAAGTTAAAGTGTAACTTTAATGCCAGTTTTTATCTGTCTTTGTATTGTTACAATGTGGGTATGTAAATGAACAATGTTTACTCGTTCTACGTGTTACCTGGACCGAGAAATTCACGTTTAATTGTCAGCAAGGGTTTTCGTGAAAGAAAGAAAAAAAGATTATACTTATATATTTTTGTGTCACTGGTCATGGAACAAAATACCATTCTTTGCTGCCTTTAGCCACTGCCTACAATGCTCCAGATCCTTCACTGGAAATGAAAAATAACTCACTCTAGCTAAATGTTTAGTCTTTAAAGGGATAGTTCACCCAAAAATGAAAATTTGATGTTTATCTGCTTACCCCCAGCACATCCAAGATGTAGGTGACTTTGTTTCTTCAGTAGAACTGTAACCGTTGCCATCTGTCAGTCAAATAATGCGAGTGAATGGGAACACAATCAATAAGAGTCGAAAAAACTTGCATAGACAAATCCTAATTACTCTAGCACTCATTGAAGTATAAGCATGAGACATCACTGCCATTGTCAGAGCGCGATCAAACCTCACTAACCGAGTGCTGAACGCAGTTGGACATAGTGGTGTATTAGAGGTAAAAAATGATATAAATACTGTTCAGTTTCTCGCACAAACCGATTGTTTCGTGTCTTAGGACATCAATGTGTTGTCACGAGCTACAGGGTTTCATTTGGATTTGTCTATGCAAGTTTTTTTGACTCTTATTGTGTTCCCATTCACTCGCATTATAAGACTGAAAGACGGCAACGATTGGAGTTAAAAATCATCATTTGTGTTCTACTGAAGAAATAAAGTCACCTACTCACCTGCTGGGGGTAAGCAGATAAACTATCCCTTTAAATTCCTGCACTTGGGAACAAGTCGGCACCAATTATAACTAAAAGTTTGCTAAGAGGTATTTCCTTCTAAAGCAAGGCGGATTTGACTCTGCTCAAGCGTATCCATAGCAGGCAATTTTTTTTTTCTACTGCATAGGTTGCCAAGTTTCATTGAAAGCCTATTTTGCCAGTGGTACCACTTTAAGAAATGTTGTTAGATACATTCTAAGTTCCTAAATGCAATTGTTGAGAAATTCTCAGATATATATTAAATAGAAAATCTTTCTTTTTTTGTGTCCTTTATCTATGTGTGTGCTTTAAATTGGTGCTCTTATATATGCTTTTGGTGCTCAAATTATTTTGTAAATTAAAAACAAGGTCCCTATTTGACTTATTTTTGTAAACTTCTTACTAAATTTCGAATTAAGCCAAACGTCAGGTCACAATTAGGCCTTTAAAGAGAGCTATCGATAGACGCCTGCTTTCAAATGCTTCCACTTACAAAATGCTTTCAAACGCTTCTGTGTGCTTTCAAACTCTTCCGTGCATTGATCATTTTGGCCAATCAGAGACATATCTGTTGAGCACGTGAGCATAATGGCCAATTAGAGGTGTTTACGAATCCGCTCAGCAGCGCACAAAGCATCACATTTTTAAAATGTCAGTACTGAAGTCGGGCATTTTTGACAACAGCAATGCTGAAATATTCAGTGGTAGTGGTGTATATAGAGGTATATAAAAATATTTGACTGTTCAATACTGTTCAATGAACTGCCTACACGAAGTGTTTTGAACAGTGTTTCACATGCATGTAATTAAATCTGTTTGTCACCAGGCCAACCGCACCTTTGATGCTGTGGCTAAAGTTGGCGAACTGGCAGAGGCATGGCTGCAGAATGAAGATGTGATCTGGGATTTTTTCAACAGCAGCACACAGATCAATGCACTGAGGGTGAGATCATCACTTTTTTGATGCACTTCTATTCACAGTCTAAACTGTAGTGAGGGCAAATGCATCAGGCAGAAGAGGGGTGAACTGGACAGAAAAATTATGCAATTTGCCCGTGTCACCTGTGTGAGCACTGAGGCTTATTGTGACGGTAACATTTTTAATGGAATGTTAGACATCTACTGAAGCATATGAGTGAATACAATTATATAACAATGAAGCCAGGTCTGGATGGGACTTGATTTTGTCCATCAGGAAATTATTGGATTGTAGAAAGTGGGCATTGTGGACAAACTAAATGAAGGCAGATTTAAATTCAAGTTAGCAATGTGACTTAAATCTTGTTGATTAAATATTATGATGGCACATGAATTAAAAAAATAATGAAGTCCACTGATAAATTATTTATAATTAATACTGTAACTTTTAATAAAAAAAAATAAAAGAATTGATTAATATCTTAAAAAAAAATGTTATCTAGGTGTGCGGACCAAGAATACAGAAACATTTCTGAAGTTATGTTCTGTATGTTTCCAATTAAATCACCTAGGTAACATGGATTATGAATTACATCAAACACAAATCAACACGATTCAACATGAATTAAGTTAACAACAAAGCTAATAAAACACAATGTTCCCTTGTCATTCCCATCAGGATTTTGCAGGATTTTTTTTCTTCTGATTTTTGCAGCCCAAAATGGCCGAATTGTCTCCCTTATAAAAAATAACAGTAATATTTGTGATTTTTTTTTTTTTTTTAATTCTGACTATTGCTCTTCTGTCCAGGCTGGTTTCAGATTCTTCTACAGTGTATGTAGTGTGATCTGGATTTTTCTACATTTAAAAAAAAAAAAAAAATTTTTCAGAATTTGCTAGTGTAAGGATGAAAATCAACAAAGACTTTTGTTTTCTAGTTCCAACCACATCTTTTCCATTTGGAAGTCCTAAAGACAAAGAGGTGCTGATAGTGATCAAGGCCTATAGGCTAAGATGTGTGTACATAGAAGGTCTGCTAATTGTCATCAGTTTGAATGTCTCACATTTGCGTTTTTGTCACATGGTCAAGGAAGGGAGAAAAGAAGATTGTAACTGTTGCTTGCTCTCTTTTCCTCTGGGTCCCTTTTTTGGGGCATTCTTATGTTGCCTCCTCTTTTCCTTGTCTCTTCTTCTTGGGGGCTTTGCTCTTCCTCTCTTCCTGAGCTCTCCCTTCCGTCTCTCTCTCTCTCTCTCTCTCTCACTCTCTCTCTCAAATTCAAATTCGAATTCAAAATTGCTTTATTGGCATGACTGTAAATAATACAATATTGCCAAGCTTGGAATACATATATACATAAAACAATAATAAAAACATCAAAATAATAGAAGAAAATATTCTAACATACAGTAGGTGGACAACCAAAATGGGTATTACCGCCGCGCATACCGCCGCCGCAGGGCCGCGGCGTTAACTGAAATTCAGTCGCGTGTAAAAAAATACCACCAGGTGGCGCTAAGGGACGGATTGGAAAGTGACTGTGATGATAAAATGTCGGTTTGTAAATGGAGATGAAAGGACGAAGTAAAACAACAACATCACAGTATAACCTTTTAACATCCTTAAAAACCATTAGAAAATTTAAAGTGAGAGTTAATTTCAAAACGTGGGATAGTCTTAGGCTACTCTATGCATCAAAAATTAAAAGAAAGACCTTTACACAAAGTCTTACTGCATGCTATTGTCATTAAACAGTCATTAGGCATATATAGCCTATATATATATATTAGGAGCACACACACGGATTATAAATTTAATATTTTCATTCTGTAATATTTTCATTCTGAACGGTCCAGCATTAAGACCGCATTAATAGCAATAATTCTTATTTACTGCTATTGTTCTTGATTTTTTAAATTGTTCTTGATTATTATTATTATATATTTTTTTGGGCTATTATATATGCTATGTAATGTTTAGTGATTTTGATGTCGCAGACTAAAATACCGTCAGGAATAAATATTTAGGCAAATTTACTAATTAAAACCAAAGGTGTTCATCTGTGATTGTACATCAAGAGCAAGGACACGTGTGCATTTTGTTTTGTGCTTTTACCAGACCGAAACACTCGATTGTCTGTGTGAAACTGCGCGTGTGCACGAGCGCCAAGAGAACTGATAACAGCAGCAACGAGCAATGGCCATGATTTCAGAAACAACACATTCCAGTGGATAGATTGCCTCTTATTTAACACAGACCTAACAGTTATATCTTATCGAATTGAGATATTTCTTTCTTTTTAGGTACAATTATTGCTGAGTTTAAGTTCACTTTTGAGACGTTTCAGATTCTCGCAGAGAGACAGCTGAAAGCACACCCTGTTTGTTTTATTTTATTTTATTATTCAAAACAAAAGTACAAGGTTTTGTTGTTATTGTGAGCGTACACAAATAAAAGTAGACCATTCGTAGTCTTGCATCAATCTGTAAGCTATCGCCAAAAATGACGGAAGGCCTGTTTTTGTTTCAGCTGTCATGAGGAAAAAATCCACCAGAACGCGCCGGCGCTTTCGTCGGCCAGAGCAGGGATAACAATGTAACTAATTTAGTTTCATATTTATATTTAGATATTGGGCTATTGCCTATTATTTTTAAATGAATAAATTTCACCTATGTTGATTGTGAAAAGGGAATAGCATGACGGATGCGCAATGTTGGGAGACAAATGCAGCGGGTTAGACATAGTTTGACCACTTCATTAAGTTTTGTTTTATAGTAGCCTAAGTCTTTCTTTAAAGTGAATTTTCGTAGAAATTGTATCTTAATTTCAATCAATGTTTCATTAACCAATTGCCTATATTTAATAAATAGGAAGAAAACCAAACGTCGGGTGTGGAATGGAAACGAAACCATGTTTCAATATACGTCTTTCTGTTTCTGTCTAATATCCTTAATCAGCTGTGAACAGTTGCTTTTGTTATGTAAACAATGTGGGGCCATGCTGAGCCAATTCAAGGAAACTTGTGTTTCACTTTGCCATCTTAGGGAGAAATCAACACACATGTTTTTTTTTCCTTTGTTGCTGAGATCTATTGATAAAAATAGTACAACATAAAATAAAGAAACCAACCATTTGTACACAAATTTACAAATAATATTAAAAAGTGAGTGAGTACATTCCAGCAATCACTCACAATCCTGGCACTGCCTGGCAATATATTATAAATACATTTTGTATATATTCATTATATATTAATCTTATATTTGAAATACATCATAAGTCCATTTTTAAAAGTGTTTGAAAGATGGGTTCAAGTGTACTACAAGTGGTAACTAACTAAATTTTTCTATACAGAGATAGTATGTTAAAAGCACATTTTAGTTCAAATTCATGGTGTCTCAAAATAGCACAGTTGAGTACACTTAGATGTTCTTAAGATTATCTTAAGAAGTACTAAAGAAGAGCTTTTAGTATATTAAGTACAAAATAAGTGCATGGAAATAGAGCACTGTACATTATGGAAGTATAAAAGTGTACTAAAATAAAGTGTATTTTACTGCACTTTTTTTTCACCTGGGTAGACACTCCAACACTTTCCGCTTGCATTAAGATTATTTTTATTACCACACTGGCAGATATTGATCATTTTACTTAAGTAAAATGCACTTAATTTAGATCCCCCCAGGAAACAAGACTAAATATCATATATAATTTTCTCATATAGAAAATCCATCTTGATTTAAGATTTTTTTTTTTTTAAATTTACTTAAAATAGGATAAAAAAAATACTTAGTATGAAAAGCATTTTTGCAGTGTGAATGAGTGAATTAACTTTTTAAACATCACTTGCACTCCCTCATTTCAGGGTTAACATACTCAGAGTTTTCACTAAACCTCCTTTCTGAAACCGGCCCATGGTCAATCAAGTTCTCTGCTTTTAGCAGCCCTCCCTCCCCCACACATACAAACAAGCCACCAGCAACCATTCACACACACACCCCCAACCCCCCTGCAGATTGCTCAGGTAATGACCATATTTACACATGAATTGATGCTAATGATAGCCAAAAGACTAGCCAGTTAGCATCCATTTGGCTAAAGGAGGGTTACAAATCTCTGGGACTTCTAGTGTTAATTAAATTTATTTATTACTTTATCACATGATGTTTTTGGTCGAACAATATATTTTAGCTGGTCTACTTAGACACACATTTGCGTAGTGGCTTATTGTGCAAACTTTTTTTTCCTACCACATGCCAAACATTTCTTGCAGATTTAAAAAACAAACAAACAAACAAACAAACAAACAAAAGAAAAAACATGACGCTCCGACTTTTACAAAATCCCTCCTCGCTCCAGTCAAAACTTCGCACATACTCTGCTCGGCAGCAGCAGACGCTGGCAAACGCGCGGGGGGAGGGTCGATCCCATTCAAACTTCTGGAGTGGAGCGTGAAACACTGCAAAACACTGCAAATCTCCATAATACAAACAAATAAAGAAACTTACTGCAAATACTCATAACAGAGTCCAACAATTGTGTATTTCGTCAGCTTATTTCATATGATCAGATCAGGATGTTAAAATTAACAAAAAGCACCAAGATTGCAAAAAGGTCAGTCACGCGCATGCTTAGGCTAATATTTTGAGTCTCCCGCCCTCTAGATTAATGGCTTTGGTGACAAACATTTTAAACAAAGCGCCCTTCCCCCATCTCAAACTTGTCAAGCACTGTTAGGTTGGGTGAGTGCTTTTTATACACACAAGATAATGTAAAAAATTATACATTGATATATAAATGGAACACAATCGGTTTGTTGTTTTTGTTTGTTTTTCTTTAACATTTTTATTTTATTTCTTTGTCTTTTAGGAACATTGGATGGCAGATTCTGTACAGTTATTGTTCTAATAAATATACGGAACCATAATGTTACATATCTTGGTCAATTCTTTCGAGCTGCTTTACAGCTTAACCACAGTTTGCAACATCAGCAGTTATTGAAATGATCTGAATCAACCGATCTGCTGATATAAATAAATAGGCCTAACCCTAACCCCCACCCTATGATGGGCCCCGGCGCAGATTATTTACTATTTAGCCTTTGCTTTTTTTTAGAACTAAACTCAATTGACTAAAGATAAAAATAAAGCATCCAACTGAAGCCCAAAAATGTAAGCAGAATACCACAGAAACTAGTGCTAAATTACCACAAAAGGGGGAAAAATTCACTGTTGTTTCCATCACCGTTTGTAAGGTAGCCAAGACAACAGCAAGCTTTGATGCGCTGTGCCACTGTGTTACTGTTAAAGGTCGTGTGCCGAGACAAATAAATATGTTCGGTCTTTGCCGAGATATTATTATTATTATTATTATTATTATTATTATTATTATATTGCCCAAACGTAAATAGCATATAAGTCTAGAGTTAGGCTATGTCTTTATTCTTTTACTGTAAATACATGAATTTAGTTTTGAAATTTGTGTCTAACTTAGAATTTAGAGCAGCTAAAATATATTGTTAGACCAAAACTTATCAATTAATTAAGTAATAAAGACATGGATGTATTTAAGAAATTTAATAAAAACATAAAAACTTCTATTGCTTCAGCCTTTTTCAAAGGCCGCGGAAACATGGTTTTGTTTCCATTCCACACCCTACGTTTGGTTTTCTTCCTAATTAAATATAGGCAATTGGTTGATGAAACATTGATTGAAATTAAGATACAATTTCTACAAAACGAAATTCATTTTAAAGAAAGACTTACATAAAACAAAACTTAATGAAGTGGTCGAACTTATGTCTGACCCGCTGTATTTGTCTCCCGACATTGCGCATCCGTCATGCTATTCCCTTTTCATAATCAACATTGGTGATATCTTTAAAAAAAAAAAAAAATAGGCTATAGCCCAATATTTAAATATAAATATGAAACTAAATTGGTTACATTTTTATCCCTCTGGGGTGCGTTTCCCGAAAGCATCATTGGTGAACCATGGTGGTAAGTCCCATTGAACTCTATTGGTAACGACGGAACTTGCGACCGTAGTTCGCTTTGGGAAACGCACCCCTGGTCGACGAAAGCGCCGGAGCGTTCTGATGGATTTTCTCCTCATGACAGAAACAACTTAAAACAGGCCTTCCATCATTTTTGGCGATAGTTTACAGATTAGTGCAAGACCACAAATGGTCTACTTTTATTTGTGTGCGCTCACGACAACAACAAAACCTTGTGCTTTAGTACAATAAAATAAATAAAAACAGGGTGAGCTTTTAGCTGTCTCTCTGCGAGAAACTGAAACGTAACTTAAACTCAGCGAATAATTACCTAAAAAGAAAGAAATATCTCAATTCGATAATAAATTCGTAGGTCTGTGTTAAATAAGAGGTGATGTATCCGCTGGAATGTGTTGTTTCTGAATTTGATTTTTGATATTTTAAGGAATAGAATAGGCTACACTCCTGCATTTAAATGCGGCTGCAGGAGTTGCAGGTTTTTATGACATTTTATTAATCTGTCCATTCTTTTTAGTTTCAATGATTTAGCTAAATCGTGCCTTAATAATGGGAGCGAAATTATTCAGTGACTCACGTTTTACTAAAATAAAGGGATATAATTCATGAAACACGCAACAATTTATTAATCAGTGTCCAAACAGATAGGCTATATTTTTCCTAAGTAGTTATCTGTCGAATAAAGAACAGGTAACGAATAACAAAGTATGTGCGAGTCAAAAATCCATGCTGTTTTATTAAAGGAGTTTAAAATATAAATAAAACATGTATTTGTGATAAATATAGGCCTAATATGTAAGAACTTACATTTTGCATAAAGATAAATGTGCTTTGATGCATTTGTTGGATAACATGTGGTTAAAGCGCCACTCAGCGGTCAAAAGCTGCAAATGCACTTTGTGACGCGGCAGCGGCGGCAGGCGCGGCGGTAGAAACACCGTTTTGGATGGCCACCTACTGTAACTTAAACTTAAATAAACAGTGTAACAAATTAGAACATCTCTCTCTCTCTCTCTCTCTCTCTCTCTCTCTCTCTACTTACTGTATCTAATCTCTCAAGTAACAATTTGGGTACACTTAAATGTATGTTTTGTCATCTCATACATCTCGTTAATAACTATTTCAGGTGTAACCAGGGTTGGGCAAAAATACATCAAAATGTATTTTAAAATACAATACCAAATACCTTAATTTTAAATGTATCAAAATACAAGGGAGCTTGAAATTTCTTTGCAAACCTTCCATCAATTGGCCTATTTGATCTATCCTATCTTTAATATCTTTAATATGATAAACAGCGCTGCTTTACTCCACATACGCTTGACCAGAAAAAAGTGGAAGTGGCGACTGTGGCATAATAAAAGCTTCACTGCTCTCGAGACGTGTTTGCGCTCGTCTCTCATTAGCAGTCGCTCCAGCAGCCTTGTTTCTACTCGCACGGCAATCGGCCCTGCTCTGCTTCATACTACAGTAGCGTTAATAATCTGATCCATGAACATGATTTCTGACTGAGTTCCATCCTGAATCTTTTCCACCGGCTGTAGACGTGAAGACAACACATCCCATGATTCCGCAAAATCAAGGATAAGCGACTGAATAAACGACCTCTAGTGGCAAAAATGTACATATCGTGGCTTTAACAAATCAAATATTCACATATCCCTGTGATCTCCCAAATTAAGGTTAGTTTTAAAGTAACCAACAGTTTAATGTTTAACAGTTGTGAATGACCCATATAATTGTATCCTAATTAATTTACTTGGTGTTTGGTAAAAAAGGGCCTACTTTGCATCAGCAACACTGACTCAATGATAAAGTAATTTATAAGAAGAGAACTAATGGTGCCTAAGTAATCATTTGATTGTTAATTATAAATATAGGGGGCTGCTGTCGGTATTATAGTTTTCAAGAACATTATGTAGGCTACCAAAACAAACACCATATCTTAACATGAACTGTTAAATATTTTAGCAATTTCTGCAAAAAAAAAAAAAAAAGATGTATGTTTTTTTTCCCATATGGATCAATTTTCTGTTCGGATCTCAACAAGTCTGGGCAAACTACTGAGTAGGCACCAATCAGAGGCTGTATTTTTATGATGTCATCATGTAGACTTCTTACAAAGTATTTTACAGTATTTTAAAACTACAAAAATTCAAAACACTAAAGTATTTTGATACAAAATACGAAGCCATTTTCATCAACCCTATAAAACACAAATTACAAAATACTATTGAAATACATGTATCAGAAATACTGCCCATCCCTGGGTGTAACCATAACCAAATACTGTTACTAAACCATTTCAATTATAAATTATGTGCTAACCAGTTCTGATCCAGTATTAACATTAACCTATTGCAATATCGTCACACTATAGCAACACTCTCCCCATGCTTTACTATTTTAACTGATCTTATTTCTGTAAGAAATGTATTGTTTTATACCATCTTGCTGATAACATTTCTTTAGTTGTTCGGCAATCCTGCAGCTTGAAACACTGTAGTGAAACCACCCTTAAACTAGTAAATTTCAAAAATATTTATTAAAAAAAAAAAAAAAAAAAAAATTAATATGAAATTTTAAATGTGAAATTTTGAAGTAGAAAGACTGAAATAGTATTTTCTTCTAAAATATACTCCATTAAATGGATAATGAAAAATAGTGATAAATTAATTTACTCACCCTCAAGCCATCCTCGGTGTACAGTATATGACTTTCTTATTTCAGCCAAATACAATTGGAGTTAAAATATCCTGGCTCTTCCAAGCTTTATAATGGGAGTGAATGGTACCATTTCTTTTGAATTTCAAAAAAGAACATCCATCCATCTTAACAGTAATCCACACAGGGGGTTAATAAATGCCTTCTGAAAAAAAAAAAAGATTTTCATTTTTGGTGAACTATCCCTTTAACCTTTGTTTTATTTACAACTTTGAAAAATCATGTTTTACAGTGTATGTGGATTCAGTGGGCTACATTCTTGAGTAAAAAAAAAAACTTGGAAACAATGTCAAAAGAGCAAACGTGTTTTCAGTGACCTGGATGCTGGAGAAAGTAGCAAGTGTCAGGATCTCAATGTATCTGGAATGGTAATCTAATCTTACTAGTTCACACAGATCTATCACTATTTTCTCCCCCGGTCCACAGGGTAATTCTCTTGAGATCAGTGGTGCTGCCCTTGTCTCGCTGCAGCATGAACGTGTCTGCACACAGAATTTAATGTCCTGTGAAATAACGGCCACCAAGCTCGTTCATGACACCTGCATAAGCCTTGATGTTTATCGTGAATTTTGTCAAGGACTACCCCAGCTAACAAAAATCTGTACTAAGAACCTTTTGCTAAACAACATTTAGCTTGAACAATACTTTTGTGTTCAGACCTGAAAATACCCTCCGATGACCTTGGATGTACTCACTGTATATTCTGGCCACCCGTTTCTGATGAACCTGAATCCTGGCTGCAGCGTGGCATCTAATTGAGTGTTCACCCTGGTGAGCTTCATTTTCGGAGGAGTTATTTATGGCAGAAGCAGCCTATGTAGTTATCTCACTGTGGCTTCCAGTGCTTTCTGCTGTGTGATCTGGGCCCCATGAGAGAGCCTCAGCTAAAGACAGTTTCTTCTCAGGATCAAGCTCTGCAATGCAACTGAACTGCATGAACTTGATCAGGAGCCTTTGACACTCAAGTGGTACGTTACCAAGGTCTTTATTATTCAGGAGGTCTTTTTCTGTTTCAGTAAAGACAAGAACTTTATCCATGCAAAGTAGGGCTGGGCATTGACATACATTTCACGATTTGATTCAGCATTTACAAGCTTGTGATTAAATTAGATTTCATTTCAATTCAATTCAGTATTGATTAATTCATTCTATCAGGTACAGTGCATGGCAGATTTGCACTTACTATATTATTAAAGGTTAAAATGAACTAATTTGTAGGGTACTTTCTGCTGTAACTAGTAAAGCTGAAGAGTGCATTCACATGTGCTCCATGCTGCTGCTTCGCTTAAACAGATGTGCTACAGCAATCTGTCATGCTACTTTAAAGATTACCAAAACAGTATCTGTTTAAATTTTGCAGTAAAATTGACAGAATTTGAAAGCTAAGACTTTGTTTTATATCAGAAGTAGGGCTGTCACAATATTAGATTTTTCACACCACGGTTATTGTGGCCCAAAAAATTCACAATATCGATATATCGCGATATCTATAGAATTCTTGGGGGGAAAAAAAATATCAGTCAAATTAATTTTTACTTTTTTTTTTTTATTTAGTTTTTTCTTTTTCAGGGTTGCTGCACATTTTTTTAAAAGTCAAATTTAAGACTTTTTAAGACCTGAAGAAATAAAAATTAATTCTAGCCTAGTAACCTATACATTATGGCTGTTACCAATCAAATGAAATCATTATCATCAAAATCCATCTTTGCAATACAGAGGTGACACAGAATGAGAAGTGGCATTAATATATTTACACAGTATTTACAATTTGTCTACATAAATTTAATTCAATATTTAAATATGGAATTATTTCTAATTTTAACTTTTTAATTAAAATGTACTTTAAATATTAAACAAAACTGCCAGTAGGTGGCAGCAAGTCACTGACTTAATGAGTTTGCTCATTCATTCATTCATTCAGCCGATTTGTTCAATTTGCTGTTGCAGGTTAATATAGCCTAACATTTCCCATTCCATGACTAGTGAAATAATCGCAACTTATTCTCTGTAAAATGGTGTAATCCGCAGAGTGATGGACACGGATGTGTTAAAAGGTTGGTGGTGTTGCCACCCTTTGCACTGATGTAGCCAGGCAAATTCTGCAGAGTGTTTTCTTTGAAGCCGAAAAACTCCCATACCATCAGCTTACTTTATTCGGGTGTGGTCAGAGCCTCTTACTCTCTGTACGGACGACATGGTTCTTCTTCTTCTATAGCTGCTTGTGCTGCATCTTCTTCTTCTTTGACAGTATTTTTCTGCGTTAATGTGCAATACTGTCAGCTGAGAGGTCAACCAGGTACTGGCGCTGGAGTATTTACGTGTCATGATATCATAAGAGTCCTATTCATTTTAAATATTGTGGTTATCGCCAATACCGGTATATTGTCACAGCCTAAATTAACACAGTGTTTATATTTCATGCTTTGAATATCACGATTATAGTCAATACCGGTATATTGCAACACCCCTAATCAGAAGTAACAAAGCACAAAGCTTATTGTGATTTATTGGGTGGGAGGTACGCTGCAAAGCTTTGTTCATTCATTAACTAAAACAAGACTGGAAGATCAATTCTTGGGATTTACAAATCACTATTGGATCTTCAAAATGAGAATTGATTAAAATCAATATTTTTAACCCAGCTCTAATGTAAAGTTCTGCCACCTTTAAATTCTTGGCAGTGGAATGTGTGTTTTCTGTATTTGTATGGATTTTCATATGGCCAATGTGAATTGCGTAAATCAGAGAAAAATTGTTGCATTTTTAAATAAATTTATTTAATTCATGGATTGTTAGTTTGGGTTGCTCATAACATGCATTTGAAAACCCAACATGCACCAACCAAAATTCCCAAACTTGTAATCAGAATTGTTAACAAATCTGTTGTCAACAAAAGTAAAGCATAAAGTTCTTGCCAAAATCAATGCTGTAATATATTATTTTACTTTTGAAAGCAAAGAAATTGAGACATAAATATTAGTACTGTGATGTTACTGTTATTCTGTAAAATAAATGTATTATTAATACTATTATTATTAAAATTATTTTTCATTTTAATTATAAGAATTAAACGATACACAAATACAGTACATTACTATTGTACTGTCAAATAAAACTAGTATTTTATAATAATAATAATAACAATAATAATAACTAACAACAATTTGTTGTAGGGATGTCCAGATCCGATCATGTGATCGGAAATCGGGCCCGATCACGTGGTTTCAGACTCGATCGGAATCGGACGTTACCTCCCGATCAGGACTCGGATATATATATATATTAGGGGTGCAACGGTTTTCGGTAAAAAAAAATCGAACCGTACCGTATGGTTTGTTTAAAATAGTAACGTGGAAAACAGACAGAGTTTAAATAATGTAGCTACGTTTCATTCGATGGATGCTCAAAACGTTACAACAACGATAATCAGAAAGCGTGGACAAAACAGTCACTCTTTGTAAACTGTTAACTGCAAGTTGCGTCTGCTCTAATGTCCAGTCATTTACGCCGTCATCACCCGGGTGTTGATACAGGTGAGACCTGAACAGCACACGTTGCTATCTGTGTTTAAACTATTCGTTTTAACTAATTTAAACCTTCAAGAACAAGTCGCGAAAGAGAACTCGCACGCGCTGTGAGAAGATTTGTGTGCGCTCATCCGAAGCGCGCACACGCTTATTCCAGTCAGCGCGCAAATACTGAGTTCTCTTTCACGTCTTGCGCTTCAGCGGACAAATTCATACAAAAATTATTTAAAAATGCCCGTCCTAGCGAGTATCCTAGCAAACATAGTCGGTTATGTCTTAAGTGAACGTATGTAAGTCGAGAAAGACAGCGCATGTGGAACAGTATAGGTATACTGGATTGTGCATGTCTTAAAGGGAGAAAAACTTTTCCTGCTGCCTGTTTTTAATGTTAAATAAAACAACAAATAACAAAGAAATCACTTACTGCTCTTGACTGAATAGTTTTTGTAACTTCAATAATGATTAATCTTTTTTATATATTATATTTTATACAGTAAAGATGCAGTGATATTTTATATTTGATTACTTTATCCATTTTCTGTACGTGAAAACGACTGTCAGATACCTGAAAAACCTGAAAAGCACTGTTCCTGGATCTGTTTTTTCGCTCTTCTTTATTCTTTATAGAAGTATCGGATCGGGACTCGGTATCGGTAGATACTCAAAATCAAATGACTCGGACTCGGGGGCAAAAAAACGTGATCGGGACATCCCTAATTTGTTGTTATTATTATCATTATTATTATTATGTTGTGATATTAAGTAGGTGGGTCAAGTTTTCCTTTTTGTGCCCTTAGATGATCACATGGCTGCTCTGTCATTTTTCTTTTAAACATTTCTGGACTTATGATAATTCAAAATGGGGAACATTTGGAGTGATTAAAGTGGTCAGCTTGTGTCTCTTCATCGAGAGGAATCTGGTAAAACCCACATGATTGTGTCTAAGGAACTAAATAAACCAGCTCCATAGAGTTTAACGATTTCATCCTCTGCAGTGGGACGAATGAATTTCACCCTCTTCACTGTCTTAATTGACACAGATGGGGGCATCTCTGTGGGACTTGATTACCGACACCATGGTAGCACACCACCATGTCCTGTTGCTTCATCAAGAGGCCCTTCTTGCTTCACACGGAGGAGTTCAGCTTTTATTTTGGGTAGCAGAACGAGGGGTATTTGATGTGCTGCATGCATGGCATAGATTTCACCTTCTCTTTTCACTGTTATCATCTTTCCACCCTGCTGAGATGCATCTTTTAATTAATTTCAACTAGGCCCATCTCTGTAGCTGCTGCCTGACTCAGAAGGCTCTGTTCCCTGAAAGTACATTCCAGTGTTGTAGTTCTCTAAACCTGTCTCTGTCTCAAGCTTATTTACAGTCTGAGTCCAATGCCATAATTTCATGCACTCTGGAGCATTTAGATATGACATTGAGACAGATATGTTTTGTGCCGACGCATATGATGTGCTATTGTGTCTTTTGAACACTCTTAAAAATAAAGGTTTATTGGCATTGATGGTTCCATGAAGAACCTTTATCATCCATAGAACCTTTCCATTACACAAAAGGTTATTTTAGTGTTGACTCAACCTACTCAGGTCTTGGCCTGGACTCGAATGAGCTGGTCTCAACTACAACAATAGTACTTTCACATCCTCCTGGACCACTGCGTGTGAAGCCTCAACTGGAGCTGTTCTTTTTTTTTTTTTTCGGTGACGGCTGTTTGAATGTCTCCTCACTTGTCACACATGCTTCAGCTCATGTATCACTCTGAAAGTGGTGTCTGACCTATTTTCAATCGTGCAGTCAGTCCAATGCACTTGCCTTGTTTCCTTGTCAACTGCACCCAAGAACTTGTCCTCTGATTTCTCCCACTTTCAGTGTTGTCAGTATCCTCTTTTATCACATTTATTTTATTGGATGTCTTTTGTGTTTGGATTGCTGATTTCTTGCACGTTCTAATGTTCCTTAGGTTTGCATAGCTTCCTGCATTGCCCCTTCTTATGTGTGCATGCCTTTTGGGAGTTCTGTTGGTGACTTGCTGGATGAGCTCACTTGGCATTTCCAGAGTTTGCAAACTAGCATGCATTGCTTGTTTCTTCTAAATGTGTCTCAGGCAATATCAAGCACTCATTTGAAAGTCTTGTGGCTCTTACTCTGACCTCTATATGGTGGTGAATGTGCTTGTCTGTCTTGTCACCAAGTTCACAATTAGCAGTTCACAAAGTGAGGAAACATACATCTCTACTTTCTTCCCCAGAAAGAAACATCCCAGTTTACGAGCCTCTTGAGCTGAGGCGCTACAGCAATCTGTCACGACCATGGTCACGACACAATAAAGAGCAACAAAACGGTTTTTATTGTTTGAATTTCTTAAAAAAAGTACACAGTTTTAAAGCTGGGACTTTGTTTAATATCATAAGTAACCTGCTCTGTCTTGTCTGTCGACGTGTTGTCAGTATCCTCTTTGCTCCGTGATGCATTTATCACTGCGTGTGGCGTGAGTGACAGCGCCAGGGCTTGTCGGACAAAGCAACAGTAACTAAGGGAGGCGGCTTTGTGAAGGGTCAATTCGGCTAGGTATACATCCGCGCTAAAAGATCAAGGTGAAAGTCATCATAGCTTGCGTAGAATAGACCCAGCTCCCAACCCAACTTTGAGAATAGATTAACGGCGATATTTTTTTTATCACCCGATAAGAGTCTCACGTTAACGCAGCACGTTAACGCCGATAACGGGCCACCACTAATATATATATATATATATATATATATATATATATTTATCATATTCATCTTCTTTATCAAAGCTAATAATGTGAGGATCTTCTCTTCCTCGCTTCATATATAGACGAGAACTAACCTGTACAACATTGTTTAGTTTTGTTGCAGTTCTGAAATGATAAAATTCCCATTTTCCATTCTGGACACTTTAAAGGGTAAATCACACCTGTGGATTAATTCTCTAAATCTTCCAACTTCTAACCAATAAATTAGTGATTGACCGATGTATCTGTTTACCGATATTTTTCCCGATATTTAAGCATTGTTCCATAATCGGGTATCGGTATTGTAATATCGGATTCGCCGATTTACGGCGCCATCTTGTGGCCGTTTAGAGATTTCCGCTATTGCAGCCCGGGCGTCTGAGGAGATCAGTCAACAACAACTCAGTGCACAGGTAAAGTATATGTTCTACTTGGTTTGCTTTAATTAATCAACTTTATTTAACATAACAGACATGCACAAATGAGATCTGAGACATAAATTCCTGATATAGTTAATTTATGCAGCTTGTTTCTAAACAATTGAGACTAACTCATTGAGTCACGTAGTGTAATTCGTCATGTCCTGCCCCAATAAAGACGTAACTTTACATGAATTAAATAAAACAGACATGAATGAGTGCATGTTGAAAATAAAAGCGCTGAATTTAATTCTCTATCTGTTGTATTTGGTCACCATTAGTCTAGAAGGAAAAAGTTCGTTCATATTGCTTAGCAACTGACGGATGATCAGGAGGCTTAAGCAAGGCCACTGAATGAAACTTTTGACAAGATTATCTTGTTTAAACACCCTAGATTATATTATAATTTACTACATAACAATTATTTCGCTAATACACATATAAATATAGCCTACCGCTTTGTGGAAATTAATTATTTATTATCTTCATGCGTGATCGCGGTGGATTAAGTTATAGTCAAACACCACTTTGTCAGTTGGCATTTCATGATTTAACGTTAGATTAAATTTAGATCATAAAATGCCAACTGACAAGTGCTGTTTAACTTTATATAGCCTCGGGAAAAAAAAGTTTGTTCATATTGCTCAGCACCTGAATGGGTTGATGATCAGGAAGCCTCAAGCACGGCCACTGTATGAAATTTTTGACAAGATTATCTCGTTTAAGCACCCTAGATTATATAATCATTTGATTTACTACATAACCATTATTTAGTTAATACAAATCTAAATAAATGCAGCTCTGTTGAAATTATTTATTATCTCCACACGCGATCGCGGTTGAGTAGCCCAATTTATAGTTTTGTGTAAATGCATAGATAAGTTACAGCACTTTGTCAGAAAGCATTTCATGATCTAGACCGACAATATAAAGATTTTTGTTTTTGTATACAAGGAGGGAGTGATTGTTATAAATAAAATGGTTTGTTCAGCTCATTTTTGTTGTAATAATTGTCAAAACCAGAAGTATAACAATAAATAAATATCGGTTCTGCATATCGGTTATTAGGTACATAAACATGCAAATAATCGGTATCGGTTATAAAAAAATCAATACCGGTCGATCACTACAATAAATGCGTATAACATTAAACAAAAAATAAAATGGCACTTTGTGCAACCAAAGGTTGTTGGCTACTGCACCAGGCCATAGTTCTCAGCACCCCAAATATGTTCAAAAAGGTTCTAGCCAGAATTTCAAGTAGTTAATATGCAGTATTTCATCAGGAAGTGCTTTATTAGTTGGTTGACAGATACACAGGACTTATCTTCTATTGTGAATGTAGTTCAGTGTCCATTATTGTTATGGATGACTCACCTCAGCTGAGAATGAAAGAGAGTCTCACACACCCCTCACGAATGAAGACTGACACAAAAGCTCTTAAACCCTCCATCTCGCTTGCAGGTGTGTGTGTGTGAGAGAGAGAGAGTTTATTGCCCCTCCTCTGTGATAGGGTGCATAAAAGGAGAAAGTAATTATGGATAAGTGCAGGATCATTTTCACCAGCAGCAGGAAAGGGATTAACCAACAGCACACCTTCAGACGAACCCACTATCACTCCATTTCCCCCCCTTCCCCCATGGCATCAGTGTCATTTTGAATGAGGTTATCGAGTAGAGGAGGATGAAAAGATGAGGATGGAGGAATGGTGTGGAAAAGAAGTGAACTTTGTTTTGACTTTCTCATTACCCTGTGCGGGACCTTTACACAAATGCACGGTCCATTATGTCTGACCAAAATCTTGCAAGCTGCCTATGTAGGCAGCATAGATTCACTCACAATTAGGGGTGTGTGACATTAACAAAACATAAAATGCTGCATCCAATGTGGCATTTAGTGTATTTACTGTATTGTTTCAAATAGAAGACTTTTCTTTTTCTTAATTTTTTTTTTCTTCTTCTTTATATAATACAAGATTTGGTCTTCAAAAAGCCTTTTTCCAAAAGGTACATCTTGAAAAAGGGGAGCGGGGATTTGTCTTATAATCAGGGTTGTCTAATAGTCGGTACAATACGGTACTCTGAATCTTTAATGCAGGTGAGGTGACATGAATGCATTTGTACTGTATTACAATTGCATAATGCTATTAAATTGTTTTTAATTATTATTGAAATATGGATTTAAAAATATATATATTGATATATATATACTTTAAATATGAAACTGAAGCCACCAGTAGGTGATAGCAAGTCACTGTAATTATGATTGAGTCATTGAATCCATTCAACCGATTCATTCAAAAAGACTGAATTATTCAGGAATGAAGCACCATTGTGTGTTGCTCTAAGTTCTGCTGTGGCTTTGTTTGGAGCTATTTTCATTGTCAAAATAGAGCAAAAACAGACAACATGAACAATATTGTGTATAAAACAGAATTCACAAAATTAACTTATTGTTTTTGAAAAGTTGTACAAAATCAATATCACATTTGCAATTATGATGATATTTGATAAAAATGGCACTCGTTCTTGTGATATTCCATTACTATATCATATGATATACACTGCATGTTAAAACACTTATAGTGTGGGATGCTGAATAAACAATTAGACGTGTTACACAGGTTAACTGTTAACTGACAGTAAAGACATGCTGCATAAGTATATAAGTATATAAACACTATCAACATAAACACAGTGAACTTAACTATTTTAGTTCCCATCTCTCTACAACAAATCCTTTAAATTGAACTTTTATTCAGAATAAAACAAGAATACAAAAATACAAGTAGCTACAGTGCTCAGCGTAAATGAGTACACCCCCTTTGAAAAGTAACATTTTAAACAATATCTCAATGAACACAAAAACAATTTCCAAAATGTTGACAAGACTATGTTTAATATAACATCTGTTTAACTTTTAACATGAAAGTAAGGTTAATAATATAACTTAGATTACACATTTTTCAGTTTTACTCAAATTAGGGTGATGCAAAAATGAGTACACCCCCACAACAAAAACTACTATATCTAGTACTTTTTATGGCCTCCATGATTTTTAAAGACAGCACCAAGTCTTCTAGGCATGGAATGAACAAGTTGGCGACATTTTGTAACATCTGTCTTTTTCCATGCTTCAAGAATTACCTCTTTTAGAGACTGGATGCTGGATGAAGAGTGATGCTCAACTTATCTCTTCTCTTTAGGTGTTCAATTGGGTTCAGATCAGGAGACATACTTGGCCACTGAATAACTTTCACCCCGTTCTTCTTCAGAAATCCAACAGTGGCCGTAGATGTGTGTTTAGGATCATTGTCATGTTGGAAAAGTGCATGACAACCATGGGCACAGAGTGATGGTAGCATCTTCTCTTTCAGTATAGAGCAGTACATCTTTGAATTCATGATGCCATCAATGAAACGCATCTCCCCGACACCAGCAGCACTCATGCAGCCCCACATAAGGACACTGATACCACCATGTTTCACTGTAGGCACCATGCATTTTACTTTGTATCCCTCACCTTTGCAATGCCATCCAGTTTTGAAACCATCAGTTCCAAAAACATTTATCTTGGTCTCATCACTCCAGAGTATAGAGTCCCAGTAGTCCTCATCTTTGTCAGCATGGGCCCTGGCAAACTCTAGGCAGGCTTTTTTGTGCCTGGGCTTTAGGAGAGGCTTCTTTCGTGGACGACACCCGTGCATGCTATTCCTCTGCAGTGTATGCCGTATTGTGTCATGGGAAATAGTTACCCCAGTTTGGCTTTCTACCTCTTTAGATAACTGCAGTGAACTTGCATGCTGATTTTCTTCAACACTTCTCTTAAGAATACGCTCCTGTCAAGGTGTTAACTTCCATGGACCTGGACGTCTCTGTGAGATGGTTGCAGTTCTATCTTTTTTAAGTTTTTGTATCACTTTTGCTATAGTATTCTGACTGATAAGTAAAGCTTTGCTGATCTTCTTGTAGCCTTCACCTTTCTGGTGTAAAGGAATTATTTTCTTTCTCAGGTCTTGTGACTTACTCCATGTGGTGCCATTGCTGACGGCATGAAATGGGAAGGGGTTTTAACACCCTTTTATAGTCAACTGTCTGCTGGACACCTGTGTTATGAATAATTAGAATCATCTGTGGTTGAATTCTTGTTAAATTAGACATTTGTAGTCTAAAATTTAGCTTTGCTCCAGAGACTCTGAGTGGGGTGTACTCATTTTTGCATCACCCTTATTTGAGTAAAACTGAACATTTTGTTCTCTAAGTTATATTATTAACCTTACTTTCATGTTATAAGTTAAACAGATGTTATATAAAACTTAGTCTTGTCAACATTTTGGAAATTGTTTTTGTGTTCATTGAGATTTAAAATGTTACTTTTCAAACGGGGTGTACTCATTTACGCTGAGCACTGTATATACTGTAAACATCACGCCAAAATGAATTCATTTAAAGCGAAATCTAATCAGTTACAGTTACACTCCTTAATCAGTTACATGTACCTCACATGATGATGAGTGCTATATGTACTGTATAATGTTATGTATCTCTATGTAGAGGGGTTCCAAATCAGTCATGCATCCTCCATTTCAATTACAATGATTCCTGAGGAGATGGTATCCACTAGGGTTATTAAATAGAGTCAGTGTCTCTGTCTGTTTCTATTTAAACTATTTGGTTGGTTGTCAAGAGGCTTTTTTTTCTGATGTCTGTGTAAATTACATTTTATAGTCAGGTGTTTTGGCACAATAATTTATGTTTAATGGCTAAAATATTTTATGGTGGCCTCCATTAGCTGCAGTGCCCTAATGCGTTCATTTAATACTGCTTAATTTGAAAACATTTTAGCATTTTAACAAGCAGAGCTTTGCGTTTTATTGGAAAATAGGGTGCCAGTGGTTTTGAATGGGTGATCTTAAGAAGAGTGTATTAATGTGACACTCAGCACATAAAAATCTATCTATCTATCTATCTATCTATCTCTCTGTCGGTCGGTCGGTCGGTCGGTCGGTCGGTCGGTCGGTCTACATATTTATCTATCCTACATTTGTCGGTCTGTCTACATATTTATCTATCCTACGTTTGTCGGTCGGTCTACATATTTATCTATCCTACATTTGTCGGTCTGTCTACATTTTTATCTATCCTACATTTGTCGGTCTGTCTACATATTTATCTATCCTACATTTGTCGGTCGGTCTACATATTTATCTATCCTACATTTGTCGGTCTGTCTACATTTTTATCTATCCTACATTTGTCGGTCTGTCTACATATTTATCTATCCTACATTTGTCGGTCTGTCTACATATTTATCTATCCTACATTTGTCGGTCTGTCTACATATTTATCTATCCTACATTTGTCGGTCTGTCTACATATTTATCTATCCTACATTTGTCGGTCTGTCTACATATTTATCTATCCTACATTTGTCGGTCTGTCTACATATTTCACTTCATACAAGAATGCGCACCAGTTTGTTCATTTCCTGCAGTGCTTCCTCCAGCCTTTTTGCAGTGATGTGCTAAACAGATTTGGGCACTTTTAATACAATTATATTGGTTAGTAATAAGACTTGAATAATCATGATGTCACTCTTTTATTAGGTGCTTCAGCAAAATGAGATGCAGGAGTGAATGTTACTATGGACACATTAAACATGGATTCTAACACACACACATACTCGCACACACTCAAGATTTCAAAAGAATCCACAAGCACTGATTTACATATGAATTGTGACTTTCAACAAATGTGTGTTTGTATATGTTTGTTTGAATTCATCATATGTTTGTTTGCTGAGCATTTCAGTCTGTGGGTGTGTGTGTGTGTGTGTGTGTGTGTGTGTGTGTGTGTGTGTGTGTGTGTGTGTGTGTGTGTGTGTGTGTGTGTGTGTGTGTGTGTGTGTGTGTGTGTGTGTGATATACTCATGGGCATTTAAGTGTGCTTGTATGTTTGTGGGATGTGTTTATATTTGTGTGTTTGTATATGTGCATTTATAGGTGTGTGTGTCCATGATGCATTTGTGTGTATTTATGTGTGCTAGTATGTTTATGTTAACCTGTTTTAATATGTACGTGGAGTGCTTGTGTGTGTAGGTTTTCATATATATACATGTGAATCTCTGTTAATATTTGCATGTCTGTGCACTACATGTGTGCTGTTTGTGTGTTTGTATTTCCATGTATGTGTGTATTGTGCACCCCTGTGTGGAGTGACATGCTTTTATCCTTGCAGGTTAGGACAAGGAATGATAAAGGAGAGGGGTGGAACTGCAATTTATGACAAAAACGTGTGAGTGTGTCTGTGTATGAGAGAAACACAGAGACAAAGAGGCTTTTTAGGTGCTGAGCTTGTTTCCAGACAACGCTGAAGAGCAACAGTGCCACCTAGCTTAAAAAGAGAGAGCGAGAGAGGATAGTGCACACACTAATTGCCTGGCTGTACCGGGAATACAATATGCTCACTGAATGTCTGCAGGATTTAATTGCCATGCGTTTAGCACAGGGATGTGAAAATACTTTTACGTACATAGAAACTGCAACAGTATGGGTGTTTCTGTAGTAATTGTAGTGCTGAGCAGTTCATCAGTTCAGTACCGATGGCTGACTGACCGGCAGCTGCTTTGGAAGACTTGGATGTGTTTGTATTTGCTTTTCATGGCATGTGCGGTAATGTGGTTGCAAGAATGTTCAAATACCAATTAACTGTAGAGTAATTTTCAGAAATTTCGTTATGTGCTTTTGTCATTTATTATTATTTTTTTATTATTGCTATTTAGGTTTAATTTATTTTTATTTCAGTTATATATACAGTGGGTACGGAAATTTTTCATTCTTTGTTATATTGCAGCCATTTGCTAAAATCATTTAAGTTCTTTTTTTTTCCTCATTAATGTACACACAGCACCCCATATTGACAGAAAAACACAGAATTGTTGACATTTTTGCAGATTTATTAAAAAAGAAAAACTTTCACACCTGGATTTGGGGATCCTCTGCCATTCCTCCTTGCAGATCCTCTCCAGTTCTGTCAGGTTGGATGGTAAACGTTGGTGGACAGCCAGGAACCTTAAGTGCAGCAGAAATGTTTTTTGTAACCTTGGCCAGATCTGTGCCTTGCCACAATTCTGTCTCTGAGCTCTTCAGGCAGTTCCTTTGACCTCATGATTCTCATTTGCTCTGACATGCACTGTGAGCTGTAAGGTCTTATATAGACAGGTGTGTGGCTTTCCTAATCAAGTCCAATCAATATAATCAAACACAGCTGGACTCAAATGAAGGTGTAGAACCATCTCAAGGATGATCAGAATAAATGGACAGCACCTGAGTTAAATATATGAGTGTCACAGCAAAGGGTCTGAATACTTAGGACCATGTAATATTTCAGTTTTTCTTTTTTAATTAATCTGCAAAAATGTCAACAATTCTGTGTTTTTCTGTCAAAATGGGGTGCTATGTGTATATTGAGGAAAAAAAAAAAAAGAACTTAAATGATTTTAGCAAATGGCTGTAATATAACAAAGAGTGAAAAATTTAAGGGGGTCTGAATACTTTCCGTACCCACTGTGTGTGTGTGTGTATATATATATATATATATATATATATATATATATATATATATATATATATATATATATATATATATATATATATATATATATATATATATATATATATAATGTGTATTTATATATTTTTTTCCAGTTAATAATTTTAGTGCTTCAACTTAAAGGGTTAGTTCACCCTAAAATTAAATTTCTGTCATTAAAGGGTCATGAAACCCCCCTGTTTTAGCCTGGTCGTTCACACCTCTGAGCTGGAAAAACTCTGTAAAAATGGGCGTGTAAAGCTCTGGAAAAGTGGGAGTGTAGAGGGGGGATGTGGAGAGAGAACAACCAATGAAACAGAGACCTACAACACACTCATTATACAGAATAATGAATATGAGCACGGAGAAAAATGACAACAAACTCCCAAGCACAAGGGAGAAATGCGAAAGCGTATTTAAAAGGGCTAATAATACTTTCATTACGTTTACAAGCACTGCAGTCTCATGATAAACGACACATAGTTTAACACAGAAAGAATAAAGACATTGTTTAATTTTTGTCCATTCTCTAAGTCTTTTGTTCATCAGAATAATCGTGTCATCATGTTCAGATACACGTATCAGTGTCCAGTTTGCACATATATTTCATTTGAAGAAGACTTGATGAAATATGTGTGCATACACCGTGCTGGTTCATGTTTGGTGCAGGAGAATGTGTGAAATACGCATCATGGGCAAAATACAAACAACACTCATGTGCTGCTGTGCTGGGGGAAACATATGTCTCGCGTGTCCAAACGCAGAGGTGAATGAACAGCACTTTTGTGACATTTGAATTCTCCGTTTCCATTTGTGCTGGTAGATTACAGCAAAACAATCCACATGCACCCAAACTTCTGCTCTGGTCGCGTCATAGGGAAACACATTTTGTTTTGCTATAGCACTGAGGAAATGAGCACCTATGATCCATGTCTCTGAATGACAACAGAGACAGAGGCAAGAGAACTGATACTTCCTCATGCATACTACCGCAATTATAATCTTATGCATACTACAGCGCAGTGATTGGATTGAATTTGCTTTTTCTCATGAATAAATGCAGAAACTGTTGATGTCAGCATGTTCGAACAGCCCACACTCCGGATCTTGCCGGTGGTACACGATGACGTCAGATTTTGTGACGTTGCTTTTCGACTTTGCTTTTCAAACCGGAAGACAGAAATCGCTCTGAAAAATGCAAAATTATCTAATTTCAAATTATAAATAAAATTAATGAGTACCTTTAGTGTTTTCAATGATGTGTAGCCTATACATATCTGTTCACATCTCAAAAAATGTGTTCTGGGGTTTCAACACCCTTTAATACTCATCCTCATGTCATTCCAAACCCGTAAGACATTTGTTCATCTTCAGAACACAAATTAAGATATTTTTGATAGAAAGCATAGAAAGCAACATAATTAACACATTGAAGGCCCAGAAAAGTAGTAAAAACATTGTTAAAATAGTCTACGTGAATACAGTGCTTAATGTTATAAAGTGACAAGGATACATTTTGTGCACAAAAACAAAACAAAAATAATGACTTTATTCAACAATTTCTTCTCTTCCCTGTCAGTCGGCCTGGATGATTATGCCTTGATTAATTGAACATTTTACCTCGATAACGATTATTTTGTTTGTAACATTACTTACAAATTTTGCTCGTTGTAAATCAGAAAAAAATAAATTACGTAATGAGAGCGATTGCATGTGTGAATTAGTCATACCATCTCTATTAATTGTGAAGCTGTTGGTTGTAAAATAGTTACTTCAAAAGTATAAAAATATGTGCTATAATAACTTTTGAGTTTCTAAGCTACTTTAGTGATAAATCACAGGACAGCGCTGACAACTAGTTTCTGCTCCTCTCAGTGCGCATGATCTTCACGTTTTATGCAGCTACTGTTTATATGAGGAGGGGTGCACATATGTGGTACGCAGATGTGCATGCACAGTAAAAAAAAATAAAGGATGCGTACCAGAAAACATGGAGGGAAGCTCTTTTGAGTACCAACATTTTTGAGGACTGGTTCACAGGGAAACGTTTACTTACTGGAGTAGGATTTTTCTCCATCTCTGGTATGGTAAGATAGCAATCATGATGATAAGTGTGTTCTTTATTAGGTATGCAACAGATCGCAGTTAATCCGTGGTCCGTACGGATAATGTCCAATGGTTTGGCACGCATGTGATTCGTGGATTACCTACTAAATTTAACCATCATAGAGTAAAATTTTATCATTTGGACATGTTTTGTCATGCCAATTAACACATTCAAACAATTTTAAAAGTGGAAGAAGAGGCGAAAAACGTGACTCGCAAGCTGTTGTGCACACAGCCTCACGCCCCTGAAATGCGCGCAAGCATAGAGAGAGAGTCAGACAGCGCTTGAACAACGAATTAATTCCTCTTTTGCGTTTACTTGCGATTGGATGGACAAATACACATAAAATGATGTCAAAATACCTGTCTCAGGAAGTATTCTCTTGGTTATGTCACAAGTGAACAGTTGAGAAAGAAACCAGATGTGTCATTTATTCAGTCCGTGCTTTCCTTCTTAAAGTGACAGCAGCCTAATATTCTTGCTGTTGTCTGTCATTAATGTTAGTAAAATAAAAAAAAAACTTCCATGTTCGAAAGAAAAGAAGATAGTGAGAAGAGCAGTCAGGAGGAAAGTGATGAGGGCAGCTTTTTAGCTGAAACACGTTCAAACTTTCATTGTATGATGGTCAAACTTTGCAGTTATTTAGAGAATCAACGTACGTTTTGAACCGTGGTGTCTGGTCAGTACAGATTAATGATCCTTATACTAGACATCACATATCCTGCAATGTGACTATCGCAGATGCGCACATCGCGATTTTGATGCTAAAACGATATATCGTGCAGCCCTAGTATATGTTCATCAAATACTTTTTTTTTTTTCAGACCCACTAAATCCTGGCCTCAGCCTATTCAGAAATACCAGTTCTTTGGCAGAAACCTCTAAACGCCACTTCCCTTTGCCAGCAAAAACCTCTATGTTCACAGAACCAATCACAAGACAAATCGAATCATATGATTACATCATCAATGGCGGTGTGCGTATGAGCCGGCTTTCAGTTGTTGAGCTGCAAGTTTTATCCTGTTTTAAGAGATGTTTTACTAAACAAGATGGAAGAGTATGATGAAATGGATGAACCTGTGGTAGTTTCAGTCACTGGCAAATGGAAACATCTAAAATCTTGGCTTGTCAAAACCCTAGTTTTACATGTTGTGTGAACTGAACAGCATACTGTACATCGGTTGTGTTGCGTAACCCTGTGAATGTGTTCTGTTTTTTTACAGGGTCTTCTGAAGAACCCTATTCTTGCAGTAGCTCTGGACCAGAGTCTGGAGGATACTAGTCTGTCCACATCGCTAATCAGCAACTTCCTGTTTAACGGTCCAGAGTCCCAGCGCCAAGCGGGAATGCCAGCCTTTGACTGGCGTAACGTCTTCAGCGCCATCAGCCAAGTAGCACAGCAACTCACTCAGATTCTACGGGTCTGTCTTCTACATCCACTGTAGTTTGTTGCAGGGCTGTTCAGAATTGTATAGAGAATGCATTTCTATTCATTTCCTGAATTTCAGTTCATTTTGTACTGAAGTAGTAAACAGGATACAGAGCTGTAATTCAGAGTTGAAAATTGAAAGTCAAAGAAATTGCAAAACAAGTAATTTTCCACTTAGAGTTTGTTCATTGAGGAAACTTTGTATGTTGGCTTAAGAAAGTTGTATTTATTTGTTTATTTGTTTATTTATTTACTAAGTTTAAAGGTTATCATAGACATTTATATTTCCCAGAATTTAGTGGAAAATGCTGTTTCTTTGCTTTTCAATTCCTGAATTTGAATTGAATTTGAACTGAGGTAGCAAACAGGATGCGGAATTTGTCGATTGAGATTAAGAAATCACTGAAATACAAAGAAATTGGAAAAATTGTATTTCCCCCTAGAATTTTAAGTTCCAGAAAAACTTATTTATAATTTGTTTGAGAAAGTTTTATTTATTTAGTTATTTACTTAGTTTGTTCAATTTCCACAATTCAATAGGAAATGCAATTTATTTGCCTTTCAGTTGAATTAGAATTGAATTTGAGCTGAGGTAGCAAACATGATGCAGAATTTATCATTCGAATTTAAATTTAAGGAAGAAGAATGAATTGATATTCAAAGAAATTGCCAGAAGTGTAATTTTCAAATAGGCTTTCTTAAGTTCTTCAAGACAAACTTTGAATGTTGTCTTAATAAAGAAAAATTAATTTAAGTTTGAATGTTATTTAGGCCATACATTTCCCAGCATGCCATTGGAAAAAGAATAAAGCCAATTCAAATTCCGATTCAACATTCTGTGAAGCATGTTGCCTACTCAATTCAAAATCTATGATCTCATGAACTGAATATTATCCAATATCTAATTTCTGAATTCTAACAAAAGCTGGTTTGTTTATTCATCTGTTCTCATCTCTGTTTTGATGTTCTTACAACATCATAATGTTGTTTTTAATATAGGTTTGATGTCTCATTTCCTTATGAGACCTTAAACCAATGTCCTGACTCTCTGTGGTAAGGACATCCCAGGATGTCCTTCAAAAAACAGTAGGGGTGTAACCCTAGCATCCTGGCCAAATGTGCCCATTGGTCTCAGTCCATCTTCATGGGCTCCTAATCATCCCCATATATACTGATTGGCTTCATCACTCTGTCTCCTCTCCACCAATAAGCTGGTGTGTGGTAGGTGGATGCTGCACATTGGTGGTGGTTGAGGAGATTCCTCCTTCCATGTAAAGCGCTTTGAGTGCAGAGAAACCAGCTCTTGCCTCTTTTATTCTCAATTTGTCTGAAATTTTGGCAAGATCAGCATGGTGTAGCCTAGGGGTGAACAATCTGGGCTTGCAACCAAAAAGTTACAGGTTTGAGCCTTCCAAAAGTTGATCCATGAGCCAAATATCGAGGCACTGAACGTCTGATTCAAGCACACTGAAACTGTAATGAGTGCACTCTAAAGGCCCTTTCATATTATTCACTTCAACATTCCCCAAGGCATCCAACTCTGTGGAGGGAACAGTCAAGCTGCATTGTTGCACTGTAATGCTGAAAGTGCAGCCAATCATCACAGTGATTAATTTCCATTATGTATCATTTTGTGATCAAAACCAATCAAAGAATCAAAACAGAAAAGAAGAAAGACTGATCCTGTGCAGATCTAGATGCATTGGGTTGTACAACAAAACGCTGAATACTTGTCATGACATTCAGAGATAAATACTGTGTGGCGGAAATCAAAGCACATGACATTTGTGTTGTCAAGTGATCAAGCCTTGAATAAGTCGTATAATTGCTTTAACTCCGTTTAATGCATCCAATAAATGACTAAAGAGGTAGTTACACTGTTCTTTCAGAAATTTAAATTGGCTGTACCAACATTAAACATAGTAGAAAAATACATTTAAAATATTAATACTATATTAATATACAAAAAATTAAATATAAAATCTACTCCAGTTTTCACATTTCATCTCAATTCTGACGACACATGTATAATATGGTTTGTTGAAAATAGCAACATCTAAATCAGACAGATTTCAGCTAATGTATGTTTCAGTCGATGAATATGCATTCTGACTTCCCAATACGTTACAACAGCGATGATCAAAAAGTCACTCTTTGTAAGCTTGGTTCAGTGCGAGTGCCGTATGCTCGAATATGAGCGCTCGTTTACGCCGTCATCACGCGGGTGTTGATAGCATGCGAGCGCAGGTGAGATTTGAACAGCACACGTTGCTATCTGTGTTTAAACTTAAGTCTTGTTAATTGAACATTTCAAGACAACTCGCACGCGCCGCAAGAAGAATTGTGTGTGCCCTCATCCGGAGCACGCACACGCTTATCTTAGATAGCATGCCAATACTGAGATCTCTTACAAGGCTTGTACTTGAACTGACAAATTCACACAAAAATTATGTCAACATGCCCATTTTGGCGAGTACCCTAACAAACATAGTCGGTTATGTCTAAAGTGATCAGTCCAGAAATACAACGCATGTCTAACAGTATACAGTCAAACCAAAAAATATTCAGACTTTTTTTTTTTTTATATATATATTTTTACTAGTGGGTGCAGGACACTATAGTTCTTTTATATAAGTGAGGATAGCAAAATAAAGTAAACTGTGACATATTAGACCCAAAAATTCTTCAAACAGTGGACTACCAGTAAAATTGATGATAATTTGGAACCAAAAATTATTCAGAGACTTTGACCTGACCATGTTTTGCTTAAGTGTTGTCTGACATAATTAAGATTATTTTTTTCTGACACAGTTTAACTGATCTTGTCATATTTTATTACCATTTTTTAAAACTATAGTGAATAAACTGTATTAATGAATGAAATGTTTAAGCTCTCTGAATAAATTTTGGTTTGACTGTATGTACTGGATCGGGCATTATATCTTAAAGGGAAAGAAGCATAATATTCCTGCTGTCTGTGTTTTAATGTTGATAAAACAACAGATGACAAAGAAATCACTCACTGCTCTTGACTGAATAGCTTTTGTAACTTCAATAATGATTCATAATTACTTAATTTATAGTGAAGATAATATGCAGTGTTCTTTTATGTTTGATTATTTTATTCATTTTCTGTACCTGAAAACAACTGTTAGATACCTGAAATACCTGCTGTTGCTTGTAGTTTGATTATTTGTTTTTATTTTCTTGATTTTTATTTCACAGTTGTCCTATTTTCCCTGCAAATATTACATAGCGAATCGTACCAAAACCATGATCCTAAAACTATGATAAAAACCAAACCATGAGTAATTTGAACTGTTGCACCCTTATAATATACACATAAAGAATATCGGTCGATATATCGATATCAGACTTTTTTTACTCCCTAATATCGGCATTGGTCCCCAAAAACCCAAATTGTTTGGGCTCTCAAAGTCATGACATTTTGTCAGTGGATGTTGTCCAGTCTTGAAATGTTTTATGGTTCTTTATGGTTCAGCTTGATTGGATGCTGATGTTTCCTTCATTCTCTTTTATTTATTCTCTGCTCTGTTTACTCTTCATATTCTGTCTCTCCACGGCTGAGCTCAATCCTGAATTTCCTTTGCAGATGCTTCTCTGTTCTGCCTGCTGCTTCTGTTCATCGTAAGCCACATGAACCTCGTTCGTCACTGTCAGATTCAGATGCAACATGGGTGCTGAAAATTTTGCGTGTGTGTGTTTCAGTGTTTTGATCTGGATAAGTTTGAAGGTGTCAGCAGTGAGACTGTGCTGGTTGAGCAGTCTTTGAAGCTCATGATTCAGGATAGATTTTGGGCCGGACTGGTCTTCACGGATCTCTCTGACCCCAGTGACCTCCAGCCTCCAACCCACATCAGATACAAGATCCGAATGGACATCGAAGAGACCGAAAGAACAGACAAAATCAAGGAGAGGTTAGAACAGAAAACACATCACCATACGACAGCTGATAAATGAAGCTGAGGGGCAGTGAAGACATTTTATATGAAATTAAATCTTTATGGTCCCTGGCATTTTAGAATGCCATGGACAATAAATATATATATATATATATATATATATATATATATATATATATATATATATATATATATATATATATATATATATATATATATATATATATATATATATATATATATATATATATATATATATATATATATATATATATATATATATATATATATATATAATATATATTTATATATTTATATATATTTATATATTTATATATATTTATATATTTATTAGTGGTTAAACGGATCGTTGGTGATCTGTACGGACCAAGCCCCACGGTTCGGCACGCATGTGATTAGCGTCAATTACAAGTTTCACAGCAATAGAGTAAAAGGTTATCATTTGCACGTGTTTTGTCTTGCTAGTTTACTATAGATATAAAACTATTCCAGCGCTAGAAGAGGCAAAAGTGGATTTCGGGATCGCATGCCACGCTGTTATCTGTGCGCACAGACGCACACAAAAGGCTCGCGCGCACACACACACACACACAGAGAGAGGTGTGTTTCAGATAGCTCGCAAGCTCCAAATTGATTTCTCTTTTGCGTCCTCAATGCACATGGATGGACACATACACGCATTATGTCAGTCAAAATACCCCTCTCGGCAAGTATTCTCGTAAATACTTTCAGTTATGTCTTATTTGAACGAGGTGAGAATTCGGATGTGTGCGTGCATGGACTCTTACTCTTAAAGTGATAGCAACCTATAAATACCTGCTGTTGTCTGTCATGTAAATCAAACAACAAAACACAGCTTTAACAAAGATTAATCTATATTAAATTTATACAGTGAACACTGTCATTTTATATTTAATTATTACATTTCTGTACATTAAAATTAATACTACAGTTAGACCTTATACTTTATTTGTAACTTTGTTGTTTTTATCTATGCTTGTAATTGGTGTACAGTATTTGTTCTTTTTACAGTCTGTTCACTTGCCTTTAATAATGTATTAGTTAGGCTAGTAGTTTCGGCTGTGGTATCGGAGTAGTTAATGTGGGCTATGTAATAAATGAAAAGTTACATATATATATGAAAGTTATATATATGAAATAAAAATAAATTAAAGCTAAATAGGAATATTTAAAAAGTAATAATAAAAATAACAAAAGCACAATTACTAAAACTGACACTAAAATGAAAATGAAAAGTAATTTTCTCATTCCAGTGCATTTGTACCATACTGTAGAAACTGATCAGTAAGCACGTCCTGCAACTGCAGCGGGTTCACTGGAGATGTGGTTTTGTGTTCATGTGTGTTTTAGGTCCTGGTCCCCAACGGCCCGCGGCAACCCATTTAATGACCTGCGGTATGTGAGGGGAGGGTTCGTGTACCTTCAGGACATGGTGGATCGAGGAATCATTAAGGTCCAGACTGGAGTCAATCAGACGCTCGGAGTATATGCACAACAGATGCCATACCCATGTTACATGGACGACGCGTAAGCAAAACTGCGTGTGTGTGTTTGAGTGATCACCTGAAAACTGCCCTTGTTCAGGCGTATTGTCCGTGACTGTGAAATATGAGAAATTATATAAACACTGATGGTCAGTGTTTTCATGTTTAAATGATAGTTTGGTGTTGAGAGTGGGATGGTAAATCATGCAGAGAGGAAAGGGATGTTTTCAGTCGATCTTACAGCATAATCAACGGCTGTGATTCATGGCTGAAGTAAATGTCAAATTAATATTGGCTCTGATTGGTTTTCTCTCTCTCCATCGGCCTGAAAAATCCATCAGCGGGGGTTTGTGTGCATTTGTTTATTTGTGGTGACATGGACATCAGAGCCACTGCAGAGCAGCACTGTGTTGTTTTAATGTGTTTATTGATTTGTGTGAAAAGCTATGTGTTGTATAGATTTGAGTGAGGCTGCTTTCATGAAACTGAGACATCACGCCTGGGGTCTCAAACTCTAGCCAGGTGATATTCTCAAATACAAGTGTTTTTATTGCCATGCATCTTAATTTGATACCATGTACAACATGCGCACACCCAGACATTTTTGATAGATGTGCGCATGCAGGCCTGTTTGTTGTGGTAACTTGCCTACATTGTGCATAAGTCATTGTGGAGGAATAATAATAATAATAATAATAGAATATGCACTAAAATTAAAAAACGTAATTTTTATGGCCCCCGTTACATATAAAATTAAGTGATGCATGTTTCACAATAATTAGTTCATTACTTGTAATTAGTTAGTAGAGATGAAATGATAATTACAGATCCTTGCTGAGGACTGTCAAAGATCAGATAGACGGAATAGAGGTTTACATAAACATAATGATCTATAAAACTAAATATTCTGCTACATATATGTTAACTTGGTTCTGTGAATTCCAGATGGCTGCCAGAGTTGTCATATTAGTGGATAATTACTGCACCAGCCAGATCAAGGTCAAATAACATATACCACTAAAGTCACATAGTGACGTGAGCTGAGCTGAGGGAATATAAGCCCCTGCAGCTCAGTTCCCCGCATTGAAGTGCCTCTCGAATTTCCGAGTGACAGGAAACTCTGGTGGTTATCCGGAATTCACAGAACCATGGTTACATATGGGGTGGGCGATTTGACCAAAATCTTACATCACAATATGAGTTATTTTATAATAATATATCATGATATAATTTTTTTTTTTTTTTTTTCAAAATTCTTAAAGGGTTAGTTCACCCAAAAATGAAAATTCTGTCATTAATTTCTCACCCTCATGTCATTCCACAGCCATCATCTTCGGGGAACAAATTATATTTTTCATAAAATATGATGACTCAGTGAGGCCTGCATTACCAGCAAGACAATTAACACTTTCAGTGCCCAGAAAGCTACTAAAGACGTATTTAAAACAGTTCATGTGACTACAGTGGTTCAACCTTAATGTTATGAAGCGACGAGAATACTTTTTGTGAACCAAAAAAACAAAATAACGACTTTATTCAACAATATCTAGTGATGGGCAATTTCAAAACACTGCTTCATGAAGCTTCGAAGCTTTACAAATCTTTTGTTTTGAATCAGTGGTGCGGAGCACGTATCAAACTGCCAAAGTCACGCCCCCCAGGGGTGAACTATTGAAATCTCGAAACACTTATGACATAACAAAGCCTCGTTTACTGAAATCACGTGACTTTTGCAGTCTGATAAGTGCTCCGTCAAGAAGAGTTCAGATGGCTCTCGTTTATTGTTTTCTTATTCATAAGTATTTAGGCGAACACTTCACGAATGCTCGCACAGTGCTTTGTTGGTTACTAGGTTACCAATACCATGTTATCCACTTAAGCAGCTTGATGGAAACACACCTTATTCACATTCGTCTTTTTTCTTTGCGAACTTTGAAAAGATTCGCTTCACATTTGGATGAAAACGTCTCGGGTTACAGATGTAACCCTGGTTCCCTGAGTAGTGTAGCGTCTGGACCAATCAGCCACACAATTATTCATGGTATTTAATGAATTACCCATAAACTCACTCTCACTATCAAAGTTCTCTGAACTCATCCCCCTAAAACTGCAACCAACATCCCAAGTGTAGCTAGCACACAGGCACAACAAGGTGTCCTGTTACAGTTATATGGTACTTTTATGATCCATAAGAATGCTGTAGAGACTAGTGACTCATCCTTCCTGAGAAGGACAAATAAACTCTCTTAATCCTACGTATTCTCTATATAACCACTTGGGAAATGTATAAACATGTATCCAAGTTTCCCATCTCATGACTTTCCTTTTATAGGCTTTATTCTATGTATTAATTCTCTCTTTTGAACTATTTTGGTATTAATGTTCCATAGTTGCAAATGTATAGTTAACTGAGATCACATTGGCAGCATGCTTGGTATCTACGGACTCCAACTTTCATTTCCTATTTGGTAATTTATGTTACATGTTACTAACTCTGTGACACATTAGTATTATAAGAATCTAGAGGGTTCTTCTCTCAAACATCCAATCCAGTGTCTTATGCTAATATCTTGCTACAGAACAAAGACTCGTAAAACTTCCCTCCGAGGGGGGAACTCCTTATTGGCTCAGACACCTTAAGAGGGTGTGATGTCTCCACCCCTTATATTCATGGATCACAAGATAAAACCTCTCGCTTCCTGCTCTTCCTCCTCTTCTTCTTTTCTTTTACTGACAAATGCTGACGTCAAGATGATGCTTTAAGAAGCTAGAAGCTTCTAAGGAACCCCAAGCTTGTGCCAGGCCTCGGCCTAGACCTTCCATTCACCAAAGATCCTCTGAATCCAACTGGTTCTCTTGCATCAAGACAATATCAGCAAAGATTCAACGGGAGCCTCCACAAATTGCATCAGGACACTTTAATTCAACTTGGAGAGACATGCAAGTATCAAACTTAGTCTCATTATCGGATACATTGAGTATCCTTACCCCTTTTAAAGAAGGGCCGGTTAAAATTAAAACTGATGGTTTGCTCAAGGCTGGTGATCTGCTGAATGTCCAACAATGCTGTAACCTCTTGCTTCCTGTACTCTGCTTTAGCTCTCTCTCTCTTGGTAAACTGTATGCATGTATGTGTGTGAATGTTAGAGTAGTTTAAGTGTTTAGTCTAGTTAATAAAGTCTTGTTCATGTCACACGTAAGGTTGTCCGTGTTTTGCGCTCATATACGGGAGTCCCTATTCATGTCGGTCCTGACTACAGGCTTTTAGTAGAATAAGATTATTTCCCATAACCTGGAAATGAACATTTCTTAGTTAATAAACAATTAACACTGTGTGTTCATTGAACAACAGGTTAATTGATTGTAATATTAATTTTATTACATTAAGTTAATTTTATTAACTGATTAAAATATTAATAATTAATTATAACTAGTTATGATTAATTATTCATATTTATTTTGAGCTAATTTGCTACAGTAGGGAACGAGACGCTGCGTGACAACGCATTGGGAACCTTCTGCGTGATGTCGTCACTGAAGCACTCATGTATCTAACCAATCGCGTAGCGAGACGTCAGAGACGGGTGACGTCACGGACCAGGAAACTATAAAGCACACCCGGATGCAGAGCACGGTAGCTTCTGGATAAGTCTGAAGCAAGCACTCACAAGTGTGCAGGGGTACGGCAAGAGACGCAGCGTCTCGTTCCCTACTCAGGGAACCAGGGTTACATCTGTAACCCGAGACGTTCCCTTTCGTGGGAACTATCGACGCTGCGTGACAACGCATTGGGAACGCAATCCCAACTGAGCCGTAGCTCAAACACTTGTCAAAGTTATCTTGACAACCCGGAGGACCCTAGGGTGGAGCCGATATCAAAGTTATAATACTTAATAAATGTGTGCTGGTATGACCATCCAGCTGCATCACATATATCACCCATGGAAACTCCTGACATCAAAGCTTTTGATGCCGCCATACCCCTAGTTGAATGGGCGCGAACATTCAAAGGAGAAGGCTGTCCGGCCGCTTCATAGGCAAGTGAGATGGCCTCGACCACCCACTTGCTCATTCTCTGCTTCGATGCTGGGCCGCCTTTTTTAGGGGACCAATAACAGACAAACAATTGATCTGACTTACGCCACAGGGCAGCTCTGTGGACATAAGCATCCAAAGCCCTTACTGGGCACAGCAGATTAAATTTTTCCTGATCCGCAGATTCAAATGGAGGAGGATAGAAGGCCTGAAGCACAATGGGGCCTGGGACATTGGTAGGGACCTTTGGGACATAACCCGGTCTAGGATACGGGAATGCTTTCACCATTCCCGGAGCAAATTCAAGAAAAGAAGGAGCAACAGAAAGTGCTTGTAAGTCTCCTATCCGCTTCAGAGAAGTGATAGCCAAAAAAAAGAATTGTTTTAAGAGTGAGGAACCTCTCAGGAACCTCCTCTAGTGGTTCAAAGGGAGCCTCAGCTAACCCCTGTAAGACCACGGCCAAGTCCCAGGCCGGAACCCTTGTGCGCACTGGAGGCCTCAACCTCAATGTGCCACGGAGGAAGCATGTGACGAGGGGGTCTCGACCTACCGAGATATTCCCCTCAAGAGGAGCATGTTATGCTGAAATTGCTGCAATGTAAACCTTCAAGGTTGAGTGAGATAGGCCCTCCGAGAATTTTTCCTAGAGGAATTTTAGCACACAGCTAATAGAAGAAAGGACAGGGTCCGTATTATTGTTTCTACACCAGGTAGAAAACAAATTCCATTTGTAGGCATGCGACTTCCTCGTGGCGGCAGCATGGGTCCCTGGGACAGGAATCAAGGCTTTTTCCACATGACCCGAGCACGAAGGCATCGCTGCGTGACTTCGATCATGCGAAAAGGGTTTCCCCTCAGGGAAAACCCCTTGGTCCTGTGCCACCACTGTAAGGGTCTCATGTGCAGAAGGCCAATAGTAATCACGTTGGACGCAGCTGCCATCAGACCCAACAGTCTCTGAAACTGTTTTAAAGTGAGAGTGGTTCGAAGGGAGCCTCAGCTAACCCTTGTAATACCACAGCCAGGTCCCAGGCTGGCCTCAACCTCAGTGTGCCACAGAGGAAGCGAGTAATGAGGGGGTCTCGACCCACCGAGAAGCCACCCTCAAGGGAAGCATGAAAGGCTGAGATAGCCGCAACGTAAACCTTCAAGGTTGAAGGCGATAGGCCCTCCGATAATTTTTCTTGGAGAAATCTTAGCACAAAGCTGATAGGAGGGTGGACAGAGTCCATATTATTCTGTCTGCACCAAGCAGAAAATAAATTCCGTTTATAGGAATAAAGCTTCCTTGTGGCGGGAGCTCTGGAGTTAAGGATGGTCTCCACAACCTCAGTTGGAAGACCAGCATCTATGAGCCTGGCCCCCTCAGAGGCTAGGCCCATAGCTTCCACAGTTCTGGGCGGGGATGTATTATCGAGCCGCCCGCTTGCGACAGGAGGTCCTGTCTAAGGGAAAGCTCCATTGGGGAGCCGTCTAGTAAGGACACTAGGTCCGAGAACCATATTCTGGTTGGCCAGAAGGGGGCTACCAGTATTAGGCTGACCCCTTCCCGGTGTACTTTCTCCAGAACTCCCGGGAGCAAGGTGATCGGGGGAAATGCATACAGACGTAGCTTCGGCCACGTCTGTACCATGGTATCCAGACCCAGAGGTGCTGGATGTGTTCGGGAGTACCAGAGTGGTCACTGGGTTGACTCTCCCAAAGCAAATAGGTCGACTTCCGCTCGACCGAAATTTTTCCATAGGAGATCCACCACTTCTGGGTGGAGTCTCCACTCCCCGGGCCTCGGCCCCTGCCTCGACAGGGCGTCTGCTCCCTTTATACCCCAGGATGAAAGCTGGCTTCAGAGAGAGCAGCTTCCCAAGTAGTAAAGTTGGCAAGACCGCAGACCCCCCTGATGGTTTATATATAAGACCACTGCCGTGTTGTCCGTGCGGACCAACACGTGATGGCCTCTCTGGTCTGGGAGAAAGTGTTTTAATGCTAGAAACACCACCATCATCTCCAACCGATTTATGTGCCGGCCTGGTATGCAGAAAGGCTTTCACCATACCAGGTGCAAACTGCTGACAGCGCTTGTAAATCACCAATTCTCTTCAAAGAAGAGACGGCCAGGAGAAAGATAGTTTTAAGTGTCAAGAACTTGTCTGACACCTTCCAGGACCTCCCATAGACCTTGAGCTGAGCGACCATTCATGATCGCCCCCCAGCCCGTGAGGGAGGCATCTGTCGTAAGCATTACATGACGACCAGAAATCCCCAGCACGGGTACCTGGGACAGGAACCAGGGATCTTTCCACATGGCCAGAGCACGAAGGCATTGCCGCGCGACTTTTGATCATGCGAAAAGGATTTCCCCTCGGAGAAAATCCCCTGGTCCTGAGTCACCACTGTAAGAGTCATATGTGCAGAAGGCCAAAAAGGTATGACGTTGGACGCAGCTGCCATAAGACCCAACAGTTTCTGGAACTGTTTTACAGTGAGTGACTGGCCTAACTTCACCCCTTTCACGGCTGCGAGAATGGAACTCACACGAGCAGGAAACAAATGTGCCTGCATCATGGTGGAGTCCCAAACTACACCTAGATAAGTGGTAGTCTGAGCCGGAACTAGCACACTCTTTTTTTTTTTTTTTTTTTGGCATTGAGCCTCAGCCCGAGCCTTTTCATGTGGTACAGAGCAGCATCTCGATGCTGAACTGCTAGTTGCTCTGATTGAGCTAGAATCACTTTCTATGTAATTCAGTACGCGGATGCCCTGGAGTCTCAGTGGAGCCAGCACTGCATCCACGCACTTCGTGAATGTGCGGGGTGATAATAACAGGCCGAAAGGAAGAACCCTGTATTGGTAAGCTTTGCCCCCGAAAGCAAACCTGAGGAACTTCCTATGGGAAGGATGGATGGACACCTGAAAGTATGCCTCTCTCAGGTCTATCGCCACAAACCAGTCCTTGGACCTGATCTGTGGGATAATCTGTTTAAGTGTAAGCATCTTGAATTTGAGCTTTCGTATTGAGTGATTTAACACATGTAAATCTATGATAGGACACATCCTTCTTTGGAACAATGAAGTAGCGGCTGTAGAATCCTGACAGCTTGCTGGGAGGAGGAACCCTTTCTATAGCTCCATTTCGCAAGAGTGTCATAACCTCTTGTTCCATAACCAGAGACTGCTTGGGGGTCACCACTATGGGAAAGACCCCATTGAATCTGGGCGGGCGAGACCCTGTAACCCTCTGATGAGCAGCATCCATTTTGATATATTCGGTAGAAGTTTCCATTCTACCATAAAATCTACTAAGGGAACCAGTCTCTCGAGACTGACCTCTGGTGTTTTTGAGCACTCGATTCAACGTTCTGGAGCGGCGCACCGGCAGAAAACAGACGAATCAAGTCATAACCGGCTCTCCTCGGAGAGTCGGTGGAGACCGTTGTGCCCTGACGCACACTGGGTGGCAGGGTTAGCATAACGGCCCCCTGAGGGCGCCAAAGGGGGACGGGTGTCAGATATTTTAACACAGGACCCCCTCCGGAGGGGGCTGCCCTCATGGATCCTGGCCCACAGATGTCAGGACCTCTTTGAAGCCTTCTTGGTGGTAATAACAGTCCGCAGATCTGTCCTACTTCACAAGGACTTCAGCTGTGTCACCTGTCCCGGTCCCCAAGCTTTCTGTGGGGGAGCAAGGGTGGTGACACCCTTTTTTCCTTTAAATTCCTCAGAATTTAATGTATTCAATATTTCATTTAATCCTTAAATTAAATGCAGCCCAAAACAGTCAAAAATGACAGGCTGAATATATTAGAATACAAAGAGAATTATAGCTCGTAATAGTTTGCAAGGTATTATAGGGAAAGAGAGAAAGGGAAACTCCCGTCTGCTCAGTTCCCTCCAGATATATATATTATGTATAAACATTATATACAATATATACTACGTGCACGCAATCTATGCGCAGCCTTGGCAAACGCAAGATCCGAGCGAGCCGTATATTTTTTGTTGCACACTTAATCTACGCGCTGCCTCGGCAAACGCGAGATTCGAGCTATATATTCCTTATTGCAGGCTTAATCCACGCGCTGCCTCGGCAAACGCGAGATCTAAGCCTCGTGTTAGACTTTTATTCCCTCGAGAATAAAGCCAACAGGAGTGGAGATAAAAACTCCCGCTAGTTCATTTCTTTTACACTCCGGGACATTTTTATGAATGAACCGTCAGCTGCTTTGTTTTTGAACTGACGTGCATGCTCCACTCCCTAACACGATGTGTGTGAGGTGGCGAGTCCTCAGATCGATATCACAATATCCACCTCCTCAGAGCTGGCATGTGAAATACCGGTGCCTCAACCCGGGGAAGAAACCGCAGAGCGTGCTTCCACCTGGGAGACGGCACTGAACCTGGCAGGTAAGGGCAGAGAAAGGGCAACGCCCGTCTCTAACCCCTCTGTCAGATCCATTTGTGAACCCCACGAATGGCTTCTTTTCCGCGATCCGCGGGGAACACTGGAACACAGTATTCTGAGAGCGAGTTTCTTTTTCTTTTTTTTTTTTCTTTTTTTTAGTGCACACAGACGGCTCCCTCGAGAGCTGCCCAGGCTTACTCAACTCCCATTCAACTGCTGTTTCTCGCCATAATACGTGTCTTTTTTATATATATATATATATATATATATATATATATATATATATATATATGGATTGGTGTGAGATACTCTTGTCCTCAGACAAAGATATCGTGACTTGTTTATATGAAATAAGACAAACAACACCAAATAAGACACACGATAACATAGAGTGCTTGCTGAAGACACAGAAGCTACCGTGCTCTGCATCCGGGTGTGCTTTATAGTTTCCTGGTCCGTGACGTCACCCGTCTCTGACGTCTCGCTACGCGATTGGTTAGATACATGAGTGCTTCAGTGACGACATCACGCAGAAGGTTCCCAATGCGTTGTCACGCAGCGTCGATAGTTTCCACGAAAGGGAACCCAGCTTATGTTTGGTTTTTCGACCTATCTGGCTGGCTCTGCAATTATCCAATAATAACACTGTCTCTGGCTGTCAGAAGGAATGAAACAAACTTTTTTTTTTTTTTGAGTGACTGGATTAATGATGCTGAAAATTCAGCTTTTCAGCACAGGAATAAATTACATTTGAAAACAGAATTCAGATAAAATAGAATTCAAATAGAAAACAGTTATTTTAAGTTATAATAATATTTACAGTGTATATATACAGTAGTGTATGTCCTATTTTTTTTTTTTTTTGTATTGCTTGCTTCTAATTGTTTATGCATGTAACATAATGTGCGTTTGTTTTAGGCTTTGTATGTGTGTTCTAAGGTCTTTAAATCTCTGTAATCCTGATGCACTGTTCAGCCTCCCGGCAGAATCAGTCAGACCAGCGTCATTTAGTTCCACTTGAAAACTCCCAAAACTCCAATTCTATTCATGCATTAGAGGGACAGAGAATGGAGAGAATGCTAATTTGCTTTTCAGTGTGTGTGTCTGTGTTGAGCCATTTTTCACCACACCAAAAGCCTAAATCTAAATTTTAAATATAAGGGGCAAAAGAGTTTCATGTTGTAAATGCCTCAGTAAGTATTCCAGAAGATTCTGGCCTGGCTGGATAAAAACAGCTTATCAACTACAGCCATAAATTCGTACAATTTTCTTATATAAGAAAAGTACCATGCTTTAAGTGAATCTCTGTCTCAAGGATTTATGTTATCAACCCTTAACTGATCCAATAGCAGCCTTCAAACTTAATGTGAAAAATAGTAAAAACTTAAGATAACATTTTTGTAAACTATTTAAAATGAATAAGGAGCAATAAATAAATACTGATACAAAAACAAATTATTGTTGAAATACTAAAACTAAATAAACTAAAAAACTAAATACTAAAATGTAATTAAAACTATATAGACATACTATATAAACTAATAAAATGACATTTCTAAATTTGGATATATATTATACAGCGCACTCACATAAAATTAGTATGTATAAATAAGTAACAATTAAAAACTCTATTTGAAACTAAGCAATAAATAAATAATGATACATAAAACATAAGATTATGATTGATTTTATTTGACATGCAAACCACAGAGGAATCCACGCAGAGGTGTGTGGTTTAGATTGGGTTTGTGTTCAAGATCTCAGTCATTTATTCACATAATGTTCACTCTCTTGAAATGTAAAAGCCAACATGTTTCTATAGAATTAAAACATGAGCTTATTGATGCAATTCAAACAATCTGCTATTTTATTGTGAACATTAACCCTGGTTGGAGACTTCTGTTAACATTTAGTTTATACATGGATTTACATTTTAATAATTAATTTACCTTGGCATAGTTGAATAACACGAGTTCAGTACATGGAAATGACATAGAGTGAGTCAGAAACTCCATTGTTTCCTCCTTCTTGTGTAAATCTCATTTGTTTAAAAGACCTCCGAAGAACAGGCGAATCTCAACATAACACCGACTGTTATGTAACAGTCGGGATAATTAATATGTATGACCCCAATATTTGCATATGTCAGCGCATGTTCAAGGCATTACACAAGGGCAGGCAGTATTAACGAGCATGCGATTTAAAGCCTGAATCAGTGCATAGTTAATGCCCCAAAATAGGCAGTTAAAAAAATGAATTTAAAAAAATCTATGGGGTATTTTGAGACTTATTACATCTTGCAAAAACTGGTTCTAGGGCACCTTTAATCTTTCTGCTACTGTGTGAACGTAACCGAAGAGAGTTGAGTGGGATGTGATGTTGAATTAATGCATTTTAAAGAGTTTGTTATCGTTGTCCCCTGACTGTTTCTGGTGTCAGCTCTAATTGTATTGTGGCGTCTCTCCCCAACTGTATTTATGAAAGGTAAGCAGAACTGATATGTGAAATCTATAGCTTGTCATATTTTGAGAGCACATGATATATTTGAGCTGTTGGCTAATTGAGCACAGACAGCACTTTGTTTCCAGAACCTTCTGCTCCGATATTGACATGACATTTTACTGGCCTTATGAGAGTACTTTAATACAGGCTTACTGTATTATCAAACCGGCACTGAATGATGATGAATCCTACTGACGCTGAGCTCCGTGTGGGGTGTAAAGATCATGCAGCACAGCGTGATTCATTCAGAACAATATCAGCAGCACCTTGACTAGCAGAGGTTTACAGTACCAATCTTGTTAGTTCACCCCAGGGTTATTATTGTTAACTAATGCTAAAAGCATAAAATCATTACTTGAAATAAAATAAACTTTAACTGGAACGTGTTTTATTTCAACCAGTAGCCAAGGTAACATTTCTCACTTTCATTTAGTTTAAGTAGGCCTACTAAAATAACTAAAAGCTAAACAAACTAAAACGTATTACTATACAGACATATACAATATACACAACACCCTTAGCAACCACTCTTAGCAACGTAAACTGAATGTTCTCAATTGATATTGTTCATTGAAGCTTACTGTATTATGTAAAAGAGTATTGTGAGAAAATGATTGAGTGAGCGAGTTTATTAGCTGCATTCAGATTTAGCATTTTCCTTCAGGTCAGTCCTATGTTCATAATAAAACATCTGTTTAAATTTCCGATGTATTATCCTGTCCTTTTAACAGTAAAGGTGTTTTCCCGTGACTGACAGCACTAGTCAAAGCATTTGTCAGTTGCATCTTGTTCCGTGTTCACAACAATTCAGTCTTTTCAATGTTAAAGTCTTCGCTACTGACTGACACACTCATCTTTGCTGCCATCTCATGGCCTAATAATGTAACCTCTGTTGCTGTTCATGGTCATCGCGCCGTGACTTATTCGCGATACAACACAACCTCTTGTATCTTATTGCTTACTTATAATGCATTATAACATATTTTTAATGCGTTGTAATAAACATTTTAATGCATCTGATGATTGCAATAATATGTATCCACATTTATAATACATTATAATGCTTATCTATTTATTGTTGCACCTTTAGAAAGTATCACCCTTTATTTACACTGCACGTGTCTGTGGTGCGTTACGGCTGCGACACGGCTACTGGGGCTGATCCGCGGCCACTCTAATCAATGGTTGTGTTTACACCAGCCGCCTATTTTTGACGGACACCACGTCCAAGACACGCAGCTCAAATACAAAATAAAGTCAAAATAATCACCCTGTGTAAACTCCCGCTCATATTTCACATCACTGAGGCCAGAAACTGAAGACAAGAGATTCGAAGTTGAAAAACTTGAAAATGTTTTGTTCTTATCATCCATAACTGGACTTTTAAGTGTATTAACTTCGTTTGTAGGCAACAGTAAAATAAAGTATGACATAGCAATAAGCACAATTAAACCGGACAAAATATAACCATTTAGCCATTAAAAACACCAAAAAAAAAAGGAAAAAAATAGATAGGCAAATCTTGCGAATCCAGCCGCTTCGCCTCTGAAATGCTTCTGGTTTCAGTTGACACCACGTAGAGGACGGAACAAAACCTTGCCGGAGCCATAATGCGCCACAGACGCGTGCAGTGTAAATAAGGCTTAATGCATTAAAACATGACAAAAAACAATTTCAGATATAACAAGCAGTCTGCAAATATTATAATGCATGTTACTGTAACTTTGCTTACATGTATTTATGAAAAGCTACAGTAGTCAACATTTGTAGTGGATCAAAACCTTTCATCAAAGTTGTCTTAAAACCTTCCTCTTAGGACAACTTAGTTCTTAGGACAACTTTGATTAACTTTTTTGATCCACTTCAAATGTTGACTACTATATAATGCATTATACATAAAGGCTTTAAATAAAGTGTTACCAAAAAACGAATAAAATTACAAATTTATAAAGTTGGAATGTATATTATATCCAACTTTAGCCACATACAATATACTTATGATATGTTATATAGCAAATCTCAGCTGCCTGACTTGTATTTTGTTTCAAAATATAACTATATTATCACATAACTGTTTATATAAAATTGGATATACAAGTATGTCCAACTTTATTCTCTCATACATACAGTATCCTTGTGTCCTCGTGGTTTTCAGAAAACAGAAAATATGAAAGTACAATCAAATTTAGCCCTGGTCTTACAGACAAGGCATAAGCCTAGTCCCAGGCTAAAATGCATCATTGAGCTTTTTTGACTGAAAGCAACTTGCACTGACAGGCCTTAAAGGGTTAGTTCACCCAAAAATGAAAATTCTGTCATTTATTACTTACCCTCATGCCGTTCCACACCCGTAAGACCTTCATTAATCTTCGGAACACAAATTAAGATGTTTTAGTTCAAATCCGATGGCTCCGTGAGGCCTCCGTAGGGAGTAATGTCACTTCCTCTCTCAAGATCCATAAATGTACTAAAAACATATTTAAATCAGTTCATGTGAGTACAGTGGTTTAATATTAATATTATAAAGCGACGAGAATATTTTTGGTGTGCCAAAAAAAACAAAATAACGACTTATTTAGTGATGGCCGATTTCAAAACAATGCTTCAGGAAGCATCGGAGCACAGTAAATCTGTGTATTGAATCTTCGGAGCGCCAAAGTCACGTGATTTCAGCCGTTTGGCGGGTTTGAACCACGATCCGATTCATGATTCGATACACTGATTTATAATGCTCCCAGGCCTTAAAATATTAACAAAATCCAGAAATAAATACAATAGTATTACAGTATTAATAGTATTACTACAATAGTATATCAATGATACTAAAATAACCCTAGTTTTGTCATGACAAGTCTCGGAGTGTATTGGCCTGGTAATGGGTATAACAGTGTTGATATGTTTGGTCTTGGTGGAATAGATCAGCTATGCTGCTGCTGCTTTTATTGCTGCTGTTTCTGTTGGTTATTGCTGCTGCTGTAGAACTAGTACGGGACTTGCTACTGCCAATACAGTACATTTAAAACAGGCTGCTGTGAACAAGTAAGACATGCTGCTGCTGTACAATATAGCGTTCATGAATTACCTGTCGTAGATCTATACAGGTGGAGCTGTGCGAGGTGGAGGGTTTCTGAATGCAAGCTGCAAATGCTAGACCAAGTATTTGAAGGTTGAGCACAAGAGCTCAGTGGCTACTGATACAGCAGGAATCAATCAGCTGTGCCCAATAGAGAATGATGTGATTGCAAGCAGGTTGAGTTAAGGACCTATCAGCTTGCGCCATCTAGAGTTTCATGACATAACTTTGTATTTCACCCACAAATGTAAATTCTTTGATTTATTAAGTTACTCAATCCAAACCAGGATGTTTTCTTCTTCTTCTTTCTTCTTTCTGTAAAAATACGTGAGTGAATGATGATGATTTTTGGATGTTCTGAGATCAGCTCTGGTCATTCCTGCAGCTTTGTTTCGTCCATTGGCACCATGTTGCCCATGTTCCTGGTGCTAGCGTTCATCTACACTGCCTGCCAGACCATCAAAGGCCTGGTTCTGGAAAAGGAGCACCGTCTGAAGGAGGTTCTGCGGGTTGTCGGGGTTCGAAACGCTTCAATGTGGTTCTGCTGGTTTATAGAGAACATGGTTCTGCTGACCATTCCCTGTGCTTTGATCTCTTTGATGGTGAAGGTTAGTGTCGCCGAAACACTGAAAAATCAGAAACAGAAATGTGAATGCATAAACAGAAAAAAAAGGTAGGATGCAAACTTATCACTTTTGGTGAAAACTGGCATTTGCAGGGTTCAGCATGGAGTCACAGGAAATGAAATGAGAGCTTAGCTCTTAATTCCCAAGTGGAAAGCTCATGATCTGGTGTTTTTCAGTATCTCAGAGCATCTTGTTTTAAAATAAATGCTTTCCACACAAACTCCATTTCTGTATGTAATGTAAGCGTGTGTATTTGATATTAATGTGTATTTTGTATATTAAATATTTTGTCAATAAAAGAGAAGGTTTAGAGGGATAGTTCACCCAAAAATTAAAATTATCCCATGATTCCACCTGAAGCTTGTTATTTGAATTTATAATCAGTATTATAATATTTTTCTTACAAAAAGGCATCTTCAGAAGGCCTTTATTAACCCACTGGAGTCGTATTGATTACTTTTTTTATGGATGGATGCATTATTTTTGGCTTCAAAACGTGCCCCCCCATTCACAACCATTATAAACCTTGGAGGACTAAGGACATTTTTAAATCTCTGATTGTGTTCGTCTGAAAGAAGATAGTCATATACACCTACGATGGCTTGATGGTGAGTAAATCATGGGATAATTTTCATTTTTGGGTGAACTATCCCTTTAAGGTCTTCCTGCATTTTAACGTTTGAAATCAAAGTAATTAAGAGAGACGTAAATACTAGCATTGTAATTATTATTGTTATTTTACAGTACAGTACTGTTATTAATAAATAATAGAATAATACATTATTTTATTTTTTTTTATATTTCAATAGAATAAAAATGTTTAAATAAGAATAAGAATAATTGTTGTATAGTCTTATTGAATGGGTAAAAATCCTTTATTCATTTAATTGTATTATTTAATAATAATAATTTGAATTATTATTGTATTGTTTTATTAAATGGGTAATATTTCTTTATGTAATTTTAATAAAATAAAAATATAACAATAATAATAAAAATAATAATAATTAAATACACTTTTTCAAAGCAACTCTGCTGACCCTCTAGGAAATTTGTATCTTTTTTGTACTGATAAGTTTGCATCCCTTAAAAAAGAAATCAAACCGAATAATCAAACTAATCAGAAATCGGGCCTAATAATCAAAACCAAAAGATTAGACAAAACAGACATCACTTAACATGATCACAAAGCATTTTGAGAACACAAAAAATCACATTCTCATTAAAAGCCAAAATGAAATCAAAATGTATCAGTATTTATATCCTGTAAACTGTCAGTTCACAGGAAAGAGTGTGAACTGTATAGTTGCCTAACCATACAAATTTGTTTATTGACACATTGGTTCATTCTGATCTTTAAATTCAACAAATTTGATATGTTTTGTAACTCTTTGTTTGCACCCCTTTTGAATTCAAACCAAGCTGAGCTACAATACATTTAAAGTCATTAAGAAAAATAGTTAGAAAAGCTCAAATGTAATGCTAAAAGGCACAATGATCTGTTTAATATAGAAGAAAGGAAGGTGCTTGTGTTGAGAGGATGCACATTCATAAAGTCAAAGTGCTTTGTGGTTTTGATGCTTGTGATCACAGTGGAAATAATTACAGGGAAATGATTATTCCAAAATTGAAGCAAATCAAGCAGAAACTGGTTGAACTTTGATTCCTCTAAATTGGTTTATTATGCTAATTTGTTATGCACAGCATCAAATTGTTGATGATTTAGAGCCGACCTCCTACGTATCGCTCTCCGCCTCCCTCCATCGACTTTTTACAGAGGAGTTGTTTTTTGTTTTTTTTTCTGCTGTTTTCAGAGCATTTTGTGTTCTTCTGCAGTGAGATAAAGTGTATGTTCTCTGCTTTGAGGATTAGCCTGTTTCACAATCATACGTTTTTTTGCTTCCACATTGGCTGTCACAGGGTAAAAGCAACATCACACTCAAACAACAGCACTTTTGCTATGATGAAAAACTAGCATCATTCACACAGCTTCACAGCTGCCACAGGCGATTTTAGCCTCATGCTGAACTTAACTGCTCAATCATGTTGTTCTCTTTGTCAATTCATTTATTTCATTCTTTGTGTCAGTACAATTTGCTCTGCATTTTCACACTCAAAGTGAGAACTGCATTGTGTAGTGATGGGAAAATCATCTTTTGTCAGCTCACTTCCCTCACAGACCTGTACTTTTGGAGAGTGAGAAGCAATCCTGATCTGATTCAGTTCATGCTGTTGAAGAATACATGGTTAAAGTAAAGGTAGTTACAATTTACATATAAATGTTTGGGGCATTTGTGGCCTAATGGTTAGAGAGTCAGACTTGTAACCCGAAGATTGCGGGTTGGAGTCTCAGTACCGGCAGAAAATGTATGTCGGAGGAGTGAATGCACTGCCCTTGAGCAAGGCACCTAACCCCCAATCGCTGGGAGCACCCACTGCTCCAGGTGTGTGTTGATGGTGTGTGTGTGTTCAGTACTCACTGCTGTGTGTGTGCACATGGATGGGTGAAATGCAGAGCACAAATTCTGAGTACGGGACACCATACTTGCCTTCACGTCACTTTCATCTTTACTAATGTAACAGACATAGCATATTTAATGTATGTCAGCAAATACTACATCAGGAGTGCAAAACTCAGCTCCTGGAGGGCCACAGTCCTGCAGAGTTTAGCTTCAATCCTAATTAAACGCACCTGATCCAGTTAATCAAGTCCTTCAGGCTTATTTGAAAACTGCAAACATGTGTGTTGGCTAAAAAATAAATAAATAATATAATAATAATAATAATAATAATAATATATAAATATAATATATATATATATATATATATAATATATAAAATATAACTAAACTGAATTTTGAAATCAAACTACAAAACAAAATGATAACTAGTGAGATTTCGAAAAACCCTGTTGGGGGCCCCAGACTTTAGCATCCATATTGAAAGATGTATACGAAATAAAATTTGTAAGATGGCTTGTGCTTGATTTGGCAGTTAAAATTATGCCCTGCATATGAATCCATCGAATAACACTGTTTTAAGATTGCATTTGCAATAGTTGGGAATCAGGTGTCCATACCATAGAAGTGTTATTATTTGATATGTCTTTGATATGAAAACTCTGTTAAAATTGAGAAAGGTCGGTGCTGATAGCCTAGTAGTTAGTCAGCCGACATATAGCGCAAATGACCCGAGTTTGATTCTCGTCTCGAGGTCCTTTGCCAATTCTGCCCACCTCTCTCTGTCCAATGCTTTCCTGTCTGCTCTCTATACTGTCCTTTCTTAATAAAGGCACAAAAAGCCCATAAATATAACTTTAAAAAAAAATTGAGAAAGGACAGATTCTTCCACTATTGAGATACAGTGACTATGAAAGTACAGGAAAGTTCATGTGCTTCTTTGTGTTTGCACCATGAGGTGCCACTCACTCACTGACAGCAGACTTCTGGAGGGAGGTAATATGGTGTTGACATGTCTACTTGGCAAGTCAAAATCTGTACACCTGCTGTCTGGTTGTCAGGCTGTAACAAGAAATAGCAGTGGTAAGAAAATCCATGTAAAAGGATGATTGTTTCTAGTATTGTTGTGCAAATCGAGAAGAGAAGCAGGCCAAGGACCGAACCCTGAGGTACGTCAGTGATTGGCTGATGCGACTGAGACTCTTTCTTTCCAAAATACCCTGAAAGATCTAGCAGTGAAGTAGATCTCAAGCCAGTGGGGTGAAGTTCCTGTGATGCCCAGTGGACAAAACTACCTAGTGATTTAGACTGCAGACAGATCAAGTCAAATAAGGACAGATGATCTGCGGGCAGCTCTTGCCAGCCGCAGGGCTTGAGTGACAGATAGCATATTCTCTGTGGTGTCCATGTTAAATGCTTTAGAGAAAACATGATGTTTTGGGAAGATGTTTTTGTGTGTGTGTGTGTGTGTGTGTGTGTAACTGTGTATATGTAAATCTTTTATTGAGTCAGTTTTCTTGCTTGTTTGTATGTGCATGTGTAGGTTCTTGCGATCTTTGACGCGCTCCTTGCCTCTATATATGACATTAGCGTGGATCTTCTCAGTTGCGTTGATAGTCAAGGGTGTGGTTCAGGAGAAGGAGGCGCGTCTGAAGGAGACTGTGAGGATGATGGGATTGAAGAGCTCCATCTACTGGCTGAGCTGGGCCATCAGCAGCACATTGCCCCTTGCTGTCAGCGCTGCGCTCCTCACTGTCATTCTCAAGGTGATTAATGCTGATTAACTGCCATTTACAAACACTGCGGTACACTGGATCCAAGATCTGATCTGAAAGTTACTGGATCAGTGAGCTTCCTCGGCTTTGCTCTAGTAGTGGTTCATAATGAGTTTTGTTTATAAATGTTTGTATTTAGGTTGATTCAGTGATACTAAGTAATATATTTGACTTGAATAAAACCAGTTAATTTAGATGTTACCTTTTTTCAGTCAGTTCATAGCAATTATAAACATTTTATTTGACACCAGGGATATTTTTTTTGGCAGCAAGTAGCTTATGTGCACTCTAAAAAAAAAAATTGTTTTGGCTCAATAAAAATAATTAACTTAAAGGTGCCCTAGAATCAAAAATTGAATTTACCTTGGCATAGTTGAATAACAAGAGTTCAGTACATGGAAATGACATACAGTGAGTCTCAAACACCATTGTTTCCTCCTTGTGTAAATCTCATTTTTTTTAAAAGACTTCCAAAGAACAGGCGAATCTCAACATAGCACCGACTGTTACGTAACAATCAGTATAATTAATATGTATGACCCCAATATTTGCATATGCCAGCCCATGTTCAAGGCATTAGACAAGGGCAGCCAGTATTAACGTCTGGATGTGCACAGCTGAATCAACAGATAGGTAAGCAAGCAAGGACAATAGCGAAACATGGCAGATGGAGCGATAATAACTGACATGATTCATGATTACATGATATTTTTAGTGATATTTGTAAATTGTCTTTATAAATGTTTCGTTAGCATGTTGATAATGTACTGTTAAATGTGGTTAAAGTTACCATCATTTCTTACTGTATTCACAGAGACAAGAGAGCCGTCGCTATTTTCATTTTTAAACACTTGCAGTCTGTATAATGCATAAACACATTTTCATTCTTTATTAATCTCTCCATCGAAGTGTAATGTTAGCTTTAGCCATGAAGCACAGCCTCAAACTCATTCAGAATCAAATGTAAACATCCAAATAAATACTATACTCACATGATCCGATGCATGCATGCAGTATGCATGACGAACATCTTGTAAAGATCCATTTGAGGGTTATATTAGCTGTGTGAACTTTTCTAAATGCACTGTATTATAGTCGAGAGCTCAGGGGGGCAGGGAGCGTGCAATTTAAAGGGGCCGCAGCCTGAATCGGTGCATTGTTAATGATGCCCTAAAATAGGCAGTTAAAAAAATTAATTAAAAAAAATCTATGGGGTATTTTGAGCTGAAGCTTCACAGACACATTCAGGGGACACCTTAGACTTATACTATATCTTGTAAAAACTGGTTCTAGGTCACCTTTAATAGTTTGCATCAATATTTTTGAGTATATTATGTTCAACCAACAAACTATATTGAGTTGAAGTAACTTAATGTGTAGCAAAGCACTAACAGGCCTTTCCCTTTACTAAAACACTTAAAATATATATATATATATATTATTCTTCCACCAATCATAATTTTCCATAATGTGCTACCAAAAGCCACGTATTTACTAGCTCTCTAGTACTCTGAAGTACATCCATACAGAGAACCACTGCTCTTGAGTGTAAAAGCTGGTTTAGGATCAGATGGTGCAGTGTTTGTGAATGAGCGGTTTTGCGGTGGGCAGCGTGACTCTGTGTGGGACCAGCAGGTTTGAGCACATGGCAGATGAGCTTCTGTTATGTCTCTTTGCTGTATATCCGAACACAGACATGATTTGTTTACCTCAGCCCACTTATTTAATCACAGATCTGCCATTTAATCAGCTCTGCCTCTCTATCGCTGCTCTTGACAGATGTAATCCCTTCTTTTAGACGAGTGGGTTTTCAATGTGTGTTGTTCTGCTTTGTAATTATCAGGTTGCATTATTGACGCATCCATGGAAAGTCAAACACAGCATTCATTAACGGCTCCGAAAAGCTTTCTTGCTGCTATGGCTGAACAGCTCTGTAGCTCTGTAGACAAATCCTTCATTTGTCTCAACAACTGTTTGACGAGATAACTACAAGAATGTGGCTCCATCATTGTTCTTTTCTCTTCTATCTCTCTTTCTTTCTTTCTTTCAGTATGGGAAGATTCTGCGATACAGTGACCCCTCTGTGATTTTTGTATTCCTCCTGGTCTTCTGCGTGGCAACTGTCATGCAGTGCTTTTTCATCAGTGTGTTTTTCTCTCGGGCGAATCTGGCAGCTGCCTGTGGGGGCCTCATCTACTTCCTGCTCTACCTGCCTCATGTGCTTTGCTATGCCTGGAGGGACGTCCTGGGCTTTGGTGCCAAGATCGCCACGGTGAGACATTCAACACCCCTCCACTCCAGCCTGGAGAATTCATGTCTTAATACATTAAATCATCAAATGCTGAATATAGATCCACACTAGAGTCCAGACGTGTCAAAAAAGTAGTCTACTTTTGTTGTAGTACACTTCAAATTTTAAAAGTATATTTTAAAATAACTGTACTTGCATATAATATAATATCAATTAAATAAAAGGTCACTTAAGTGCACTTGATGAGAGTACATTTTTATGACTGCTTCTTAATACACTCAAGTACAATTTTAAAAAGTGCAAGTACAAGAACAATGTCAAGTTTTAAAGAAAATGCCTTTTAAATCTTGTTTTAGTAATATTTTGTCTTGCTTTAAGGAAGTATACTTGCTTTGATGTGTACTTAACATACTAAAACATGTATGATAACATTTGATGTGTTGACTAACATACTAAAATGTGTACTTGATTAGAATTTAACTGCAGTGTGTTACTCAATATTACATTTAAATGCACTAATTAGCAACTTCATCATTGCAAATGTTTTATTGAATATATATTCTATAAATACACTTTAACCATATTTCAAATACAATAGAATCATGAAATTACATATAAAGATAAAGGGTTAGTTCACCAAAAAAAAAAAAAAAAAAGTCTGTGCAATTACTACTTCGATGCTTCAAAAAGTTCAAAACATAGAGTGTAAAAAAATATGGACGTAGTGTCCGTGACGTCACCTGTAGATTTCTGTAGAGCACGTCACTCCCGGATAACAGAAAATGGGTAAAGAGGCAGGATGTGGTTGGAACTGAGGTGCCCGGTTGCTAAAACCACACTCGCCTAGCGTGATGTGATCATGTTAGCAGGCTAAAGAAGCTACAGTATCTATCTTAGACACTATCTAAAATATTAATAAAGATAACAAGTTATATCATTTGAAAGTACTAAAGGTTTATTGACAATCTACGGTGTCTTTATTTATTTTTATAGATAGATAGATAGATAGATAGATAGATAGATAGATAGATAGATAGATAGATAGATAGATAGATAGATAGATAGATAGATAGATAGATAGATAGATAGATTGATTGATTGATTGATTGATTGATTGATTGATTGATTGATTGATTGATTGATTGATTAGCAAAATTAGCTGTATAGACCAAAACCACAAATTGTACCATGCTGTAATTTTTAATTTTTTTTTTCTGCTGTAAAGTTGGGCATTTTAACATGGGACTCAATGAGATTCTGCTCTCTTTTGGAGCCTGTCCCTAGAGGCCGATGAATTGCAGTTTAAGTCACTTCCTTATTGGCTTCGAGAGAAACTGGGGAATGTCAAAGTGGTAGTTGCATAGCTGTCAATGGAGGGACAGAAATCTCTCAGATTTCATAAAAAAAAAAAAAAATCTTCATTGTTCCAAAGATAAGTCTTAAGAGTTTGGAACTACGTGAGGGTGAGTAAATGATGACAAAATTTTCTTTTTTTGGGTAAACTAACCCTTTAAATGTTAGATAAGGTAGTTAAAAAACACTAAAGTTTAGCTAATTACATTCAATCTAAATTTAAACTATAATACATTTTCATTTAATTGCATTTCACATGAAATTCAGTGTCTGAAAACATTATATTGTTCACACTTAAGTATATTCTTTTAAAGTATATTATTTCCGTGATTAGTACATTTTTAAAGTATGTCAAAGTGTGCTTCTTTTTCACAAGAACAGGTTGGAGGAGAGGATGAGATGAGAGAGTTATAAACACGATGAGAGGAAACAAAAGAATGAGAAACAATGTTATTTAAATTGTACATTCATTTAATTCACACAGAGTGAATGAAGCACTCAAGTCCTCTTCAGGTACAAATCCACAGAAGCAGATTCAGATCTCTGGAAAAGCTCATCCTGGAGCTCCATTCATCTCCAGTGAGGATGTGCTTTAGCGAGAGAGTGATAGCGGTGACCCCACACCTGAAGAGAAGAGCAATGAAGGAGCACTTTTGCCCTTTGAGAAAGAGAAAGACTAACTAAATGACTTACAGCTGCACTTCCGTCATTGTGACCAATCAGAATGACCTTTATCTCACGCGAAGATATTCGCTCTATTCAGCAGTGTGTGGATGTCTTCCTCTTACCAGAGAGAAGACTGCGTGTGTGCGTGTGTGTGTCTTGGCATTCAGGCGCCTCTGTCTAGGCTAGATGAATGAGCCTGCAGACCCATTAATGTGAGCAGTACTGTTTACTTTGAAATTGTGGATCGTGGCAATGCTACTGTTTTGATGTCATATTCATACCAGAGTAAAAATGCACATGGGAGGGAAACATTTATATTTACATTAAAGGCATGGGGCAGGCTGGAGGGTGCAGGCAGTTTCTGATCCATCCGTCTCCATCCCAATAGAGCCTGCTATCGTGTGTTGCATTTGGATACGGCTGTGAGAATTTTGCCCGTTATGAAGAGCAAGGCATCGGGATTCAGTGGAGCAACATCCGGGTCAGTCCGCAGGAGAACGACCGCTACTCCTTTATCGTTTCCATCTTCATGATGCTGTTCGACGCTCTCATTTACTGGATACTGACTTGGTACATTGAGAATGTCTTTCCAGGTACAGCATAGAATACACTACATTTAAATTACATGTTTTCATAGTTTTTTTGTTTGTTTGTTTGTTTTTTAATTTTGCTTAATATTTTTGTGAAAATCATAATATGCTATCATTTGCAAGTTTAGGGTAAGTAATATTTAAAAGAAGCGTGCATTAAATTGATCAAAAGTGACAAAGACATTTGTAATGTAATAAAAGATTTTTCTTTTGAACTTTTTATTCATCAAAGTATATCACAAGATGGTCCTCACTGCAGAACATGGGATCCAGGGGCGTGGACCTAGATCCAACTCCTCCCACTTTATATATCCCTAAACCTACCCTTCTCCGCCCCCTGGATCTAAACCTTCCCGTCTCCACCCCCTGGATCTAAACCTACCCATCTCCACCCCCTGGATCTGGATGCAGCTCCTCCCACTTTACATATCCCTTAACCTACCCATCTCCACCCCCTGGATCTTGTGTGTTCTGCAGTGAGGGGCTACTGTATATCACCGTTTCCACAAAAAATATAAAGGGTTTTAAACTGTTTTCAACAATGATTATAATCAGAAATGTTTCTTAAGAGTGACTGGAGAAGACTGGAGTAATGATGCTGAAATTCTGCTTTGCATTACAGGAATAAAGGACATTTTACAGTATATTACAACAAAAAAAAAATTCTTTTAAATTGTAATTTTTCTTTTAAATTGTAACATTACTGTTTTACTGTATTTTTGATCAAATAAATACAACCTTGGTAACATAAAAAAAAAATTGTAATTATTCCAAACTTTTGACAAGTAGTGTGTAAGTAGTATATTGGACTGTATGTATGCTGATAAAGTTGGGCATACTTATATATCCAAAATTTAGACTGGTTTTACTTTGATTTAACAGCATGTGAACAGTTGTTTGCATCTTTCTTTAGGTCAGTATGGTATCCCAAAGCCCTGGTATTTTCCTTTTACTTCCTCATACTGGTGTGGCACTCGGGTGGGATCAGATACTGAACCCGACCTGATTCATGAGCTGGAGGACCAGAAAGGTACAAACACACACACCGCATACAGATATTAATAATGATTCTTTATCAAAACTTCTAAATGAATGTGTGCGCTGCAGGCTACTTGGAAAAGGCTCCGTCTGGAATGAAACCTGGTGTGTGTATCCGCAACCTGGTAAAGGTATATAAGACGGGAAATAAACTGGCTGTGGATGGACTCAGTCTGGACTTCTATCAAGATCACATCACCTCGTTTTTAGGACATAACGGAGCCGGAAAAACCACCACCATGTGAGTTTTCACGCACTCTTACACAAGCATGTGTATAATTCTTATCCACGCAGTCACGTTCTCAACCATATTATCATCAAATACATAATTCACACCTTGATCAAGGGCCCTATGTATAAATACTTTTAGTGTGGACCTCGTCAAAGTTCAGTTTATTTAATTGAAAGTTCACTGTGCAAACCGTTTCTTGAAATGCAATCACAGTTGCTTTGAATGCAGCCTGACTGAACTTGCAGTCAGATACTATTATGTATAATTTGCATATTATAGCATTATAAATTTCCTATTGATGGTCTACTCAGAAGTGGCAAGCATTTTCACATCACTTTCAATAGTAATATAGGGTTGAAAAGTTTACAGTTACAGTCTATAGACATTACAAGCCTTAAGCTCAAGACTGTGAAACTACAAGATGCTTCTTAAAGCAAAAATTTAAAGGGTTCGTTGGTAACACTTTACAAAAAGGTTCATTCGTTAAACATTAGTTAATGTATTAACTAATATAAACTAAGCATGAGCAATACGTTTCTTACTGTATTTACTAATCTTCGTTAACGTTAGTTAATGAAAATACAGTTGTTCATTGTTTGTTCATGTTAGTTCACAGTGCATTAACTAATGTTAACAAAATTTGTAATGTATTAGTGTTGAAATTAACATTAACAAAGATTAATAAATGCTGTATAACTACAGTTCATAATTAGTTCATGTTAGCTAATGTAGTTAACTAATGTTAAATAATGAACCTTATTGTAAAGTGTTACTGGTTTGTTCACCCAAAAATGAAATTTCTGTCATTATGTACTCACCCACATGTCGTCCCAAACCTGTAAGACCTTCGTTAATTTTCTGAACACAAATTAAGATATTTTTGATGAAATCTGAGGGTTTCTGAACCACACATATGCAGCAACGTCATTGCACATTTTGAGGTCCAGAAAGGTATCTAAAGACATTGTTAAAATAGTCAACGGGACTACAGTGGTTCAACCTTAATGTTATGAAGCGATGAGAATACTTTTTGTGTGCAAAAAAAAAAAAATAATAACGCCTTTATTTAACAATTTGAACTGTTGTCGTGCGCAGTTGATGTAGTGAACGCAGTGCAGGCTTCTGTTCTACATCCAAACGCCTGCTGAGTATTTGCCGATGCTGTACATGTGAGCAGCACGACCAATAATGAGTTGGCGTTCGGGCAGTTCAAATTGTTACATAAAGTCGTTATTTTATTTTTGTTTTTGCACACAAAACGTATACTTGTCGCTTCATAACATTAAGGTTGAACCACTGTATTCATGTTGACTATTTTAAATATGTCTTTACTATCTTTCTGGACCTCAAAGGGTGCAATATGTGGTTCAGAAACCACTGGATTTCATCAAAAATATCTGTGTTCCGAGGATGAACAAAGGTCTTACGGGTTTGGGACAACATTAAGGGTGAATACTTAATTTTATACATTGCATTTTTGGGTGAACTAACAAACATCCATTTAACCCTTTAACAAAAATCCATTTTCAGTATAACAAATCTGAAAATAAATCTTTTATTTTTATTTTTTTTGTTTTTAACCATTTTAACCTGTGGAGTAGTTTTTTAAAAACACAAGCAATTTTTTGTCCACTGTCTAAGACTCATGTCTTTTCATTTTGAACAATATATTTATTTTTCTATATTTTGAAATCTAACAAACTTCATTGTGTGAAATGTTTTAATGTTTAACTGTGTATATTATGCACAAACATACCACAGTTCAGATCAAAATAATGCAAAGTAAAAAGAGACATGCATGACCCAAACTTGAATTCCATACATTAGACACAATTAAGTTCTTGAGGTTGTTTATTTTCAGATATTTTCTCATGTTTTTCTTGTTGTTTCATCAGGTCAATACTGACAGGTCTTTTTGCTCCCACCTCTGGTACTGCTTATATTAACGGTTATGACATCCGCACCGACATGGACACCATCAGGACACACCTGGGAATGTGTCCACAACACAACGTCCTCTTCAATGAGTAAAACCTCCTTTCATCTTCTTTGTCTCTATCACAGGGTCCATAAACATTATTATTTGTTCAGGTTCCCCGAGCACTGGCACATCTGAAAAATCAGAAGAAAGTTGGGGTGCTTCGATGGATCGGCTACTGATCACTGTCGGAAATCCCCCCCAAAAGAGTCACTTAGGAGGAATTCCCCACATTTTACAAAACAAAATTAAAGCCCTAAAGTAATGCTTGTAAACTCCTGATCAGAACATCCCTATAAACAATGCTACATGATAAAAAAAACGAGGCTTCAAATAGACAACATCATTGTTATCCGTGATCGGTATCAGCCGATGCTACTTCCTGTGATTGGTGAATGGCTCCAAAAATCCTGATCGGAGCACCCTTAACAAGAAGGTTTGACAATTAATGAAAGTCTCACAAGATAAGTAACTATTAAAAAAAATAAAAAATAAAAAAGCTGATGAGAGCAGTTTAGTTCTCAAACAACCGAATTCAAAAACAGGAAGACAGCAGGGTTCAACTCAAAAACATCAAAACAAGTATTCAAAAACTATCAAAGTTCAACTCAAAATTTCAAAGCTTCAGGCAATCACAGTTCACTTCAATTCATTCTGACAGAAGACTGGGTGCTTACAGGCTTTTAAGAGAAATTCAAGCACTTTTCCAGATCTGTCATGCTACTGAAATTAAGACTTACTTGAACCGCCAAACCATTGAGTGTAGAGCTGCTTATTTTTTTCGGCTTTTGTATTTCAATGAAGAAATTATCACAGATTCAGTTGAGTTTTATTCTAAAACTGTGACATTAATCTGTCACGATGCAGCATGCGTATGCATAAGAAACATAAGATATACATCATGCATGACAAAGGCTTTCTTCATGTAAATATTTTCAGATAACCTGCTAATGTGAATATTTGTAGTTATTATCCCAACAGCTTCACTATTACCTAACTAGTGATGCTTTTGAATTAACCTGTTGTTATTGTTAACTAAAACTATTAATATTTGTTATTTTAATTTACAGGTTATATACAGTATATATATATATGTGTGTGTGTGTGTGTGTGTGTGTGTGTGTGTGTGTGTGTGTGTGTGTGTGTGTGTGTGTGTGTGTGTGTGTGTGCTTTTGTTTATATTACATTGTGGGGACCAAATGTCCCCATGATGTAATATAAACCTGAGTTCACCTACATCGTGGGGACCAGCCAGCGGTCCCCACAATGTAAATGGGTTTATAAATCATATAGAATGAGTTTTTGTGAAAAAGTAAAAGTTTGCACAGTTTCCTGTGAGGGTTAGGTTTAGGGGTAGGGGCAGGGTAGGGGGATAGAATGTACAGTTTGTTCAGTGTAAAATGCATTGAAGTCTATGGAAAGTCCCCACAATTCACAAAAACAAACATGTGTGTGTGTGTGTGTGTGTGTGTGTGTGTGTGTGTGTGTGTGTGTGTGTGTGTGTGTGTGTGTGTGTGTGTGTGTGTGTGTGTGTGTGTGTGTGTGTGTGTGTGTGTGTGTGTGTGTGTGTGTGTGTGTGTGAGAAATGTTGCCTTGACTCTTATGTTCACATTCTTGTCTGTGTTTGTTATAAGTGAGTATTTGTCATGTGTTATGTTTGTATGTGTATATTGATGTTCCCTTTGTTTGTTTCAGTCTGACAGTAGAAGAACACATTTATTTTTATGCCTGTCTGAAGGGACGGAGCTCTAAAGAGGTGAAGAAGGAAATTGATCAAATGATTAAAGACGTAGGTCTACCTCACAAACGCAAAGACCTTGCCAAGAACCTCTCAGGTGTGTGTGTGTGTGTGTTTATGTTTGTGTGTGTGTGTGCATCAGCAGCATTCATACATATTATGCTTACAATGCTTACTAACACTGGAGATTTGGCAACTTTCTGTTGTATGCATTCAGGTGGGATGCAGAGGAAACTGTCTGTTGCCATTGCATTTGTGGGTGGTTCGAATGTTGTGATTTTGGATGAGCCAACAGCAGGAGTCGATCCCTATGCACGCAGAGGCATCTGGGAGTTGCTGCTCAAATACAAAAAAGGTAACAGAAATGAACAAATGTAAACACAGGGCTCCATGGTGCAAGTAATTCACTCACATTTGCAACAAAAAATAGATTTGTGCAAACTGCAAAATGTATTTAGCAGCATGTGTGCAGAAAAAAAGTCCCTGCGGGTCCTTAAAGAGTGCATATTTTATCTCCCTCTTCTTTTTGGATGAGCAGCAATAGTAAAACATAGACATGTCAAAATAAAAAGTACTTGTGTATTTCAGGCTTGTTTATAATGAAAACTGCCACAATATGGGTAAAGTGATTCCCCCCCCCCCTTGTTAGTATTGGTATATCCAAATCTTGTATTATATATTGGTATATGAAGAGTCGAGCACTCTGTAAAGTCTCCTGCAGCACATCCCAAAGACTTTCAATTATTTTAAGGTCTGGACTCAGAGGTGCCAATTCATGTGTGAAAATGATTTTTCATGTTACCTCCCAACCATTCTTTCACAATTTGAGCTTGATGAATCTTAGCTTTGTCATCCTGGAATATGGCTGTGCATGATGTGTCTTCCTACATGGTTGTTTAAGAAATGAAAAGCTACACACTCCATCTTTAAGAGTTAAAAGAACTGTTACCAAACATATAACACATTAGAAACATAATAATCACAGCAAAAATGATCCAGTCATAGACTTTTAAGTGGCTATTTAAATCCAAACAGACTGTACTTTATTATATAGTACCTCTGAAATGGCAAGGCATGTGGGTTTCTCCCAGTCAGCAGTGGTGAGAGTTGTCCAATAGTGGTTCGAAGAAGGACAAACCTGCGACAGAGTGTTGGGTGGCCAAGGCCCATCGATGCATGAGGGCAACAAAGGCTATCCCGTCTGGTCTGAGCCAACAAAAGGTCTACTGTCTACTGTGACTATTGTGTACAAGTCACACAATATTTAAATGATGGTTATGGGAGGAATGCGTCATAAGACACACAGTGCATCGCACTCTGCTGCATATGGGGTTGTGTAGCCGTTGACCAATCAGAGTGCCTATAATGACCCCTGTCCACCGTCGAAAGCACCTACAATGGGTACGTGAGTGTCAGAAATGGACTTTGGAGCAGTGGAAGAACGTAGCCTGGTCTGATGAGTTCAGTTTTGTTTTATATCACGTGAATGGCTTTGTATGTGTTTTCGGGTTTACTTGGTGAAGTGTGTTGTACCTGGATGCACTATGGGACAACGACAAGCTGGTAGAGGGAGTGTGATGCTCTGGGCAATGTCCTGAGTCTGGCCATTCATGTGGACATAAATTTGACACATGCTACTTACCTAAACATTGTTGCAGACCAGGTATACCTTTTCATGACAGTGATGTTCCTTGATGGAAGTGGCCTCTTTCAGCAGGATAATACACCCTGCCACACTGCACACATTGTTCAAGAATAATTTGAAGAACATGATGAAGAAATCAAGATGTTGCCCTGGCCTCCAAATTCTCCAGCTCTCAATCCAAGTGAACATCTGTGGGATGTGCTGGACCAACAAGTTCAATCCAAGGTGGCTTTACCTCACAACCTACAGGACTTGGAGGATCTGTTGCTAACGTCATAGGTACCAGAGACCACAGGACACCTTCAGGGCTCTTGTAGAGTCCATGCCTCGGCGGGTCGGTGCTGTTTTGGCAACTCGCAGAGAACCAACCACATGTTAGGCAGGTGGTCATAATGTTTTGGCTCATCGGTGTATAGTTTATACAGTTAAAATTAGGCCTATAAATAATTTCATAAATTATTACTGTTTCACTCAAATCATTACAAACACAACAATCACAAATAGAAAAAGGAGACTCATGACAAATGTAAACAATATATGTTTTCAAATTGTCTCAAAATATAAAACGTGTTTGAATCCTTCGAGTGGATGGAATCAAAGTCTGAAGCTAAAGATCATAGACTGTTCCCATCATATGCTACAAGATTTTCTTTGAAATCTGTCAACTGAAATCTGCAGACCGGGTCTGACTTTCAGACAGTGGTCCAGACTGCAAATTGGGGCAAACACTTGTACAAAAGTTGTGTGTATTCCAGCCTTAAGCAGTATGGTGATTAACACTGTTATGACTGTTAGGAAGAAATCAGAGTTGATGGGAGCTGTTCCAATCCTTGTTTCCTCCCATCTTAACAGAGAAAGAGAGATATTGAATCTTACTTGCTACCATACAAACTTGAATGCAATCATGGATCTGCTGCAGAATGTGAAGAACTTTGGCAACACTTTCCATCACAGTCCAGAGAATATGGTGATCAATGGTGTCAAACAGAGGTAGAACAATCTTTTCTGAAGATGTTTTCAGGATATATGGGGTTAGACCACTGGAGCAGAACATCATGACTCTCACCAGTACCTTGTCTGAGATGCCACAGCTGCCTCTGCCTGTCACATTTTCTCTTATAAATTGTGACAGTGTTTGTTCCAGTTTTGAGGAATGATTTGATGCCCACATACTATATTGGTGAGGTTGTGAAAATGTCTCGTTCTTAAATGGGAGTCCAATCCTGCTACTGGAGCGCCAATGTTCTGCAGAGTTTAGCTCCAACAAACTCTGCCTGGGTCTCCGTTTACATTAATATGGATACATTTAAAAACAGACCTCTATGAATGTTTTGGCCTTCCATCCACACCAGGACAGTGCAGTTCTCCAGAGCTAATGAAAAGGCTCGCCAAAGTGGATAAATTTGAAATTTGTAGTGTGGACTGTGACAACTGAGGTATTCACAAAGAATGATGCATGTTAGAGAGATAGTTCACCCAAAAATAAAAATTCTGTCATCATTTATTCACCCTCAAATAGTTCCAAATCTGTATGAATTTCTTTTTTCTGTTGAACAAAAAGGAAGATATTTGGGAGAATGTCAGTAAGAAAACAGATCTTGCCCCGCATGTACTACCATAGTAGGAAAAATAAATGCTAAAAAGAAAAAGAAACTCATACAGGTTTGAAACTACTTGAGGGTGAGTAAATGATGACAATTTTCATTTTTGGGTGAACTATCCCTTTAATCATGTGACACATATTGCACCTATAGATACATATCTATGTTTTTACCCACGTACCTGCTACGTACGTTATTTCAGTGTAGACGAGAAATTTTAGAAAAAGCTAAAGTTTATTTCATTTGTATCTTTGTTCTGTTTTATATTTATTTGTCATATTGTTTGCAATTAGTTTCCTATTTCTCTTATTTAGGTGGTTGCACATCATAAGATGTCAGTGTAAAACTCTTCTACACTGCAGAAGCTTGTTTAATCAGTGATAAAAATGTTAAACATTCAATTTATAATTATTGTCAATACTAATAAGTCCTGCAGTCCTCAGGGGACTGAAATAGCATATTCAGCCCATTTCAGCTGGATTGCATGTGTAATTAGAGAGCAGCTGATGATTATTTGATTAGTGAAGGTGATTATTGTCTGATTAATAATTTAGGAAACGAAATGATGTGTACTAGTGCAGTTAATTGGGCTGAGAGTGGCTATTTCTTTGTCACACACATACACACACACAAATTGGTGAAGGGTTTTTTGGCTTTTGCTGTGTAATGCAAAGAGTGTAGTGTTGACATGTGGATTGTACGGTGCTGTATCGTTTGAGTTCAGCTGGTTGCTGCTGTACCAACTACATTCACAGGTTGTGGATATGAAGCCAAAGCACAGAATTTTTGAAAAGTCTTTTATGTATGCTCACGTATGCTTATGCAAAACAGTAATATTGTTAAAACTGTAATATATTTTAAAATGTTGCTGAATTTTCACTTTTCAGCATCATTACTTATTAGTCTTCAGTGTCATATGATCCTTCAGAAATCATTCTGATATGCTGATTTGCTGCTCAAGAAACATTTCTTATTGTCAATGTTGAAAACAGTTGTGCTGCTTCATATTTTTGTGGAAACCATGATACATTCAGGATTCTTTGATGAATAGAAAGTTGAAAAGAACAGCATTTATTTGAAATAGAAATCTTTTTTCACATTATAAATATCTTTACTGCCATTTTTGATTAATTTAATAAATCCTTGCAGAATAAAAGTATTAATTTCTTTAGTGACCCCAAACTTTTTTGAATGGTAGTGTAATAATGAAATGCGTCTGTCTTTGGGAAGCAAGTGCACAATACTGAGGTCCATTGTTGTCTGAGTACATGCTGGACGAGGCTATAATCACGTTATCGGTACGACTTCACGAAAACCACTATGATTTCAGTTAGACTAGAGCGTTTACTTGACATTTTAAAAAGGCAAGTTACTTCTTTAGTTCCACAGAAATTGAACTTTTTAAAGTGCATGTACTTAGTGATCTGAATTGTTTGTTATTTTCTGTTTCATAGTTTTTTGTGCCATTTTGCCTTCTTTGATGGATCACTGTTCCATAATACAAAGCAACACAAATCAAACCAGTCATCTCTCTTTATATTTCTACTTCTCTCTTTCTATCTGTCCAACGCTCTCTAGTGCTGTTTGTTATCTGAATGTCACACTGAATGGGTGTGTTGAGACAGATCCATCTGACTATACAGTGTGATTTGTGTGTATTTGTGCTGGTAAAACCAAAAAGCTGTGCATTTCTTTGAGCTTTTCAGATTCTTCACATAAAGTGGTGGCCAAAAGTGATGTCCGGAGGGGATATTTGTTTTATATTTGACCCTACAAGTTCAATTAAACCATCAAAATAAAATGTTTTGAATATTTTAAATATGAGGAAAGAACAAAACACTAAACTTGGTCAAGGTATTTATCTGACCTATTTTTTGGCAAAAAAAAAGAAAAAGGCAAACTACAGCTAAAAAATTTATTTTACTGAAAACAAATGCATAAAAAAAAAAAAAAGGTCACAGGAAAAAGCATACATTGACTTTGTTACTAATATGTCATTGGTTCTCCCTTGTTTTTACATGTGTTCATAATTTCTTTGTATGACAGCCTTGCCATTAATAATGTCTTCACAATTTGGCATGTTTCATTGCGTTATCACAAATAAAACTATTTATTTAAGGCACAACTATGTAATATGCTTACAAAATATTTAACCAGGGTGAAGATGTCAATTTTCCTAGGTCAGACATCACTTTTGGCCAACAATATCAACTATCAGTCAGGTTTTATAGTCAGCAGTCACTCATTGTGTCCAGATCGTTGCTTTACAAGGTCCAACATCAGCGTCTCTCAATATAAACACAAGTTTCTCTGCCAGGTTCTTGCGTTCTCTGCCTTTGAGAAGCGCAGATGCATGATATTTCATGATATTTCTGCTCTCGGCAAGTCAAAGGACAGACGCCTTGAACTCCCACTGCCTCGTCACACAGGCAGAGCAAAAATAATGTCGGCGTAGAACCCCACGGGTGTCTGGCTTCACTTCGAGCTTCAGCAAATACAAAAGAGAGGAAACTTTTCTGTACAGGGAGCGAAAGACTGAGATCTGAGTGGCACACACATTTAAAAGCGCCTATATATAGAACACCCTGTTTTCCAGTGCACCTGCACTTCAAACACATCCTATCCCATTCAAATGAGAATGAGCCCCTCAGAAATTCACGTTTTCAGCTGAATTTTTATGGTTTTTGAACTGAATGTATGTTTGTTTGATGTGTGTGTGTGTCTCTTCCAGGTCGTACTATAATTCTGTCTACCCATCACATGGATGAAGCGGATATTCTGGGTGATCGTATTGCCATCATCTCGCATGGGCGCGTCTGCTGCTGCGGTTCTTCACTTTTCCTCAAGAAAACATATGGTAGAGGCTATTATCTCACGGTTGCACGGGCCAATCAGGATCGAGTCACCACGCAGCGGTTTAAAGAGGTAAACTGGCCTTGACAACACTCAAAATTCACACGATAATCAAACGTTTGTAAATGCCTACTAGTTCTTTATTAGTAATATTTCACAGATTTAATAAAAAGTACATCAATTCCTTAGGTGAATCCTTTTCTTAGGTTTAGCTTTGTTTGATTATTGAGTTTGCATGCATGACGGCCACTAGTTATATTTATTTTCACCATACAGTCCAAAAAAAAACAAAACAGTATTATTTATATACTATCATAGTATTTGGTATATTAGCATATTTATTGAAATAATAATAATACATGTAATAATGTAATAATAAATAAATATTTAATACATTTTTATGTATTAAAACTTAAAATATTTTAAGTTCTAGTAATTGTGCTTTTGCCGTTTTTATACATTTTTTTAAAACTTCTATTTAGCTTTATTTAATTTCAGTTTTAGAAATTTAAATATTTTAAATGTTAGAAATTAGAAATGTTGCCTTGGCAACTCACTGAAATAAAAGTTTTTCATCTAATATTTATATTTGATTTTATTTAATCTGTATTCAAATTAACTAAAGCAATTTTTAATAGTTTTAGTTAACAGTAACAACACTGATTTTTTTTTTTTTTTTTTTTTTAACCACAGAGATGCCAAAAAAAATTATTATGAAGGATCAAAAATCAAACTTTATTGAGGGCTGTGGCCCAAACGTTTTGGATTATATCAAGCTATATTATATTAAAACGTACATTTTTAAAAAATCAAATTTGCCTATTTTCTCTACATTTCAATGTGAAAAAACAAACAAAAAAACATTAAAATAAAAAGATAAATTAGAAATGAAGATATGCTTCAAGTGTGTGTTTTTCCCTCTATTTCCTCCTCCTTATGATAGGGCAAGGCAGGCCAAATCAAAAGTCATCACAGGCCAGGTCCTGGTTTGGACATCTCTGATTTACCATAATTACTTTTGCAATTAAATGAAAGGATACAATTTATAAGCCTCAAATGGCATGCATTTAAAAGTATAGCTTTTCCTAGAGTGTTTTACCTTGTAAACTGTCAAAAACATCTCCGCACACTGTCAGCTTGAAATAACAAAAATAAATAAATAAATCTAGATGAACTAGTAGGGATGGGATATGACTAATTAACTAACAACCGACCACAATACTCTAGTATAGTTGTGGTGAGTTTAGCATGGTCAGAAATGTAAGTTTTTAATTTTGCATTTTATTTTTTGTAGTGTGATAAATTCAGTGTGGATGAGGGAATATGCAGTGACAGCATCAGCAGTCTGGACCCACCAGGTTTACATCTCTCACACACACACACTCTAATAAACACACATTCACACACCGTGCCATTATGTTTATGTATAAATGTATTTTTATGTTCCACATGATCAGATGTGGCAGATCTGAGTCTACTGGTGCGGCGGCATGTGCCGGAGGCCGAGTTTCTGGAGGCCGTGGGTCAAGAGCTGGTGTACGTGCTGCCATACACAGGCGCTAGAAACGGCAGCTTCGCTTCCCTGTTTAAAGAGCTGGACCTGGAGAAAAGCACTTTGGGCGTCACAAGCTACGGGATATCAGACACAAGCCTGGAGGAGGTACACATAGAGGTCACATAGGTGACATTTACTCATGTGGCCAACACTTTATGCAATGGGCATATATCTAATACAGAGGAAGTTTCTCCAATGCATCTAATATGTATCTGTTTACATTTCACATTTGACTTTCATCAGTTTTGGGCATTATTCAGACGGGGTCCACTACAACAGGCTTGTAACGTTACTAATAGTGGATAAAAGCAAGATGCATGAGATTTTCAGTGCATGAGATAGTCCTGTTTGTTTGTTGCAATTTTTGTGGCAATTTTAACATGCTATAAAATGATCTGTGGGGTATTTTGAGCTAAAACTTCACATACACACTCTAGAGACATCGAAGACTTGTTTTACATCTTGTAAAAAGGGGCATAATATGTGCCCTTTAATGCTCAACGCTGTTGGTCACCTCAGAAAATTATTTTCTTTAATATCAAATTTCATGATTTAAAAAAATCATAGCGCTGGGAGGAATGCTTACCAACGTACTCTATATAAAATAACATCCAGTTTTTCAACTTCTGTCAGTTTTCAGTAAGATTTGTTAATATTCTCTACCAAGGCTATATTTATTTGATCAAATATTCAGTAAAAACAGTCATATTGTAAAATATTATTTCAATTAAAAATAACTGTTATCTATGTGAATAAATGTGATTTTAAAATGTAATTTATTTCTGTGATGCAAAGCATCACATTTCTTATTATTATCTATGTTGAAAACAGTTTGTCCCCTTGGAATTATATGGTTCTATTTGACATTTTTGTCAAAATTTGACCCTACAAGTTATTCACATAATCTTATTCTGTAACAACTTATTTACATTATGTGATGCTTTTTTTAAACATTTTTATTTAGAAAACAAAAAGGTTCTATGTACAAAGTTGAATCGAATATGAAATCTTTGAAGCTCAATATCTCAAAACTGCTCAGAATGCAGAACGTTATAATTTCAAGGGGACGAGTTGTGCCGCTGCCTATTTTTTCAGTATTCTTTGATGAATTGAAAGTCCAAAAGAACAGCATGTATTTAAAATAGAATCTTTTGTAACATCATAAATGTCTTTACGGCCTCTTTTTATCAATTTATTGCATTCTTGTTGAATAAAATAAATAATTTCTTAAAATTAAATAAAATCTTACTGACCCCAAACTTGTGAACAGTAGTATAAATGTCCAGATGAAGCTGTGGAATAACAAAATGTTTAATTTCACAGATCTTTCTGAAGGTGGCTGAAGACACAGGTGTTGATGTGGAATCTCATGGTAACATCCTTTCTAAATAGTCATTCCATTTTTCACTTTAACATACAGTATCACAATCTCCAGTAAGTTACAGTATAAGACATATTTTAGGCTATGTTCACACTGTCAGTCCAGATCTGATTATTTGTGTATCGGATTGAAATCTGATCTAAATTATTGTCCACACTGTGTATCGCAACTGTTCTGATCTGATTTGTGTGTCCCATGGCGCTTTTGTTTTTTTTTGTTTGTATCTGTATTGGTTTCTATGGCAGTGATGTTGTGTAGGTATGTATTCACCAAAATCAACAACAACAGCAACATGGAGGGGTTTGCAATACAGATATTGTCTTGTTTACAACATGACGATGTGTAGCAACCGCGCTGGACTACTGCGTCTTATGAGGCAGCAGCAGAAACGTATGAATCTGATATGTGTGGCTTTATTCCATGCTGTCATCTCTGGTGGTTTCATAATTCAGCATGTCTCCATTATATTGTAATTTGCTGCTCGACTGGCATTTTTCTTTCCTATAACACCGTCTGACATGTTCACGCAAACTAAACCACGCAAAATCTTATTAGAGCAATCAAACTGAAACAGATTTCCAGAAATGCAATTTGAATAGGATTTCAAACCACATTTGAATGTAGCTCAATACAGATTTGTAAAAATCACATTTCATGTGAATTTTTGCCATTCGCACTTACTATATGTGATCAGATTCCAATCAGATCGGATTTGAACTAACAGTCTAAACAAGGCTTTAGACCATTTTCCACCCTCTCTTTGGCTATGTTCAGACTGCATTTGGAGGTGGTTTGAAATGTGATTCAAATAAGATTTTTACAGATAAGATTTTTTTTTCTCATTCTGGACACTCTGGCTGCTCAAATCGGATTTCAAATTGTCTTTTGCATCTTTCTTAGCACGACACACAATGATAACGTCAAAACCGGTGATGAAAACACCACACCTCGCTGCACAGCAATGCCAGCTGTAATTACAGAATGGAAACATCACAATATACAGTATACTAGTCTTCTCTGTTGCCGAAATTTTCTTTGGAGTAGTGCAATGGAGTAGCTCTGCACCGTCACTCATGTCGAATGACTCTACGTCATTACAAAAGCCTGCAGTCTGGACTAGTGTTGCATGATATACCGGTACTAGAAAGGTAACGCGATACCCTGCTTTTAAAAACGGTCCGGTTTTTCATTTTATTAGTACCGGTACTTTGAGTGCCAGTTGTATTTCCTAATGTTTGACAGCAGGGGGCAGTGTGCGTGCAGTGCGCTGCTTCACATTGAGTGTGTGTTTATTCCTCTCAACTGCACAACTGCTTTTATGGTGACGAAACGAGAGGTATGGTTGAAGTTCTGTCATATTTTATTTATTTACTTTTCCTGCTGTTTTAGGTTTTTGCCGTAGTATCGTTTAAGTATCGGTATCGTGATATTTAAGTTAGGTATCGTATCGAAGTCAAAATTTTGGTATCGTGACAACACTAGTCTGAACATATCTTATTTGATCACTTGCAATTAATAGTGCAGACAGAAAAACTCATCTGGATAAAATCTAAATATGCAGACAATCAGATTTTTGCTGGCATATTTTATGTCTGTGTGAATGCACTCAAAATATTTAGGCCTAATTTTATTTTATTTATTTTTTTTATTTTTTATTTTTTTTGAATTGCATATAAAACTTTCATCAATTTGGTTTACAAAATTTAATAACATGATCTAATAAACTTAATGTTGTGCATTAGTATATGTGTCAGTCATGCATAAATGAAAAGGGTAAGATTTCTGTAATCGTACTAACTAATTTAAAAAAACAAAAAAAAAAAAACACAATTACCAGGTTTAGATTTTCAGTATTTAAATATTCAGTAAGTCAAATTTGTTTCAATCTAAAGCATTTTAACTAAATTAATATTGCTTGTTCCAGAAACTAGACATATTTTAACCATGTTCATGCTTTGTTGAATTTGAGCAAATGCATTTTGAAAATGATTATTTAAATAAATGGATGCAAATAGGTAATAATAAACTCTAAATATTTTTGCATGTCAAATAAGCAGTGCTTAGCTGTGCTCACACAAGTTTGATTTTCAGTTCCATATAGTTTTTAACTGTCTCATCCTTCAGAAACAGCTTCTTTGCAAAGATGTACTCTATGGTGGCAGTTTCATCAAACAACTGTACTGAAATGTGTCACTCAAACTGTTAAGATCAGACTGAAATTATCTGGGATCTCGTTAAAAATAATCTTAAACCTCTTATTTCTAACAGTGGCATCCTTCAGAGCGTTATTCGGTCTATTTAAGGGCCTTATGGTTCGTCTCAGATAAGAACGGTCCACTCGAATAAGAGCTGAGATGAAGTGTTGCAATTGTACTCTTCTGTCTCACCTTAGAGTGTGTGTGATTGTGTGTAAACGTGTGTTAATGCTTCCTCAGATAAGAACAGGCTAGATGAATAAGCTGAAAGTATCGCACCCGCACTTCTCCAGAATAACCTCTGCTGTCTCTGTGTGTGTGTGTGTGTGTGTGTGTGTGTGTGTGTGTGTGTGTGTGTGTGTGTGTGTGTGTGTGTGTGTGTGTGTGTGTGTGTGTGTGTGTGTGTGTGTGTTTGTGTGTGTGTTAATGTCTTACAGATAAGAGAGAAAATCTTGAACAAAAGCCCAGAAGCAGCTCAAGGATATCAGGAATACAGGCTATCAGTTCAGCATTGGAATCCAAAGATGAAAACACTGTGAAAAATGGTATGCTCAATTGTAAACACTTATATGTGTATGAAAAGAGAAAGAAAAGAAAAACATACTGCCCCTTCATTTACAAACTAATCTTTTTTTAAAAAAATTCAAGTAAAAAATTCAACTGAAAAAATAATGACTTTGTTTAATATCACTGCTCTATACTGTTTTTTTCCCCTTGTTTTGAAACAGATGTGAAGGTTAGATTCACTAGTCGTGTAGAGGGTAAGTAAAAGTCCTTCCATATTTCCATCTGTAAACATGATCGACATCTGGCAGCTGTAGCACTGAGCTAGCTGTAGTGGTGAAGCAGCTTTAATTATTAAAGCTCTAAGCGATGTCACACGTTTTTAGGCCAAAACATTTTTTGTCACATACAGCAAACATCTCCTTACTATCCGCTAGCTGCCTGTCCCCTGAACACACTGTAAAAACGCGGTCTCTGTAGTCACCACAAGCTCCAAAAACGGCAATAAAAACAAACTGGTGCAGCCTGGACCATGAATCATAATAAACATGCTCCACCCAATAACCGACAAGAATGATTTGAAATGCGCGTTCATGACTGTTTCAGGAAGCACGGAGGGGAGGGGGAGGAGGAGGAGGAGGGAGGGTCTAGCTAGCCTCTGTTTTGTTTGACAACACTTCGAACATCAACAGGAAGTTACTCCACCCAGGATCGCTTAGAGAACCTTTAAGTTTGCTGTAAGCTGTAATAGTGAGGTGGGCTTAAAAGTGAGTTAACTGGTTATCTGTAACTGGTGATGCACAGTTTAGTGGTCCTACTGTAATATTGCGGTACTCTAGCTTCAAACTAATGGCTGTTTCACAGTTTTTTCCAAACAGTGATACCATAATGTATGGAAGTAAATATGCAGCACTTGAGCTGAACTTGGATATGGAGTGGCTCAGATTATACAAATAATACATGCAGCATTGGCACTCTTTTTAACATGGCAGCATCTTAAAATGCACATTGCATTGTCCTATATGCTGTAAAAACAATAAGATGTGACACAGCGGCCATAATGTCTGTCTGATGCATGTGTACACAAGACCAATAATAACAAAATAACACATATGGAATATAAGAAGCAAACTGTCTCTTAATGAGCAAATGCGCACTTGCCGTGATGGTTCAGTGGATTTTAGTGGGGCCTGGATAAATTTGGAGTGCTTGCATTTGTTATTGCAGACATTACTTTGACACAAATTAAATTCGTCCTTCAGTTTTCTGTGAAAATGCATAAACTGTAAAGTATTAATACAACACAACAGGCCCTGCAATAACAACACATCCAAACAATATAAGTTGACTACAATACTACTTATTATAATGGTATAGTGAGGTGGCTGTATTAGTTAACATAGATGTAACAGTAAGGTGGCTGTCATAGTTATGGTAGCTAATAGTGAAGTGGCTGTAATAGTTAATGTGGCTGTAATAGTTGCAGTAGCTGTAACAGTAAGGTGGCTGTAATACTTAATGTAGCTGTAACAGTGAGGTGGCCAGTGGCGTGCACAGAGTGGGGGCTTTGATCGCGAAAGTGAAAGTGCCCTTTGAGGTCGCATCGCGGTGCCCCCGCGTTCCCATTTCTCCCCCCCGGAATGCGATTTCTACCGAGGTAGAACAAACGAACACCACATCTCCCACCCAACCAAAAAAGTGCTCAAAATGCACAGAATAAACATGTCTAGTGTGTTTTAACAAGAATGTCAGAAAAAGAAAATGAAGAATCAAAAATATTCAATTTAAACTTTTTTTTTTTTTTTTAGTTATTCAGTTTGGGTGAACGTATGGTGTATAATAAAAAAATTAAGTAAACAGCACGTTCTATATCAAAGTATGACTGAAATGGCTAATCAGTGCTGTTTTCTTTGTTGTATTTGTTATTTACAGTTTACATGCGAATGCTGTACACTCCCCGTGTTAAAGGTGCTCTAAGTGATGTCACGCGTTTTTAGGCCAAAACATTTTTCGTCACATACAGCAAACATTTCCTCACTATCCGCTAGCTGCCTGTCCCCTGAACACACTGTAAAAAAATGCGGCCTCTGTAGTCGCCACAAGCTCCGAAAATGGCAATAAAAACAAACTGGTGCAGCCTGGACCACAAATCATAATAAACATGCTCCAGTCAATAACAGACAAGAATGATTTTAAATGTGCGTTCATGACTGTTTCAGGAAGCACGGAGGGGAGGGGGAGGAGGAGGAGGAGGAGGGAGGGTCTAGCTAGCTTCTATTTTGTTTGACAACACTTCGAACGTCAACAGGAAGTTACTCCGAATGAAATAGAGCACCTTTAACAAACTATCAAGACTATCTAGTTTATAAACGACCAACTTCTAAAAACAAATTTATAGTTATCTTTGTAAAGACATGCACCTTATATGTAGCTTTGGAGCCGCTGCTGTGACACTCCAAAAACGCTTCCAGTGTGAATACTCTCACGAGTCTGTAGATGCAGTGACAATGTAGATATGCTGACGTGCTGCTCACGCTTGCGGTGTAAAACGGGCGTAGCAGTGAGCCGGCTATAATAATGAAGCAGCTGAAATAATTTTTAATAGTTAATAGCTGTAATAACCCATGTGATTTTATTGTTTACATTACAGACACCCAGCGCCCCATGTGTGTGAATGGCAAAGGTTCATACGTCATCATGGGTTGGCATCTGATCAGGCAGCAGTTTTTAGCTCTTTTTATCAAACGATTCCACCATGGCCGTAGAAGCCGGAGAGGAATCATTGCTCAGGTAAAACCAACAAACATATCAGCACAAATACACTGTAAATACCCTCTTCCACTCCTTTTCTTCCTTTAGTCAATCTCGCTATATTTTACATTCTGCAGCTGTGCGAATTGATTGTTTAATAGGTTTAGGCAGTTCTGAACTACAGCGTGAATCCAAGCGTGAATCCACCAAATGCTTTGACCCATCAAAATACAAAAAATAAATAAAAAATCGTCTGTGAGCTCATGAATATGTTCTTTAGCAACGAATAAGTTTATATCATTTTGGTTGGAGAATAAAGAGGTATATGTAAGTAATACTTTCTATGACTGAGACAAAAACTGAATCAAATATTCCAGCAACAAATTTATATCCGTTATGAAAGCTGTATGTTAATACGGGCCATGTTCTCAGCTCTTGGTCAAATAGCTACCATCAGTGTGCATATTTTCCATTTTTCTGTATTGTCTGTTGCTCCTCACCCTGGTTCTCTCAGGGGAAAGATGTTCCATTGTTTTCTCCTTCATTATTCCCGATGCGTTCTCCGTCTCCGGCACATTTACATTTTCCTCAGTGTAAACAGAGAGTGTTTGAATTGGGTGTTTGAATTAATTGGACAATCATGGAGTGTAATTAATCAGCTGGAGTGAAGCCGTGTCGTCAACTCCTATGCAGCCTGTCTCTCTCTCTCTGAGATTTTGTGTGCACTGGTCTCGCTCCGTCTGTCAGCAGAGAAATGGAATGAAAGGAGAACATTTGGAGAGATAGCAGAGTGGAAGAATAGAGAGAAATTAATTATGCTGGGAATGAAGGGTGACAGTGCCAGTTTTTGAAAGTGTTTAATTGAACCCTTTTACACATTTAACTAAGCCAACACAAGCACATGACACTTGTCTGCCAAAGAGAGATGGGGGAGAGGGGCAATTCACTAAAACTTGCGCCACTTCGGTACATGTTTTTTTCTGCACACAAACACACAGGTTATTCACTAAGCAACCACAATCCAGATGTTAAATGTTCTTAAATAGCACTGTGCCATAAACATTCAATAGGTGCATCACAATTCATGTACTTATGCAATGTTCTATGCTATTTTATAATGCAAGTAGTGTGTATTTCATTTTTAAACCTGTATTCCTTTTATAAGTGAAGTATGTACAGTAGTTTCTGTGACACTAGTGGCACCTAGTAGAATTACAAAAATAAAGCATACTTTGAAACACCCTTTTGAAAAACACAAATTTTACTCTGAGACCCCCCCTTGAAATGCGATTGGGCTAGTTTTGAGGATCAATTGGGTGGGTTTTGGTTTGAAAACCTGGCAACCCTGACCTTGATGCCTTCCTACCTTGGAATGTATCCCCCGAAAGCAGCATTTTTAAGATTTCAGATGCAACCTTTGTCTAGAGCGAACGTAAGCGTCTCACTTATAATAAGACCCTAACGTGTCTGCACTAGGTGCAGTTTTTGAAATTGCACACAATTGTTTGAGGCTGTTTACACTGGACACATCAAAGTAAACTGGTACATTTGTCTTTATGAATGGGGACATGATGATATTGTATTGAAGTGTCTATCGTAGCATTCACTACACTGTTCACTTTGACATGTTCATGACCTGTTAAATCTTTGATAGTCTAAATGCAGTGACATTTGGCTTGCACTCCTGTACCCGAAGTTGAATGTCTTTTGCCATGTAACGCTTTCGTGATGGTCCCACACTAAAATAGCCACACCCCAAACTCACGTGATAGGTTGAGCTGGAAAGTGATTGACAGATCAGAGCTGACCACTCTCAATGTTTTGATAGTGCCTGGGGGCTCAATGTTTGCTCTTTTGGAGGAAATAAATCCATAAATGGCATACTAATAGTTGTCAATCAACAATAAACTGAGTTAAAATTGAATTAATGTGAAAAACGAAATAACGGTACTTGACTGTATCCATCGATATTAATTTAACCGGTAACCAGGTTACTCTGGTGAATGAGAACAGCATGTTGGTATCTGATAAGATGAAAATGCACCTATTTTCTCCACATTTGTGGCTGTGAATTTTGTGGGGGTTTTATATGACAGGTGGTTTGCTATAGTCCTTGGTCAGGGTAGATGCCATATTGAATTTTATGTGGATAAAAATGAGGTTGTGAGGGACTGACCTAGATTCCTTACAATGGCAGTGTGTATAAAGGTCATAGATCAAAATAACTTTCAAAACTCAAAACTTTCATAACTGTTTTTTGAGTTTTGATCTACTAAAAATGTATTGGAAAGATGTTTTGTTATCTGAACAATTGTACAATCCATTGAACACACTGTACTTCTATCCCTATACTGCTTTGTTTTCATTTGTGTCTAAAAATATATATGACATTTTAGCATTTTTAATGTATTTATGGTTAACACATTACATTATTGGCAGTTTATTTTATGTTTTTTTATTTATTTTTTTTAAATTATGAATATTTTGTTAGAGCTCTGCCCCTCTGTCTATATAAGCCACACCTGCATAAACCATTTTTTTTCAAAGTATATAGTAAAACGCTATAGCAATAATCATTATATAAATAAAATAAATAAATGATAAATAAATAATAATAATAATATATTTTTTTCACAGTGTGGACATGGACTCTGGGCTCCACACTAAGTTTTTAACTAACACCACTACAATAAATTAGTTAATTAAAAAAAAATAAATAAATAAAACAGTTTTTTGTTATTTTGATGTGACCTACTGCTTCCAAGTAGTTAGAAACATTATTTTTCTTTTGGTCTCAAAATTAGAAGATTTAAACAATTGATTTTTCAATACTGCAGCAATAACTAAAACCTATCTATTGTAACTAACCCTATCTATTGTGAGTACAAATATCTAATGACATGTAAACAGTTGCTAATTACAAGCAATAAGACAAATAAATACAATAGATCAAATATATTGCCTACAAATTGAATGAACCAGTTTTTCAGGTAGGTCAACTATGAAATACTACAGACATTTAATAAAGGAATCAAATGTGAAAATAAAACACTGCATATTCTACACTGTGTAAATTAAATATGCATTGATTCTAATTGAAGCTACTAAGTTGTTCAGTCAAGATCGGTGAGTTGTTTTTCTCTTTGTTATTTTGTTGTTTGATTAACATTAATGACACAAACAGCAGCAGGTGTTAAGACACTTTAAGACTTAATGGACAGTATATTGACACCGATTTACCGCCCCACACCCCTCCTCCCAAACTTTTTAGTTTAACCTAAGACAAACGACTGTGTTTACATGAATACCCACCAAGACATTTTTGTGTGTATTTCACTGTGTATAAACATATTAAGATGCGAAAGGCATGCACACTTCAGGTTTATGCGCCGTCTCAGACAGCGTGCAAGTACCGAATTCAATTGTCTTTTGTGTCTTATTGAGCTTGAACAATTTAAAATCACTTGAACATTTAAACTGGCAAGACTTAAAGGGTACAAAAACACACACAGTTTCTGCCAATCTCATGTTAATCTTGAGTACCTATACAGTAGTATTGCATCCTTCAAATCTCTGAAAAGTCTTTAGTTTTGTCATATTTTTAAAATATAAATACGCTGTACCGACTCTTTCCGAAAAAAGCTGAACTCCTGGAGGTGTGCCTGCCGTGGGCAGAGCTAAAGAGCCACAAGCATGTGCAGCTTTTGCATAGCGATTGTCTGCAAGCTGCGACATCATTATAAATAAAAAGGGAACAAAAAGTTCATGTTGTTTACATTATATGCACTCGCGCACCGATTGCAGCTGCAGTGAGGACCATCTCGAAATGTATCCAAATCTGGAAGGTGTGTATTTGGCACAGAAATACTTTGTCATACATCCAACTGTTTTGAAACTTTGGCCATGTTTAGCATGAGAATGCAACTCTTTAACAGTGTACACAAGTCAGAATGCATGAATTAACAAAATTAACACCAGAGATTTTTTTTTTCTTTGCTAGCCATCATTTCTATTTCACATATAACGCAGCTCGCAGACACCGAACGTGTCACAGATTGATGATGTAAAACCCCAACTCTAATTTTAAAATAAAAATGTGTGTGTGTGTGTGTATCAGGTCGTGATGCCGGCATTCTTTGTGTGTCTGGCTCTCATCTTCTCTCTGATTGTTCCTCCATTTGTGGAATATCCCAATCTGGAGCTTCAGCCCTGGATGTACGGTGCTCCACAGAATACCTTCTACAGGTGAGCATGTTAAATTAGCACCATGTGCCACCATATTATTGAACTATATAACTAACAAATGTATTGCTTATTGTTAGAAATTAATAATTGTTAATTAATAATTATTGTTATAAAATAATTTTATTGTATAAGTAAAGTTATAAAAATATAAAGTAGCAAAAATCTGTTTTCAACATTAATAATAAGAAGAAATGTTTCTTGAGCAGCAAATAATCATATTAGAATGATTTTTGAAGGATCATGTGACACTAAAGACTAGAGTAATTATGCTGAAAATTCAGCTTTGATCACAGGAATAAATTACATTTTCAAATAGAAAACAGTTATTTTAAATTGTAATAACTTTTCACTATATTACTATTTTTACTGTATTTTTAATCAAATAAATGCAGTCTTGGTGAACATAGGACACTTAATCTTACCAACCACAAACTTTTAAAGGTAATTAATTGTAAATGGTGACTACATTCGGCACACAAACTTTCCCTGGTTGATAACAAATCTTGTTTGTATGTTGTAGTTTTGATGATCCTGGTGTAGATCAGGTGAAGAGAGTGACAAATGCTCTGCTCACTTCACCGGGATTTGGAACACGTTGCATGAGCACCAACCCCATACCGTGAGCAACAAACACACACATTTATTACACACAAAAGTGGTGTGGTGTAGCAGCTGACCATGCGTTTCCTGTTCCTACTTCAGTAAATTACCCTGTAACCCTGCGGGAGGCACTGATTGGTTCACTCCTGCGGTGGATCCGTCCGTCAGTGAGATATTTGAGAAGGGTAACTGGAGCATGGAGAACCCGTCGCCTGAATGCCAGTGCAGCACACCGCAGAGGAGCATCATGCTGCCGGACTGCCCGCCTGGAGCCGGGGGTTTACCACCACCACAGGTCAGCCACACATTAGCAATCTCATCGGCCTGGATTATGAAACATTTAAATTAAGGTGCCCCTGTTATGCTATTTTAAAGTTCTTGAATTTATTTTGCAGGTCTTTTACAATAGTTTTACATCAAAAAACACTTTCATTTTCTCATCATACATTGCAGCATCAGCTCTTTTCTCACAGTGTCTGAAACAGATCAAGGATCTGGTCTTTCTAAACCAATCCTTTCCAAGAGCCTCCGCTGCTCTGATTGGTCAGGTGGCCCAGGCTTTTGTGATTGGTCAACAGCTTAAAGCGTGTGTCGGAAACCAAACCTCCATTACCATATCTAAATTTCAGCTCTTCCTAAGCTCTTGATACACAGTGATATGAACAGTAACAATTGCGTTGGTTTTACCATATCAATTCCATGCTGAGTCCTCATCCTTTGGAAGTGCATCAAAGTAGACTTGCTTTGGCAACACAGGAAACAGTATCTTCTCGTCATGTCGACAACACAAACAAAACTTTTCCAGGCCAGTGAAGACCATAGGCTGGCATTATGTAGATTTGTTACAAACCTGTGTAGGTTAGTGCAGGAAAAAAGACTGGAATTCCTGGTGACTTGTCATGCACTTTGCAGACCTTTTACATTGTCAAACATCTATATTACACACTACATGAAAGGTAATATCCCAATTAAAATGAATATAATACATGCATTAATATATAAACCTTTAAAACTTTAAAGCTTTAAAACAAGTTAAGCTTACATGTATTCTTTTGAGGTCTTTGTGAAACTATATTAATTATAAGGCCTATTTGCTTGATTCACATGCATTGATATAGTCAGATATTTTCATTCAGTTGCCTTCTCAAACTTTCACTGCAGCAGCAGTGTTTATTCCTGCTTTTAAAATGCATTTAATTTCATGATATTTTTCATAACGATCTCTTAATCTTCCGAAGAGAAGTGAATTGCCCGGCTCTCTCACGAGATGTGAATCAAACGGACGCTCTCCATCTTCCATGCTGTTTGCCGGATGTGTCACACTTTCAGGGTTAATTACAAACTCTGGATTAAACGAGAAAGTTTATACCAAGCGTTGTGAGGCCGTTGAGCCTGATCAATCCAGGTTGGATTTATATAGATTTGTCAACTCCAAACTTTGAAACTCAGAGTTTGTTCAACTAGCTTCATGCAACAGGCCTCTGATCTAACAGTTTTACAGCATGATTCATCCTGGTGATCTCATAACTCATGCATGCATACCATATGTATACATTTAGTTTGTAACATCTCACAGACTACACAGTTCTCTCTGCGACTGTCGTATCAGCAGATATGCAAATCACTCCTCCACAACGCTGAGTTTAAACTTAGAATCTCTTCTGATTCTCTCTCTCGGTAAACAAGTTTTGTCTGAGTATATACTGCTGAAAACACACACATACACGCACACGCTGAGCTGACCCAGTTTGCAAATATTTACATTTTACTGAGCTCTGATTTTTGAGCTTCATAAGTAAAGTCCTAAACACACAGAAGATGTTTTGTCTTAAAACATAAACATGGATGTGTTCAGATGATGGAGGCATTTTTGATGCCTCAGGGTTTCAGATACATCAAATGCTGCTTTAATTAGATCAGCAGCAAACACAAACACACACATATGAAGTCCCTGAAGTATTAGGTGTGAAAAAAAAAATCTCAACTCTATTTCTATGTTATTTACTTTTTCTGATGTGTGTAACAGCACAAAAACTGGTTATTTGGCAGAAAGTCTTTGACCGTGGTTCGTCAGGTCTCCTCCCTTTACTATCAAATGATCAATAAAAAATTAGACGTATTACTAGAGATCAGCTTTCTGTAGAGAAAACAGCCAGTTACAACTCCTTTTTTGTACAGCCTACCGAAGTTATTGAAAAGTTAAGAATAATAATATATTTCAGGTTGTACTGGCCAAAGTACAACTTTGCGTGTTCATTACTTTTTGCAAGTGTTACGCTGACAATCAATGGCAGACCACTTTTGTTTATGGCAGTGGTGTAGTCTAGTTTTTTTGTAGTGAGTATACTGTGATTTTTCCCTCCCAGCCTCATACTTAACTGTCCCAGAGCAACACCCCATAAGCACCACCACACTCACTAATGCATATAGTATGCATCTGATCTAGGCTACATATTATTGAGAGCATTCTGAAAGACTGCTAATGTGTGTTTTATCAAAATGTCAATTTATTATAATCAACAAAAGACTTTAACAGCCAATTACATTTACAGCTGAAGAGACTCTGGACTGATTTTCTACTGTTTAGTGTCAATCACCATCTAACTGAGCCAGTTAAGATAGCCTTAGATGTTATATGATTATGGTCCCTGGTGCATATTTTATCAGCTGGCAAGTTTCATTGCACAATTAAGGGTGCAAGTTGCAACTATTATTACACTATAAAAAATTTTTTGGTTAAAAACAACGTTAAAAGGTGGCAAAAGTAATTGGGTTGTTTTAACCCAGCGGTTGGGTTAAATGTTTGCCTAACCTGCTGGGTAGTTTTATTTAACCCAACTATTGTGCAAACATTGCTGTATTGCTTGCTTAAAATAACCCAAAATATGTTGGAAATTAACATTTATTAATATTAAATATAATAATTAAACAATAAACATTTATTAAATTATTAATACAATTATTATTGTTGCCTGTAGTAATTGTGTCTGATTTTCAATTTCCAACCTATTTTGGGTTGTTTTTAACCCAGCATTTTTTAGAGTGTGGGAATAATGGAAAGATGGGTTATCAGTATGTCACATGTAGGGAAAACACCCTAGGAAGTAAAATTAGCTCAAATGAAATATTTAGGGAATTATAAAGAGTTGTTTAGATTACGACCGAGCAACTGATTCGTCCAGCGTTCATTTGCTCGAGCCGTAATAAGCTCTTATAACGGATATAAATATCCAACAATCGTGAAAACACTGATTAGAGCACGGTAACTTGATCACAGTTTAAGACATTAAATCATAAAGCACATAATACAAGACACTTTCCTTTTAAAATCTACAAGAGATTTTATTTATTCTAACACAAACTAATCTAACACAAAGGCACGCACATACACACACACACACACACACACACATTCATACGCGTTGCAGTAAGAAGGAAATGAGAGAGAAAGAGTTTTGAAAGAGAGAGAGAGAGAGAGAGAGAGAGAGAGAGAGAGATCTGATTAACCGAATTCCTATCAATGCATTTCAAGGACCAGAACGAACCATGAATCATTCATTTATGCACCAGTTCAGTTTTCATCTGGAGGTACTTGCTTGCGTTGACTTAAAGGTGAATTTCCCTCGTCGTGCAGAGAGGGGTTTCCCAAGTCAATGATTGGTCCAGATCAGGTCTGTGTGGAACAATGAAGGAAGTCTCTTTGTCGCTGGAGTTGAAGCGGCAAAAGTCGTTGGTTAAACTTTGCGGCGAAACGTAGGACACGAGACTTTCAGCGGTAAAGGAAAATTAAGTAAAGAAAAGAAAAGTGAGTGAAGGTTGGATGGCTTGAATGAGCGGCTGGTCTGTTCTTCTTGTTAGGGGCCAAGCACCGAAGGTGCTTAGGCACCTATTGTTATTGTTGGCGTTCCGTACGCTTATTATTATTCTTCCGCTTCTTCTTCCGCTCTTGAAGTCTATGGCAGCCCATAGAACCGCTTGCGGGAAAGTTGTGAAATTTGGCACACAGTTAGAGGACAGTCTGACCTTTGTCCATAGCAAATTTGGAGTCTCTAACTCAATCCCTCTAGCGCCATCAGCTGTCCAAAGTTGCACTTATGTTTATGTTAATAACTTTTGAACCATAAGGGCTAGAAACAAAATTCTTTTTTCCTCTGATTCCTTGGGTCAAGACGAATCGATTGCACCATATGACGTCATTTTCCGTCATGAAAATTTTTCCGCCATTTTGAATTTTCTGAAAAACGTACTTTTCGAACTCCTCCTAGGCCGTTACTCCAATTTTCACGAAAATTGAACCAGATCATCTTCAGACCATGCCGACAAAATGTTATGGAATTCAAGTTGATTTCTCAAACCGTTTTCGAAAAACACGCAAACGAATTGTACGTAGTGCTTGCGAAAATAGACATAAGGCTGTATCTCCGCAACGCTTTATCGTATTCAGACCAAACTTGGTAACTGTCATCACAAGCATGACCTGAGGCAACATGCAGCGTTTCGGCGCAGCGCCACCTAGTGGTGCGGAGATATGAAAAATGGCTATTTTTACTTATAACTTCTGATGGGTTTGGCCAAAAATCATGAATTTGGTCTCGTTGGATTCGGGGAATCATGCCGAGTCGAATGATATCCAATTTTCCCATATTGGACATTTTGGCCATCGGCCATTTTAAATTTGGTGCTAAAATGCTGTATTTTACGAACGCATTAGCGTATCGTTATGAAACTCGGTATGGGTCATCAGCACAATGCCCTGAAGGAGCATACCAAGTTTAGGACCAGCGCCACCTTGTGGTCAAAAGTTATAACAAAATTTACAAAAATGCTAATAACTTTTGACTATATTAACCGATTGTAATGAAACTGTTTTCAGTAGATTCCTTGGGTCATGCTGAGAACATAGATATCAAACTTTCCATAGTCAGCTGAACTTCCTGTCCGCCATATTGTTTTTCTTTAAAAACCTACTTTTTCGAACTCCTCCTAGACCGTTGCTCCGATTTTCACCAAAATCGAACCGTATCATCTTCAGACCATGCTGACAAAAAGTTATGGATTTCAAGTCGATAAGTCAAACCGTTTTCGTATACCAGAGCAACGAATTTGAGGCATGATGCAAAAATGACTCTTGAAGCTGTATCTCTGCAATGCTTTATCATATTCAGACCAAACTTGGTATGTGTCATCACAAGCATGACCTGAGGCATCATACAATGTTTCAGCACAGCGCCACCTACTGGAGTGGAGATATGAAAAATGGCTGTTTTTGCTTATAACTTCTGATGGGTTTGACCAAAATTCATAAATTTGGTATGGTTCATCAGGACAATGCCCTGAAGGAGCCTGAGAAGTTTCGGACCAGCACCACCTTGTGGTCAAAAGTTATAACAAAATTGACAAAAATGCTAATAACTTTTGATAATATCTACCGATTGTAATGAAACTGGTCTCAATAGATTCCTTGGGTCATGCTGAGAACATAGATATCAAATTTGCCATATTCAGCTGAACTTCCTGTCCGCCATATTGTTTTTCTTTAAAAACCTACTTTTTCAAACTCCTCCTAGACCTTTGCTCCGATTTTCACCAAAATTGAACCGTATCATCTTCAGACCATGCCGACAAAAAGTTATGGATTTCAAGTTGATAAGTCAAACCGTTTTCGTATACCGGAGCAAAGAATTTGAGAGATGATGCAAAAATTACTCTTGAAGCTGTATCTCTACAATGCTTTGACATATTCAGACCAAACTTGGTACGTGGCATCACAAGCATGACCTGAGGCATCATACAGTGTTTCGGCGCAGCGCCACCTACTGGAGTGGAGATATGAAAAATGGCTATTTTTGCTTATAACTTCTGATGGGTTTGACCAAAATTCATTAATTTGGTATGGGTCATCAGGACAATGCCCTGAAGCAGCCTGAGAAGTTTCGGACCAGCGCCACCTCGTGCTCAAAAGTTATAACAAACTTGACAAAAATGCTAATAACTTTTTTTTCTAATTGCTCACTGCTGCTGTTGGTCTGATGCTCACGGCCATGTTGGCTGGCTTCTTGTGCCGTTTTTGTGCTTGGCCCCGTAATTGCTGCTTGCAGCTATATTTACTCCATTGTTCTTGGTACTCTGGTCATGGTTTCTCTTACCAGAACTAACCAAACCCAGTTCGTTTACTAACCAACTTCTCTCCTTCACTATCTTGCCATATGATCATTTAAACTTAGTTGTTTGTCACACCTCTGAGGAGTCTTGGCCAATCAGACATTGTCCTGTTTCAAGAGGGCCTTCCTCTGCCCCCAATAAAACATAAGTGTTACATCCCGGTCTGTCTCTGCTTTAGCAGAGTGCCATTTTAACATAATTGCTGTTAAATGGGATACAATACATTTTAAACAGATTTCATTCAAGTCAGAATATAGGAAAGGGAGAAAGAATCAAATTAAGTCCAAATAAGGCATACTTCCAGTCATTCAGTCAAGAGTTAACGCATTTACACGAATTGTGAGTGTTCTAAAGCCTAACTGTTTACAGGTAGTACTTGTGGACACATAATGCAAAATGTATGTAGTTAAAAGATGTTTGATAAGTCCGTTAAAATTGTTGGAACAATTTTGAAGCAGATTTATTTGTTCAACAGTCTCCTTGGCTTTCCTGTGAAGTAAGGAAACTAAAGGGTCTGGATTGTCTCTCTGTCTTCTTGGGTGACCCTTTGGTATGTCGCTTCTGCTATCAGCAAGCATGTGTCGTACAAGTAATCAGCCTGGCTTTATCTGCAGACGGACCGGAGCCGGAACCTCAATTCTGAATTAGAATTATGTTTTGAAAGAATCATCTGAATGATTCATTTGTCTGGTTCGTCCACAGTTCTTACACACAGTATCACCCCGTTTGGACTTTGTTTTCAGTTTTGCACCATTTCCTGCCAATCTGTCATCATAGTTATGCATTTCAATTCACTAACTTGCTCGATTCGATATCAGTTATTTTGGATATATTGTATATCAGGTACAGTTCATGGCAAATTTTCTCAAGAAAAAAAAAATTTGTATAATATACATGGGAATCAGTTGGTACTACATTAATATTGAAGGTTAAAATTAATTGTATACAAACTTGAATTACATTTATGGAATTTTTTATAAAAATAGTTATAATAGGCCTACTAACTTTAAAATTATTTCTACTCTAAAATTAGTTTTTTGAAATGTAAACATTTAAATGGTGGCTGTCAACTTGAAGGATTTATTCAAACATGCATAATATAATCTATTGAAGAACATTAAAAATTATAATTAATAGGTAATATGGTGTATATATTTCAACCTGGTCTCATGACGAAAACGTCCCCGTGGGCACGTACCAGTCGCGAAATACGTACCAGTGAGTACATATCACTGCAGTTTCGCTCTGAAATGTACACTGAGCAGCGCTAAAAGCGTGTTTTTGTTTTGTTTTTTGCCGGAGCAGATAATAGGGTGAATGCGGTACGTTTTTATGACGTTGCTTTTTAGTAGGGATGGGCGATACCAATCATTTTCTTTCCGATCCGATACCAAGTACTTTCGAGACAAGTATCGACGATATCGATACCAATAACGATACTCCAATTAAATATTTTCATGTGAGTGATTTTATGTTGTTTTTTGATAGCCATCATTAATATTAAATAAACTGCAATTGACATGATTCTTTTTTTTACATTTATTAAAAATACTGAACATTATTAATTAAATGAACAAAGATATCACTGTAGACTAAAAACAAAATATAACAAATATAACAAAAAAAATGTAACATGTCTCACAAACGTTTTCTCAATAATTGTCACGTTTCTACATTTCTTCCCTTTATAGGTTTTTGAGATGAAACAAAGTGAATGTTGACATTCTCCTCTTCAGCCTGTTTTTCTTTGACTGATCAAAATCTCTTGCTTTTGAAAAAAGTGTGGTGTATTGTTTTTTGACAAACGTCACACGAAGCTTCATTGTTAACTGGAGTGTAATAACTCCAGATTATGCTTCTTTTTCTTTCAGTCATGACCGCAGCCACGCACTCGTCTCCCTTTAAAATCCTGCGCTGTGCGTGCTTGCTTGTCTTTGACAGAGTGAGCGAACACTGTCTCGACAAGCAGAGATACAGCGGAAGATGTAGTTCCCATCGCCGTTCCTATTTAAGTTAATTGTAAATAAAATACGTACTAATATTATTAAAATATCCCAAAATCACAAAAAAAACAAAAAACAGATAGGATCGATACTTCCATTTGATAATCGATCTTTTTGATACCACGCCAGTATCGAAAGTATTGATACTTTAGGATCGATCGCCCATCCCTACTTTTTAGACGAATCGCCACGGTTCTCAATTTGACATTTGCGCTCCGTTTCGTTTTAAAATAACTTCCCACCGACGCCACGCCTAAACCTACCCGATAGTGTTAACAAAAGCAAACGTGACGTAAGAAGTGTCCGTTTTTCAGCTCGTTTAGATCTCTCTTTGAGCTCTTTTTTTTTTTTTTTTTTGGTCAGTCGCTTTTCGCAGGATTCGTACCCATGCAGGCAGGGGGAGTCGACTCCTCGCCCTAAGTCCGACTCCGTATCGGCCGAGCTACCGAGCAAGCTTGGTCACGGTCAAAAAAAGCAAAATGCGTAGAGTACGTAATTACGTGCCCACTGGTACGTCTCTGCCATGAGACCAGGTTGATATATTTAGCTATATGCTCCTCTCAAGAGTTGACTAACGAGTTTATGGTCACTGAATATTTGTTCTCCTGAGGTAAATGTGACGTTACGTTACATTGTTTACAAGCTATTATAACGTCTTTCCACGATTGAAACGCTGATTAAGCGATTATACAAGACATGATATACAGATGTCGGTAAGTTGTACTGCATCTTTTATCATACCTTGAGATGTTCATTCATGTTTATTTTGCGTTGTAACTGGTATTAAAGCGGAGGAGAGGATCAGTTCACGTTAAAGAGTGCCAAAACGGTATTTGTTTTTTATTCCGAAAAATGGCTGAAATATGAGACTTTGAGAAATATGAGAATTAGTTTCATGTCAAAAGCTACAAACCACAAATCACAAATATTGTGATTTATTGGATGGTTACGTATTCTCGCGTTTTTTTACGTGGGTATACAGAATATCCTTGACCTTTCCTAGTGGGTATACAGCGTATACCTGCGTATCACGTAGACTAGACCTCTAGTTTATGGTAACCTAGAGCTCCTGTACTCAGATTCAACAGCTACATAGCTTGTTTATGGTAATGGTGAAAAGATTTTTAGAACAGCAGTGAAAATCTAGAACAGCAGTATATTAAAGGGTTAGTTCACCCAAAAATGAAAATAATGTCATTTATTACTCACCCTCATGTTGTTCTACACCTGTAAGGCCTTCATTCATCTTCTGTCACTGATTCGATTCACAAAGCTCCGAAGCAGTGTTTTGAAATCAGAGCAGAGTCAGCTGTCGTAAAGGAGAGGTTAAGAAGACCAAATCCTTGATTGAACCATTTCAGACACTGTGGCGATGCTGCAATGTATATTATGTGAAGATTAAAGTGTTTTTTTGTTTTTTTTGTTTTTTTTTTTACTTTGGATGCACGTAAACCTGTTCTAAGAGACCTCAAAAAAAAAAAAAAAACTTTTAAAATAGCATAATAGGGGCACTTAAGATACTGTTCAAGGAAAATCTGTCAATTCTTCGAAGCTCCCATGGAATTCCCATAGTCCATGTGACTTGTGCACTATACTGCAAGTGTTCTGAAGTCATAGCTTTTTGGAACAGTTTTTTTTTTTTTTTTTACTGAAAATCTTTTTCTTTTAGTAATTAATGTCCAGATTGTGCCACTTAATTGTGCTCCTGTTTGTTCGTCTGTATCTCTGAAAATCACTGCACTAAATTGCTAAATGGCATCACATTAGCCCAGCAACCTTTTTAAACATCTTTCACATCCATTGTGTCTGCATTAAGCACTTACTGGGCAATTTATGTTGTTGTAAACTGTATTTCACTGCAAACAGCCCCATGAAAGCATTTTGATTGATTATATATTATTTACCATCCGGTCATGGAGACATCATCTGTAGCGCTAACAGGACACAAGCACAAGCGGTTTCTTTGATCGACTATCAGACAGTCAGTAAAGACTCATTGTTCAGTTTACTGTCTTTATATCTGTGTCCTTGATAAGAGATGAGGCATGGGTTTTTTAAATGAAACACTGGTTTCCATGGCGATGACAGGTCAGTGGTGTAGTTAGCTGTTCGTTAAATCTGTGAAATGAGTTTGAGTTAGCTTAATTTTGACTGCAGGACTGTCGCACTTTAGAGAGCCGCAATAATCAGTCTGCTGTTTAGTGCACTTCTGTGTTTTTTTTGGTATAAAAATCCACAGCAACTTTCACACATCTTTCTTTGTTTCTTTCTTTGTTTGTTTGTTTCTTTCTTTCTTTCTTTCTTTCTTTCTTTCTTTCTTTCTTTCTTTCTTTCTTTCTTTCTTTCTTTCTTTCTTTTTCTTCTTTCGCGCTTGTCATCCATCACAAAAGCGAAGCCATGAGTAATTTGAATATAGACTTATTTTAGTTATCACAGCTTTACACATCATACCATAGAAAACAACTGGAGATTTGCCAAAACAATGTGATAGTAATATTGTATATTATATAATGCGTGCAGAATTATTAGGTATGTTGATTTTCTGATCATATTTTTTTTCCCAGGCACATCTTACTGATTCCAAACCACATTAATCTAAATAACTACTATTAATTTTGTATTTAATCATTTATAAGTGAATAAATAATTGTTCATGAAGGTTGGAAATGAAAAACGCCGTATATAAAAGACATTTAACTCAGAAAAGTAAAAAAATAAATAAATATTAAATGCCCATGAGAAGGATGCAATACTAATGCAATACTAGAAATTGCAGTTAAGGCATGACCATTGGACAGTAAAATGCTCAATGGGTCAGCGGGGTCAGACAAAAACAGGTGGAAAAGAAAAGACACATGTTAACTGCAAAAGAATTAAGAATTAAGGTGAAGAATTAAGTGTGAAACCATAAAGAACCCTTTAGTCTCCAGCACCACCATTTCCCTGAACTGTAACCTACCTGGAGTCTCCAGAAATGCAAGGTGTCAGGATCTCAGAGACTTAGATTAGGTAAAGAATCCTAAAAAATGACCCCCACTTAGTAAGAATCACAAGCTGAAGTATTGTACAATACATGAAGACTGCTTTTTTATAGGCTTTATAGACAGAAAGATTGAGAGTGACTCAAGTTCATTTTTAGTCCATCTCTGCAACAGACTTCAGGGTAGGAGATGAACTAAAAATGAACTCCCAAAACTTACTGTCAGATTCTGAAAGATAAATTCTTCAAACAGTGGTATAAGAGTGGTGCTGGTCCTTCAAGAGTCACTCTCAATCTGTCTCACTATAAAGCCTATATATATATATATATATATATATATATATATATATATATATATATATATATATATATATATATATATATATATATAACAGTCTTCTGAGTTATTTGCTGAAAAATAATAATAAAAAAATCATAATTTATGAAAAAAATTGTACAATGTACTACAATGTGTCAAAAGCATCATACAGCTCAGATAATCATTTGTTATGTCATTTGAAAGGTCTCACTGAGTAGAATACAACGTGTATAATTGTTTTGGGCTTTGACTAAACTTGAGCCAGTTTTTGTATGTGATGCCCCGTAAGACCCATATGTAAAGAATTTTTGTTAAAAACTTTTTTTTTAAATGTAAAAAACTTTTTGACACTCCTTGCTAGAGTTTTTATAAGTCATTATAAGTTATAAGTCATTATTTTTGTGCATGTCACTCAGAATTTTTTTTTTTTTAAATTTAAAAATAAATAAAAATACCTACCTTTGTTCCAAATGCTGTGACTTTTGATTTCTTCATGTGATCACCAGAAAATTGTATCCACAAAATTTGAGCTCATATATAGAGGAACATCACCAAAAAAGAATGAACCTGCTACCTTATTTCCTTCACGAGATATTCCATTTTAAATTAGAAAGATATGTACTTTTTCCACTTTTTTTTTTTTTGTTGTTTATTTGCAGTTTCTCAGCATGAGAATGTCCAAGTTAATTTTTTTTTTTTTTTTTTTTAATTTAAAAAGTTTCCTTTCAAATGATACTGACCTTTTGACTCTCCTTGCTACAGTTTTGAAGTTACGAGTTTTGTTTGTCACTCAGAAAAGAAAAAAAAAAACTCTGAAAATACCCTCAGGGCTTAAGGGGTTAATAATTTTTGGCTTTTCAGTCTGAGTAAAATGTATTTTTTTGGGTCATTTTATCTGTTAAAGAAAATGTACCTAATAATTCTGCACACCTGAGTTTTTCTTTTCCACCTTCATGAACAATTATATATCACTTATAAATTATTAAATACAAAATGAATAGTAGTTATTAAGATTAATGTGGTTTGGAATTGGTAAGATGTGCCTGGAAAAAAAATATGATCAGAAAAGTTTTTTTTACATATTGTGTATAATGTAAATAATTTACTTATTTCTGACAATATCTTGCATGTATTTGCATTCATTAACATCCGCATTGCTACAGTAGTCCAGCTTCTGTCTAATTTTTGGCTGGAAGATTTGTTGGCAAAGCTCCAGTTTAATTTTGCGGAGAGGAGAACAGGAGTAAATGACAGATGATGAAGATTTGATGTGATATCTAGCAGGCTGCAGTCATTTACAAGGGTTGGGAAAGAGAGCTAATTGGTGGGAAAAAAGACTCCAAGAAATGATTTGATGATCATTTTTGTTCCTGTGTTGACATACTCTGTTTCCTATTCAGATTTGATACAGGACATATTAATAAACTTCACCTTTGATTTTAAATATTCAGTAGCATTTATGTTACTATTTGTTGCTTGATATTGCTGGTATGATAATAGAGTGCAACAGTTGGGTTCTGGAAGTATAAAACCTTTCATTTTCTCCATAGGGGAATTGATTTTTAAAGATAACTTATAAACCTTTAAAGACAGCCGTACTGTGTGCCTTGAGGTTGTTAATCGATGGTATATGCCTTTGTTAAAGGTGCAGTAGGTGATCTGGAAAATTCTAACTTTAGCTTGCTAGCATTGAAAGCATATGATTCCAATCTCCCTGCAAATCGGCGTCCAAAGCCACGCCTCTTCCAAAACTCATGAAGACGCACAAAGACACAGCTGCTCTCAGCAAAGTGTCACAAGATATGCCAACTAGCTTGTGTCTTAAAGCACATAATATTACAACATTAATGAATGTAAACAACTTAGAGAGATTGTACCTGACTGCTGCAGATTAATTTCGCCGTTGATACTGTTGACATGGATATGCATAATTCCGAGTCTGACTGAACCAACTACTAACGTCACAGGTTGCCATCTCTTGGTAGTTATGGCATGAGCAGCATAAGCTTGTTGTTTTGATTTGATAGGAACTGTTAAAGGTGTCTGCTGTTTGTTTGTGGTGCTCCATGATTAAGGTCTGTCTGTATAAACTCTGCATAGCATGAAAGAGTGTGCTGATGACTTATGATGTCTGTGCAAGCAGGGTGTACAAGGGTATGTAAAATCATACGTTGAAAGGCAGGTACTGTAGGATGTATTATTTCATTCTGACCAAATTAAGCTTATTTCAACCTATTCCTGGTGAAAACTACATTACCCACAATTCTGAAAATAAATCTCCACCAACCAGATAATTGCAAGAAGCATATCCTGCCAAAATATCTATTTATCTCCACCCACTCCCATGAAGTAATGTGAATGATGTAATAGAGTCTCCCTACACTCTTAAACTACTTAACTATGTGTATATAAATGCATATTTTGCAATAAATATAAAATAAAATGTTGTTTCTATATACAGTCAACATCATCTATTGCAACTATTTTTGTTTATGGAAAAGGGGACAATTTTGGTTTGATAGACATGAACTAAAAGCCACAAAACCACAGTTTTGATTTCGAGGAAAAAGCATTTTTAAGAATCGTTCTGTTCCCACTCTGTGAATCAGCATATAATAGATGTTCATTGTCACAAGCCTCCAACAGTGTAACCCTGTCCCTGTGCGTGTGTCAGAGCTCTTTCATTTAGGCTAGTTTCTGTGGATCTGAGTCAGTGTCATTAACTTCACACTGATAGTGAATTGAAGAAACAATGTATGTATGGTTTTATTGTTTTGATGTGTCATTATGGAAGATTCTGTGTGTGCGTGTGCATGCATCAATCTAATGAACTGTTAAGAATGAAAATGTGCAGTTGTTGCATTTAAAGGGATAGTTTACCCAAAAATGAAAATGTTGTCATCATTTACTCACCCTCACGTTGTTCCAAACCTGTATAAACATTTTTGTTCTGCTATACACAAAAGAATATATTTGGAAGAATGTTTGTAACCAAGCAGATCTCTCCCCATAGTAGGGAAAAAAATTACAATGCTAGTCAATGGGTGCAAGATCTGCTTGGTTACAAACATTCTTCCAATTATCTTCCTTTATGTACTGCAGAACATGGAAATTTATACAGGTTTGGAACAACATGAGGTGGAGTAAATAATAGAATTTTCCTTTAAAGGGATAGTTCATCCAAAATGAGAATTATGTCTTTATTTACTCAGACTTGTGTCATCCCAAAGCCACACATGAAATGAACATGAAAGTGGACATTTCGGAGAAAATTCTAAATGAATTAGGACTGGAACTGTCAAGGTCTAAAATGACAAGTGCCATAAAAAGGTCCATACAACAGAATATTTACTTTATTACAAGTCTTTATAGTGTTTATTATAATTAACTAAAACATAGAAAATAACATCTCAAGTTATGAATGTAACCATGATTCCCTGAGAAGGGAAACGAGATACAGTAGTTGCGTCCCAAATGATGCACTATACACTATGCACTTATACACTTTGTACTTATGCACTATGTACTCATTCATGTAGTGCATGAATTGTATAAGGCTATTTTGTCATTTAACAATGGAGTCTGATAACCCCTCCCCCTCTGTAACGTAATTAAAGCTGTGACAGTTGAGTGCATGAAGTGTCCAACATTCCACACTTCGTTTTTTCCGTTAATTTAGTGTATCATCCAGGTACAAGTACGCGAATTGGGACACACCTAGTGTCTTGTTGCCATGCCTTGCGCCTGCCTGTGTGCCTCTTTCAGACAAAGAGTTGATGATGTGTACTACAGGCTCCCTCTTATACTCCGCAAATGACGTCATTGGCTGTTTTCAGCCAATACATTTTGCCGTGTTTTCACACATTGAAGTTCCACTTTGAAAGGGAAATTTGTTTTTACTTGAAATAAAATAAGCATTAATTGAATTAAGTTAAATTAATGTATAAAAATCTTAAACTTATTTTATTTTAACAATTTGCCAAGACAACATTTCTCATATTCATTTAGTTTAGTTTGATGTACTAAGATAACTAAAACCGAAAAAACAAAACCAGAAAAACAATAGCATATTTTTTAAAAAGAATTACAAAAATGACAAAACACACAACAAAATTCCTAAAACTTTAATTGAAATTATTAAAAATAAGAACTAATTCAAAATAATAATAAAAACTATAATAATAAAAAAAATAGACCTGAATTCAGTTTTTATTTTCTGTTTTAGTAGTTTTATTACTTCATCCTAAACTTATTCAGTAGTTAGTTGTCAAGGCAACATTTTTCATCTAGTGTTTATATTTTGTTTTATTTAAGCTTTCATGAAAAGTACTGAAATTACCAAAAACAATTTTTTAAACATTTATGTTAGCAATAACAATACTGTTATTCAGTCAAATTTAATAAATAAGTTATTTTAATTAAGTTAAATGTCAACCAGTTTTATTTTAGTATCATTGAGATTTTTTTATTTTCTGTTTTCATTTCAATTTTAAAGTTTTAGTAATTTTGCTGTGTGTTTTGGTCCTTTTTTATTTTTATTTATTTTTTTTGTTAAACCTCTGTATAGTTTTCATTTGTTTATTTATTTTTCAGTTTTAGTTTGTTATTTTAGTACATCAAGTTGAAAATGAAAAATGTTGCTTTGGCAACTAGCTAAAATAAGACAAGTTTAATTTCTGATATATCTTATTTTATTTGTTAACGAAAACTGTAAAAAAAAAAAACTGTTTTTCACCATTTTAGTTTTAGTTAATTATTATTTACTATTAACACATTTTATGTTTATGTTACTTGACAAAACATTTTACAGTGTTTGTGGGTTTTTTAATGGTTTTATTTGGTGTGTTTTTTGTAGAGAACTCAGAACAGCACAGACACCCTCCAGAACATCACGGCCCGAAACATGACCGACTTCCTGCTCAAGAGCTACCAGAAATCAGGCAAAATACGGTAATGAGACACACTCATTTCACAGCATGTGCAGAACTATGATCAAACAAGCATAATTTTTGTTTGTGCGTGCGTGTGTGTGTGCAGATATGGAGGAATCTCTGTAGGTGGTGTGAACTCACAGGTCAAACTGAATGAGTCTGACATTACAGCAGTGATCAACGACCTCAAATTATTCTTCAACATCTCACAGGTAAGAGTGCTGCTGTATTACGACATTACTGACATCATGCTCTCCAGAAGTGACTGGTCAAGAGTGGCATTATTGGCGTTTTTGACTCTCAGATTTAATTTTTTCATCAGTCTGAAGAGTTAAGTTTCTGTGATTCCAAACCCTTACAGCTTATTGCAGTCTGATTCTGGCTTTTTTCCAATTATGAGGATTTGTTATTTTAAGGTTTTTACAGAGAAATTGCACATCTTACATCTTTTGTTGTAATGTTGTATTATGCTGTAATTTTGTAGTACTGTATTGTACTACTGTATTTTTCAGAAAATAAGTTCTGAAACTTCTAAGACTCTTATGCTGGGTACACACTAAAAGATTTTATAAGACATGAGGACAAACAAATCCTAGATTTAACAGACAAGTCACATTTTATTATTAGTACATTCATAAATAATGTAAAATAGCAGTGCATAATATAACTTATAGTGGTGTTCATATGAACAATATTTATTAAATGCCTAGTCTAAACAAATTTAGAATATTAGTGTCATTTCTTTTTGATAACAGTGGTGATTAAAGCCAAATTATCACATTTTTATTGTAGTTATTGTAACAAAGTGTATTTCATTACTGACAGCTTTATTTATCCTGATGTTGGTAACATCATATTCATTTTCATTAACAAGTAGTATCTACCATTTTTACATTTGCATATATGTTTATCAAAACATGGTGGAAAATCTCCATTTAAATATGCATGAGCAGCTTGAGCTTGTGTCGGTGATGTGAAGTGTGCTTTATTTACTGTTTTTTAATGGCATGCAAAGCTTTTCAGGCCTTTTAAATGATGTGAAAATTCCCACCAGCTCTTCATTTAGCATTTACTTATCAAATATGGAGATAATGTTTCTCCCTCTGTGTAATTGTGTTGAATGTTTTATTACTTAGAAAAGGACATTTGTTGCTTAAATTCAGATAGCTGATTCCTTCCCATTAAAATATTCCCTCATATACTGTTGTCTTTTTAAATAGCGAGTAAAAGCTGGTTTGAAAAGGTCCTGTATAATTGCATTCTCTATTAAATCTTTTTGACCTTACTGTATTTATAACTAAAATATGATTTTCATTTATAATTTCCTTGGGGATTTGAATGAATGTGACTTATTGGAATATCTGCCTACTCTTCAGCAGTATGTGGACTGTCCCACGCGTCTAAACCGGACTATTGATCTCTGTTATGGAAATATATTAAATGCTTATAAAGCAGTATGCAGACCCCCCCTTGGGAAATCGGACCATAATATAATTCATCTTTTGCCCAAATATAAGTAGTGAAGAGGGCAAAGCCTGTTGTTAAGCAAATACAGGTGTAGTCTGATAGATGTAAAGAGCAACTAAGGGACTGCTTTGAGGAAACTAATTGGGGCATTTTCTTTCAGTCATGTCAGGATGTTGATGAACTCACATACACTATTACGTTATATATTAATTTTTGTGACGATACTGTGTCTGAAATTAAAACTGAAAAATTTCCCAAATAATAAGCCCTGGGTATCGAAACAGCTAAAACGCTGTCTTAATGAAAGGAGGATTGCCTTCCATTCCGGTAATACAGATTTAATGTGTGAGAAAAGGAGACAGCTGAGGGGGAAAATTCTTAAAGCAAAATTTGATTTTAAAAATAAGATAGAAGGTCCATTTTTAACTGGCAATATAAGACAGGCATGGGAGGGATTAAATACATTAATGGGTAGGTCTAACAAAAAGGATGATAGTTTTGTGAGTAAAAACCAAACTTTTATTAATGATTTGAATAACTTTTATGGCAGATTTGAAACTGTGAATGGTAGGACAGAATGTGATGTGATATGCAATAATATATCTCCTTGTAGGAACATCAATAGTTATTAATGAGGCTGATGTTACTGCAAGTCTTAGTAAAATGAAGCCAAACAAAACCACTGGCCCAGATGGTTTGAAAGCCCGACTTCTTAAAGACTGTGCTCCTCAGTTAAAAGTAGTTTTTACAAAGCTGTTTCAGTTTCTTTTAGACACTTATACAGTGCCGAAATTATGGAAATATTCAATAATAAGGCCTGTGGCAAAAAAATCTGGTGTGAGTATATTAAATGATTTCCGGCCTATTGCAATAACTTCCATACTATGTAAAACTATGGAGCGAGTCTTGGCTAATCATCTAACTTCAACTGTGACCTCGAGGTTAGATCCACTTCAGTTTGCATATAAGAGTAACAGAGGCACATATGATGCTGTACTGAACCTGCTAAACACAGTTACAAAACATCTTATGAATCCCAAAGCATATGTTAGGATTTTATTTGTGAATTTCACATCGGCTTTTAATTCAATCATTTTTTTGTTTTATTTTTTTGGTAACACTTTGCAATAAATTTCCATTTGTTCATAAGTTAACATGAACTAACAATGAAAACTAATGTTAACTATGAGGACCTTATTGTAAAGTGTTACTAATTTTTCTTCAGGTCCCTGATTTTACATTTGAGATCAAGTCACTGTCAACCCAACACAACACAATATTAATTTATTAAAAAAGTGAAATGTTTTAATTTAATATTTTTGGGGGATGAAGGCATGTTGTGCAACTTATCCTTGTTGACATTTGCCGTATTAAAAGAACATAAGTGTGAATTGAATGCAATGTTTTCAGACACACAAAATGTTTTTTTTTTAGTGCGATAAGCAAACTGTAAAGGATCTAATTTCTCATCAGTTACATTCATAAGATGTGACTTGACTTCCCTTTCCAGAGTTTTCATAACTAATGAGGTTAACGCAATGGGACAGTAATCATTAAAAGAATAGGACTTCTTTCACTTAGGAATGTGAACTACAATAGAAATTGTCCATAGCTGAGGAACTGTAGCTTGATCCAGTGAGGCTTGAACAGTGTGTAAAACACCATGCTGAGCTGCTCCGCACAGTGTTTAAGGGTTCTAACACATAATTATGCCATCTGGTCCATGAGCTTAATAAAATGTATAGCTTTCAGCTGCTTAGTTATATTAGGGAGATACAGTTTCAGAGGGGCAGAGGGACTCCGTGTCTGTTTAAACTCTAAAGTGCAGCACTTAAATCATGAATCTCAAAGCATGCAAAGAACAAATTCAAATCATTAGCTGAGAAGTCAGCGTTACTTTTATCATTTATACCAGGGGTACTCAAGTTCAGAGGCCAAGAGGGCTGCGTTTAAACCACATAAAATGCAAAGGGCCACATATTATAACTTGGATCGTAAGACTTTTATTTAGGCCTACTTAAAGGTACAATATGTAAAATTTTTGCAGTAAAATATCCAAAAACCACTAGGCTAGTGTTATATATTTTGTCCAGCTGATTACAAACAATATCTCTAATGTTTTCAACTACTTGTAAATCATGAGAAAATTCCCATTCTAAACAGTGACACGGGGCAGTGCAGTCGCCTGTCAATGACGTCAGTTACCTTTGTTACTGCCTTTACTGACGTAGAAACCACATGACAACAGTGCCGTGGACAAATGCGGAAGTAGTGTCCAGCAAACCACTAGCTTGCTTCAAGCAGTTCCTTATTTACTTCTTGCATGTTTTATGGTGGATTGTGTTACTTATTTATGGAACATAATTACTGTTTACCATCTGCCACTGGTTCTGTCGACAAGGACAGCTCCCGTAAACTCATGACCGGAAAAGCGGAAGCGGCGCCGGCGACTGTGTCATAATAAAAGTCCCGCTGCTCGTGAGGCGTGTTTTGATCAATCGCTCCAGCTCCTCGTTCAGCTCCCGCAACACTCGGTCCTGCTCTGCTTCATACTACAGTAACGTTAATAATCGCATCCACGAACATGAATTCTTCCAGACTCCAATCCCTATTCTTTCGCACCGTCCGTTGAGATAGAGACCACATGTCCCAAGTTTCCGCTCTAAAACTTGGCGTCATCAAACTATGCCTTTGTTTTGAATAGGCTTCTAGCGACCTCTAGCAGAAAAAAATATCACAAATTGTACCTTTAAGACAAAATTTGAAGTATTTTTGAAGTGCAGTTTATTATCTTGCTAAGGCTTACTAGTCCTTTCATGTTTGTCTTGTTTAAATTGTCACTGAACATGAAAAAAGGCATTAAAAAGGATTAATAGTTTATAATAGATTTCAGGTCTGGCTGTTGCTTAATTTTTATACTCTTTATACTCCATTGCACCTTTTGAATACATTTTATAGTGCCTATTTATACTCAGGCTCATTTTACAAAGGTTGTATTATTAGTATTAATTATTACCTCTATCTTTTAATTTGGTCAGAATCCTTTTTTTTTTTTTTTTTTTTTCGTGAATCCTCTAATTATAACCGACGTTGTAAACACAATAAAAAAAGATATTCTCCATGAGCTCTGAGAATATGAATTTGATCTAACATCAAAGAGAGAAACAAGTCCTTCCTGCTGGATGCCCCTCTGTCTCCTCATGGCCTCTTCAGTGACGCCATCAACTCAGTTGTTGATAGGTTTTATGAGGCTAAAAAGCAAGCAGTGGCGTTCCAGCAGGTTCTCCCTCGTCAACCAAAGGTCTCTGGCTACTGGATGGGGGCAGCCCCAGCTGCACACCAGCTTGCACACAGGACGAAACAAAAACAGAGGGTTGCTTCTCAAGCTCCCCCACAGTAAGAAATGGGGGCCGGAAAAATGCTCGAAGCCTCAGCCTGGCAATGATAAAACAAATCTGAGGAATGTCATCCTTGCCCTTGAAGGCTTCAGCTAAGAGGTCCTAATGCCAACATCCGACCTCTGAGGGCAAGCCCATTCGGGGGGAAGTGGTTTACACCTCAGTACAGAATGCCACTTCTCATTGATGCCCTCAGGGCTGTTCTGCCAACCCCATTACATGTGGTTCTCTCTAATGCATCCAGCTCCACTGGGGTTGGATGCCATGGTGCAGACATGGCTGAGGCTATGTCTATATGCTTTCCCCTGATCACTTTGCTCCCGGGAGTTCATGAGCAAATTCGTCGGGAGAGTGTCCATCTGTCCATTTCAGTCTTCAATGGCTCCCCTTGAGAGATTCCAATCAGGAGGGACCTTCTATCTCAGGCAGGGGGCTCAATATTTCACCCCTGCCCAGAGTTATGGAAGCTGTTGGTATGGCCCCTGAGGGGGCCCAACTCATAGAGGCTGGTCTCTCAACTGAGGTTGTTGAGACCATTCTCTACTCCAGAACTCCCTTCACAAGGAAACTTGAGAAGAGATTGTTCCCTTCATGGTGCAAGATTCGTCATTTAAACCCAGTTAACTGCCCGGTTGGTACAGTACTGAAATGTTTCTCTGCAGGATTATCCCTTCTACACTAAAAGTGTATGTGACAGCCATAGCTGCTTATAACACTCTTTTGGGTGGTGTATCTTTGAGGAGGGACCCATTAGTATCTTGTTTCCTCCCTGGCAATTTGAGGCTCAGGCCTGCAGCTCACACAAGGGTTCTGACTTGGGATTTGGCCTTAGTACTGGAGGGCCTTTCGTTTGCATCTGGTATGGTAAAGGCTGTTCTTCAACCTAGGCCAGGTTATGTTCCTAAGGTCCCCACTAATGTGGCCAGAGCTAGTGTTGCAGGTCTTCTGTCCTCTGCCCCTTCATATGTCAGACCAAGGGAAATTAAATCTGCTTGGCCTAGTTAGGGCACTTGATGCTTTCTTTCACAGACCTGCCACGTTGCGTAAGTCTGATCAACTCTTTGTATGCTTTGGGTCATCCAGAAAGGGGTACCCAGAATCTAAACAGAGAATGACCAAGTGGGTATCTCTCTTGCTTATGAATTGGCCGGTCAGCCTTCTCCTTTAGCTGTTCGAGCCCATTCTACTAGGTGTATGGCAGCTTTAAAACCCTTGCTTTCTGGGGCTTCTTTTCATGATGTATGTGCTGCAGTGGGCTGGTCCTCTCTGCACACATTCATCAGGCTTTATGACCTTGACCTGGGCTCCACTCCAAATTCCCAGGTGCTGCAGTCTTATTTGTGCTCCAAACAGGATTCACATTAGACAGGTGCTGGACAGCTTGGGCAGTGCTGGACATCCCTTATGATGCAGCGCGAGTTCCCTTGAAAGGGAACCCTGGAGAAGGAACGAGATGCTGAAAGAGGGAACGAGACGCTGCATCGCCCTGCCATACTTCCGGTGCGCATGTGACTGACTTGCATCAGAAGTTGACATTCTTTGGTTCAAGGGTGCTCTATACCTTCTTGGTCATAATGTCACCCGCCTATGACTTTGTGTCACACCACTGGACTGATTTCACACATACTTCAAGATACAATCACACAGAGGCGTTCCCATAGTGTCGTAAACTTAGACGCAACATCCCATTCCCTCTTCAGGGAACCAATTGGTACAGTCATAACCAAGGTGTTTTTTACCCATTTAAGTACATCTTCACTTGTAATTTCATAATTACTTATATTGTCTTTGAAATATGGTTAAATGTACTGCTAAATGTACTGACAAGCATTTATGGTAAACTGAAATGTACTATACTATACTGTCATTTCTATTTAAACTTGTCTGTTATGTATTTAAATAAATTTGTAATCACACATTTAAATGGATAAAGGATATTGGATAAAGTTGAAATTTTGTACATTCAAAACATGTGAACTTTTAATTTAATATCAAATAACACACTACATTTAAAATTATAATTAAGTTATTTACAAGTGCTTTAGTATGTTAGTCAAAACATCAAAATAAGTGTACTACTTCTAAACAAAATTATTTAAAATTAAGTAAAAAGCATGGTCTTTGATATTAACAATGAACACTATAAATTAATGTTTTTAAGCTGGATTTTGAAATGTTGCTATCCTAACAATGCATAATTTTATGACTAGTTGTGTTTTATTATTTACATTCAGCATTAGCACTAGCAACCCTAATTATGACTCAAAATGTAATGCCGTTGGATCCATGAGGATGAGTAGAGTTTGTACTTGAGAGTGCAAACGAGTCTCTCCAGCAGCGTGCCAGTGTCTGTGCCCTCTAATGGGATTTTAATGCTGCTTAGCTCTGTGATGGACGGATGTAATGCTAATAGCAGTACGTTAGGACTCCCTCTCATTCAAACAGGCACTGGAGAGTTTTTGGCACCTTCACTTTGAGTTATTAGTGTTCATCGTGTATTTACAGTGTCACCTGGGGAGCACTAGACATTATCATTTATATCGGATATGTCAGTCTCCATTGTTTTGTCTGAAGTGGAATTTATCTGACTGGCACCTTATAAATATAACTTTGTTTTCAGGCTGACTGATAAAAAACACTTTGTGTGCCTGTATTTTCAGAAGTTTTGTCAAATTCAGCCAATATTTATTACAGTGAGAAAGTGCTTTCCAGTTGTTCTGGCCTTTTGTTGGTTTAATGGTTTGAAGGGTGTTAAATTTCAGTTGTATTAGTTAATATGTGTGCTGAAGTTAAATGTAATTATGATTAAATATATATATATATATATATATATATATATATATATATATATATATATATATATATATATATATATATATATATATATATATATATATATATATATATATATATATATATAATATGTGTGTCTCTGTGTGTGTGTGTGTGTGTGTGTAAAAGGGAAGTAAAACAGTGAAAAATATGTAAAATACACTACAGTTCCAAATATTCTGCTCACCAGGGCTGCATTTATTTAAAAATACAGAAAAAAAAAAGAAATATTTTGAAATATTATTACAATTTAAAATAAGTTTATTCTAATGAGTTGAAGAAAATGTAAAGCTAAAATTTCAGCATCATTACTTCAGTCTTCATTGTCACATGATCCTTCAAAAATCATTCTAATATGCTGAACAGTTGTGCTGCTTCCTATTTATGTGGAAACTGTGATTTTTATTTTTTAGGATTCTTTGTTGAATAGAGAGTTAAATACAAAAAAGGCATTTATTTGAAATATAAATCTTTGTAACATCTCTCTCTCTCTCTCTCTCTCTCTCTCTCTCTCTCTCTCTCTTTTTTTTTTTTTTTCTCTGTCCAGTATAACCAGACTGACCAAATTTTCCAGGCCATTCGGTTGGTACTATTGGAGATAGGCACCAGAGACAATGTGAAGGTAAGCAGCCAGAAGTGGCCATATTTAGACAGTATCCAAGTATGTTAGAATAGATCAGAGTACAGGAGCAGGAGTACATCAGATCAGGAGTACATCAGAGTCATTATTTTAACCAGACTTTGCCATTTTGAAAAGGTGACAATGTCTTTAAGTTTTAACAAATTGCATTGTGACAGTTCATGCTTAATTAATACATATTAACTTTAGCTGTCAATTCAGAGGGGTCCTATTATGCTTTTTTTACGTTGTCAACTTTCTTTAGTGTGTAATGCTGCTGTTTGAGCATGAAAAAGGTCTGCAAAGCTGCAAAGCACAAAGTCACTCCAAAGGGAGTTATTCTCTTTACAGTAAGGACACTTTCTGAACTACCTTAAACGCTCCGGGAATGCACACGTCACAGTATTCCTCAGTTTAAATAATTCCCACCCAAGATATATGCAAAATAATGTGGCAAAGTCTGGTTGAGTTGCTCTAGTAGTGTGTTGAAACTCGTGGTTATGGTAAGGGGCGTGACATTTCCAAAACGCTCGAAGCGGTTGACCAATCAAAACGCACTGGTCTAGTCAATCAATCAGAGTGTATTGTGCTTTTCGAAAGGAGGGGTTTCATAGAGACAGGAACTAAACAGCGTTACTAACAGACTGGGAAAAGAGGTGCTGCAACAATGTCAAATATGTGAAAAAAGTTTTTTTTTGGAATATTTGAGCATGATAACCTATTCTAATAGACTCTAAAAATAAATTCAAGACTTTGTAAAAGGGCATAATTATGGCTGTCTACTGCAGACCTGCCAACATGTACGCATTTTGCATAGCGGGTACGCATTTTGACCTCAAAGTACGCTGGTACGATTTGTCACTCTATACTACGCAAAAACCCGGTGACTCCTCTGTGCACGCGTAGTGCTCAAATCCAGCAAAAGAAAGAGTTTGATCAATTATAGCACTGGGTCCATTTCCCAAAATAGCAAGCGGGGATGATTGACAAATGCGGACGGCCTATCAATAAAAAGACAATGCAAATCGACAGCAACACAAAATCCCGCTCGATCCTCCTTCCACTCCTCCTGCTGTCTCAATGACTGAATTCTCAAGCAAGGACAGTGCAGTAGTCACGGTAACCAAAAAACAAGAAAAATGAACGTCTGGTTTCATTTTTGCATTTGCATTGTATGGTCTGAAAATTGAATTGTGAAGCGTTACACGGACCTGTCTCACCACTTATTTGCTTTTAACAATAATGTCTTTTGTCTAATGATCATCCTTTTGGGCCTTTTCTAAGAAAATACTGATTATATATAATCTGATTCAGGAATCAATTTATCATATAGAGACATTTATTAATGCATTCAAAGTTTGCTTCCTTAAAGTATGGTGTCATTTGATAACGGGGCATTATGATGGCAGCAGGGTTGAAGTATAACCAGAGGGCACAGTTTAAAGTCTTTTTAATAAAACATTGTCAGCTAAACATGTAAAATGTGTTTTTGCTAAAGCAAAAATGTCATCAGGACAAAAAAAATAAATAAAGAAAAAAAATATATACGTATAAATACATTTTAATGTTATTGTTAGTGTTATATTACAGTTTATTGTCAGTGGGAACCAGTGTTGTTTTAGTATTATTTATATAGTATATTTATAAAATATTTTATTTTATACTTGACTTTTATTTTTTATTTTCAATTTTAATTTTAGGTTTAGTTTAAATTTAATTTAAGTAATTATGCGCTTTTGTCATTAATTACTTTTTTTATTTATTTATTTATTTATTTATTTATTTTTTATAAATTATATTTTTATTTTAGTTTAATTTAGCTATAGTAATGATAGTACCTCAACTTCAGCTTGTTCTATTTTAGGTAGTTGCCATGGCAGGTTTTCCATCTAATATTTATATTTTATTTTATTTCAATTAACAAAAATGATTGTTAATTTAGTTTCAGTTATCAATAATAATGAACGTGTGTGTGTAGGTGTGGTTCTATAATCAGGGTTGGCATTCCATCGTATCGTTCCTGAATGTGGCCAGTAATGGCATTCTCAGAGGAAACCTGCCAGCGGGACGCAGAGCAGGCGACTACGGCATCACAACATTCAACCACCCACTTAATCTCACTAAAGAACAGCTATCGTTTGCAGCGCTGTAAGTATGACACAAAACACACATACACAACGACATATACAACACCACACGACTAGAGCATTTAAATTATAATACACATGTACACTATATGGACAAAAGGACACACCTCTTCATTATTGAATTCAGATTTTTAAAGCAAATCCATTGCCACAGGTGTATAAATTCAAAAACTTGGCCATGCAGTCTGTATTTATAAACATTTATGGAAAAAAATGAGTCGTTCTGGAGAGCTCTGTGAATTCAAGCGTTGTACTGTGATAAGATGCCACCTTTGCAATAAGACAGTTTGTGAAATATCACCCCTGCTAGATATTTCACAATCAACTGTTAGTAGTATTATTGGAAAGTGGAAGTGTTTAGGAGCAGCAGTAACTCAGCCAGGAAGTGGAAGACCACGTAAATTATTATAATATTTATCTTTTTTGTTTTTTTACTGTATTTTTGATCAAAGAAATGCAGCCATGGTGAGCAGTAGAGACTTCTTTCAAAAACAATTAAATTAAAAGTAACTTACAGCTCACTTTGATGAACACAATTTCCTTGCAAAAATTAGATGTATTCACTGTCTGAATGTGTGTGCGCACCTGTGTTTGTATGTGTATTTAGGGATTTTTGTGTGTTCATGCATAATTAAGCCCAGCTTGTGATGGCACGATGATCGCAAAATATTTGTATGAAGATGAATGGTTTGAAACAAGGGGACAAAAATGAACCATAGTTTGAAGCATCACACTGATTATCTGCTGGATTTGTGTGTGTGTGTAGGTGTGTGTGTTGTACATCCAGGTTAAATGACAATCTTCCTGTCTGTAATGAGGTCATCAGTTCCCTCTAATCATGAATAATACAGTGCTGAGACTCAATCACCTTCACTGTGTGAGAGATTGTGTGTTCAGCACCAGGTCTCACCTAAATATCAGTGAAGAGAGAGCAAGAGATTCAATCTATTAGGCATAAACGGCAGGGTGTCAAAAAAAATGAAGAAACGTAACAATTTCCCAGAATGCCCTGTGTGAGGTGGATGTTGTATAGTCAGAGTTTTATTCGAAGTAAGTTCTAACACACTGAAGACCTTTCTCAGAAACCCTCATTGCATCTCAATTTAAAACCACATACCTACCTATTAATCTACCTATTAAACCTGTTTCTCTGAAAAGTGTGTTGGTTTGGGATTTGGTGATTATTTTCCCAGAAATGTAATATGGCAACAAGCAGTTTTGGCCAATATAAAGCTGTTCTATGATATCAGACTGTTTAATTGAACAGTATTAAATAGCACAAGCATAACAATTACTGCATTATATTTATTTTTTATATTTACATATTTACTTAAATAATTGGAAATAAATTATTTGAAAATGTTTAAAAAGAGAGAAAAAAAAATATTTTGAATTGAATGCCAACAAAAAAAGTCTTATTGAGTTTGCCTTTCTATTGTTAGACAAAACTGTTAAAGACAGTATGTATCAAAATAAAAGTCCCACTCATGACACTTAACAGCCAAACAACAACAACAACAACAACAAAAACATATCAGCTAATGCAGAAAAAATATCAAGAAAAAAATCAAAATATTGGCCAGTATTTCAGCCTTATACAGCCTGTATACTTTATTTTTATTTTATTTTTTTATGTGATTTTGTCATTTTTATTATTTTTTCTGTTTTAATATTACTATTTAGGTTTTTATTTTATTTTTTATTTATTTATTTATTTATTTTCAGTTTTAGCTCAGTTTTATTTTTTGTTTTATTTCCAGTTAGTAAATTTATAATTGCATTTACTTTGCATCGACTTTGACAAAACAAGACTTAAATTTAATCCTGACTGGCATTTTAATGGTGCTATAATAATGCATAAGTATATATTTGTTTGTTCATGTTTACAATATCAATATTTTTTAATTTGCGAGGGCTACATAAATAAAGCAATGCTATCTAATGATGTGCCATAAAAGGCTTTGCCAACATTTGTTTCATACAGAACCTAGGAATGAGTAGTTGCACCAGTGGAGAATGCTGTTTATTTGCATGCACAATCTGCTTTATCACCGATATTATGCCCAAAAATGGAACTGTATTCTGGAAATAAGTCCAAAAAAACTTGTATTCCATGATTTTTAATCGACTTTATGACAAAAAAAAAAAAGTCCTAAGTCTCTTAAAATATTTTCTTGACTCTGAGATAATCTGATTGGCCTTTCAGTGGAAACCATGGTAATGTGTTTAAGGTTTGACTAATGTGAATATAAACATGCTTGTGTAAATTCACCATAGTCATAATCTCACAACATCATGTTTTCATTTCTTATAGGGCCACGACCTCTACGGATGTGGTGGTGTCGATTTGCGTTATCTTCGCCATGTCCTTCATCCCTGCCAGCTTTGTCCTCTTCCTCATCCAGGAGCGCGTCAGCAAGGCCAAACACCTGCAGTTTGTGAGCGGCGTGAATCCTACCATCTACTGGCTGGCCAACTTCGCCTGGGACATGGTACATGTGAAACACTTTACACTGTGTTGTCGCTACTGTGCCTCTAATGTTCTATCTGCTCTGAAAGATGGATGGAAAGTGGAAGGGCGCTCGAGAACTAAAAAGAGGAGCTGAGATAGCTAATTAAAACTCTATTAAAACTCTATCAATTTACAGCTGAATACTGTTCACAGCCTCCATTGGTCTATGTCATATGTTACATTCTCAGTGGAGAGAGATGAATTCACTTTCACTAATAAATTGCTAATAAATCAATTAGTGTCAAGGGAGATAAAAAGGGCTTTGCAACATATGCAAGGCAAAAAAAAAAAGTTTTTACAATATAACGTTTGCAAAAACAAAAAGCACAGTAAGATTTATAATCTATACATGCTATATATTTGTTCATTCATGCTTATCTTATCATTGTTTGAAACTGTGAGTGCTACATTAATAAAGAAATGCTGCATAATTATGTGGCATAAAATATTATCTATACAAAGTTTGTATTGTGTGCTGAACCCACAAATGAGTAGTTGCACCGGTGGACAACACTGTTTATTTGCATACATAGTCTAGCTGCATGGTATCATATATAAAATAGTTGTATTTATAAAAAACAGATAATGTCTAGTTAGTAAATATGATACATTTGAAATAATGCACACAAAAGTAGGACAACATGATTTGGGGAAGAAACATAATTGCAATTTTCTGATAAAAATTGAGATTGCAATTTAAAGTAAGATTTAAAACATATATTATTATTATTATTATTATTATTAGATAGATACAATACAAGTTTAACACTTCTGTGTTGGCAGCAGGTTTATAAACTCTTCTCATTGAAATCTGGTGAAATATTTAGCATGTTATGATTTAAAATGCACGTTATAAGTGAGTTGAGATGGAGTTCATGTGAAGCAGAAATTAAGGCGAAATAATGAAAAAACTAATCATAAGCTGCTCGAGTATAAAAGAACACAGTGCCACGCTTCACTCTGAAATGTGCAGCGCATATATTTATTTAAATTTATTTTTATGAATTGTTCAGCAAACACAAAAGTGTGTTGCGATAATAGATTCATTCATATTTAAAAGTTAAAATAAACGTAAAAGTTTATTGTATTGTATTTTTCATTTGTTGTGATTGTTATTGGGTGTCTTTAAGGATTACGTTTGATTCAGTTGTGTTTTTGAATGTGTGTTTCAGTGTAATTATGTCATCCCATGTATCATCGTCATCATCATCTTCCTGTGTTTCCAACAAAAATCTTACGTCTCTCCACCCAACCTGCCTGCACTCATACTGCTGCTGGTGCTGTACGGGTGAGTGTGTGTGGTGGTTGTTGTTTTTTTGCCTGGAGTTTGAGTGTGTTTGTGAGTGTGAGTTGTGTTTTTGTCTCGCAGGTGGTCCATCACTCCGATGATGTATCCCGCCTCCTTCCTGTTCAGCGTTCCTAGCACAGCGTATGTGGTTCTGACCTGCATCAACCTCTTCATCGGCATCAACGGCAGCGTAGCCACATTCGTCATGGAGCTCTTTGACGACCCGGTGAGACTCCAGCACGCACACAATTTACTGAAAGCCTGCAGTGGAAAACATAAATTGTGTTATTTCTGTTTATTTGCTTTATTTACTGACAATTTGACAGCTTTACCTTGAGGCATGTGTAAGGTGTGCCATATGATGGGTATCATGATGGGTATATTAGTTTTTCTGGAGAGTGTGTTATTCTTGTCAGCTGTGACATGCAAAGCTTTCTTTCAGCCCACCCTGATGATTAGGATTTGTTCACACAAAGAACAATACATTTTATTGATAACTAAGGGTGCAACGGATCACAAAACCATATTATGTTTTTTGAGTCACGGATTGGCTTTGATACTTCAATACCACAGCTAAAACTACTAGCCAAAATAAAAGTTTAAACATTATTAAAGACAAGTGAACAGTAAATAATAAAACAAGAACAAATACACAAATTACAAGCATAGATAAATACAATATAGATTAATCTTTGTTAAAGCTGTGTTTATATATACACACTACCGCTCAAAAGTTTGGGATCGGTAAGATTTTTAATGTTTTTAAAAGAAGTTTCGTCTGCTCACCAAGGGTGCATTTACTTAATTAAAAATACAGTAATAACAGTAATATTGTGAAATATTATTACAATTTTAAAATGTAATTTATTCTTGTGTTGGCAAAGCTGAATTTTCAGCATCGTTAATCCAGTCTTCAGTGTCACATAATCCTTCAGCAATCATTTGCTGCTCAAGAAACATTTATTGTTTACAATTGTACAAAATATTTGTGTACAATTTTTTTTTTTTTTTTTTTTAGGATTCTTTGATGAATAGAAAGTTCAAAAGAACAGCGTTTATTTGAAATCTAATCTTTTGTAATATTATAAATGTCTTTACTGTCACTTTTGATTGATTTAATGCATCCTTGCTGAATAAAAGTATTAATTTCTTTAATTTCTTTTCAAAAAATAAAAATTCTTACTGACCCCAAACTTTTGAACGGTAGTGTAATAAGTGTGTATACCGCTCAAAAGTTTTATATAATATATAAGGTAACACTTTATTTTACAGTGCCATAGTTACACGTCACTACATGTACTTACAATAGAAATAGCAGTAAATTATGCATAATTACAACTAACCCTAATTGTAACACTATAGTAAGTACATGTAGTTAATTAATAGTACTCAGTACTTATTTGAGTAATTACAATGTAATTACAGCATTGTAAACTAAAGTGTAACCATATGTAATATTCTATATTTTTCTCTACCAATTTTTCAATAAAATTTCACAGACATTTTCACAGACAGCTGATTAGACTTTAAGAAGTCTCTCTCTGAGAGATAAAGACATGAGGAATGACAGTCTCTGGTGTTAAAGTGTCATCTTCAGTAATGAAAGTCCGTTTAACACTCGCGTTCAGTCTGATTACAGCTGCCTCGATCTGTCATTTTTCATTTCTGAGAATCAAAATAATGGTGTTTTATTGAATTATACATGAGTGTGTGTGCTTGTTTAGGCCAAGGTTATTGTTAACAAAAATAAGAAAAAGATGACAAAAAATATTTCATTTAAATGTTTATTACAATTATATATATATATATATATATATATATATATATATATATATATATATATATATATATATATATATATATATATATGACATTAAAGTGTACACAAATGTACTAAATAATAAATGAGTATTCAAATAGTTACAAATAATTGCGCAGCCATCTTCATGAAACCTTGAAAAGACAGCAATAAAATTTGCTATTTAGTCCTGTTAGCTGCACTAAACTGCTACATTTCAAAGATTTTATGCCATGAAATGTTGAACTAGATGCCCCAGTTAGTTTGTTCATGAATGAGATGCAGCTGAATGGAGCAGAACGAAGGCTCTCAGATGTGTTTTTAAAGCTGAACTCTAAACACGTTTGTGTGTTGAACTGTGTATGATGGCGGACGTGTGTCTTAGAGAATATGGGTCAGTGTAAATCCTGTGTGATTTTTCCCATCTCTGGTGTTTGTGATGATGTATGAGCATGAGGCTTGTACAATATTTGTCAAGAAAACTGTTGCATGATTTCTTCAGCTGTGTGAGAGTGTGTTTGATGAATCACACACTGCTGGAGACAGCTTGACTATCAGAACAATGTTTTATCGACTTTAGATTTCAGATTGAGGTTGAGGATACAGTTCCACTTCATTCACACAAGGAAATGACTCCTATCACCCACTTTCCTCTTAATATATATGCATTATTGATGGATATTTAAATTATTTAATGCAGTAATATTATATGTGGCATAGGTCGACTATAAACCCACAAGCTTTAATTTTTGCTGAATACCGATTGAAGCAACTGCCCATTTGACAACAGTTTTTAATAAGCTTCTCAATACTGGTCAAATGCTATAATTTTCTATCCACAAAATTGTTTAAAATATGAAAATTAAGTGAAAGTGGTGCGTTTTATAAGCAATCCAAATTCCAAGCACCTGGAAAGGGTTTTCTGTGAATGGAACCACTCAGAACACTTTATTATGAGCCACGTTTTCACTTTGAAACACGCAGTTATGTTTTTTCACAATTACAGTTTTTATTAATCACTCATATGTGCTGTCACCACAAAATAATGTTGACATTACTTGTTGACTTTATGGACTTCAAAAATAATACAGAGCTGCGAGCCAGAAGTATTGAGCATCATGCTCTCATTCTTGGGTGTTTTGTTTTGTTTTGAAAATCGGGGGTAGACATATGTATTCAGTTCAAATGTATATTTCACAATTTATAATCAGCTCATTTTAATTTATTTATAATAATAGTCTACAATGATAAAATTAATGTTCTTTTATTTTTAGAAAATAACTATAAAACCATCCATGTCACCATGTCACAATCAGTTAAACAATGTGTATTTGAAGAATCGTGTTTCCAATCTAACATTGCCTTTCTCTGTCTCATCTGTCTTTATATCCAGAATATAACAAAAATCAATGACATAGTGAAACAGGCTCTGCTGGTGTTTCCTCATTTCTGTTTGGGAAGAGGCCTGATGGACATGGCCAAAAACCAGGCAATGGCCACCCTCTACAAAAACCTGGGTAAGACATTGACACATGTGGAAGCATGTAGTTCAGTGTTGAAATCTGATATTTGTGGTACAGTAAGTGAGTTCTCTGTTTTCAGGTGAAGACCGCTTTGAAAATCCTCTCAACTGGAACATGGTGGGCAAGAATCTGTTTGCCATGTCCATTCAGGGGGCAGTTATGTTCGCCCTGACCCTCCTCATACAGTACAAGTTTTTCTGCAAATCAATGTAAGAAATCTTTACATGTTTAAAAACCTCACACCTAAAGAAAAATCTGTTGGCACCTAGACTACCAGTCAAAAGTTTGGAATAATTAAAAATTTCTAATGTTTTTGAAAGAAGTCTTGGTTGCACATTATTTTAAGGTGCCCTTGTTACAGTGTAATTATACAAGTAAGTACTATTTGTAATATGAATTGTACTTACTAAAATTGTACATACATGTACTTACTAATCAGAGTTAGGCTTTTGTTTAGGGTTAGTTGCTTGTAATTATGCATAATTTACTGTTATTACTATAGTAAGTACATGTAAGATGTGTACAGGAACACTGTAAGTGTTACTGAAATTTCCACAAAAATTGATAATTGATAATAATAAATCAGTAAATCAGCATATTAGAATGATTTCTGTAGGATCATGTGACACTGAAGACTGGAGTAATGTGCATCTCACAGGAATAAATTACATTTTAAAATAAATTACAATAGAAAATGGCAATTTTAATTGTAATAATTTTCACAATGTTACTGTTTTTACTGTATTTTTGATCAGATAAATGCAGCATAAATGTGAGCATAAGAGGCTTCTTTCACAAACTTAAAGAAAAAAATAACTTGACTGGTGATGTATGAATGTCTCCTCATTAGTGTACAGACTTCAATATCAAGTCAGTACTGAAATTTTAAAAATGTGACGCTTTGAGCGCTGAGCAGATTCGAAAACACCTCTGATTGGCCATTGTGTTCACATGCTCATCGAATATGTCTGTGATTGGCAACAGTGAACAACAGACGGAGCATTTGAAAGCACACGAGTGTTTGAATTTGAAAGCATTATGAAAGTGGAAGCATTTGAAAGCAGGCATCTATCAGCCGAGCTGTGTAAGCACTCAGTGAGGAGAGTCATTGATGTGTATTTACAACAATTTTTTGAAGGTTTATCATTGTAGCCAATCACAGACATATCTGATGAGCGTGTGAACACAGTGGCCAATCAGAGGTGTTTACGAATCCACTCAATGGCGCAAAAAGTGCCACATTATTAAAATTTCAGTACCGACTTGGTACCGAACTCTGTACTTTTGACAACACTACTCTTCATAGTGTATAGAGCTGCACGATTCTGGATAACGTGAGAATCTTTCTTTTTCTTTTCTTTTTTTCTTTTCAAATAGAGATCATGATTCTCCCAGAAATCTGAACAGACAAATAAACAAAAGTGTTCTGGCAAAATGTTAATTTTTGCAGTCTATTTAAAAATGTTTAATTGATTTGAATGAATTATATATTATTTTTAAAAATCAGTATGAATAATGATTCAATGACTCGCTCATAAATACTTGTTTCATTACTCGATGAATCAGCATTTTTGAACAAATCACTTGAATGAATGATTTAAACACAAAAACATTGTCTCTTTTCGCCACCTAGTGGCACAACAATGTAATGATACAATCATTATTTGAAGCGCCAAGTTATACTGGGTACACACTAAAAGATTTTTACAATCTTACAAGTTTTTCAAAATGTGAGAGACCACAAACATGAGGACAAAAGATCCTAGATTTAACTGTTTTTCAACCAGAGACCCGACTGTGAACACGGAAAATCTCGCTAAATCTCTTGAGATTTCAGAATAAACATGGCGGACAGTAAGCAGGAAGAAATTGCGATGATGGTGTTTGGAATGATTTTGGACAGAAAATTCACGGAAAAAAAGAAAATGGTTTAGGTGAAGTCACGGAGACAGCGGGAGAATGGTCTTTACTTTGTGCTTCACCCCGGGAGCTTTTTTTATGCTTCCTTCTTCTCTCAGCTCGCTTTCTGATTGGATATTGTTTCGCTTCACGTGATAATCTTCAGAGCGTGTGCGTGTTTGTCCTCGGGGTTCCACCCACACATCAGGATTTCTGATTCGCGATGGGGGTGACTCCAACGTTCTTCCGAGCAGATTTAGTCACTCTTAACACACCTCACACCACAGGAAAATCTGATAAGATAATCTGTAGAACCATCAAGATAATCAGGACATTACCTAGGATTGTCGGAAGGGGAGAAATAGGCCCAAAATCAGCCTGATTATCTTGTTGTGTGTACCCAGCATTACTTTCAAAAGGTGATTTGCTCTATTTTGACCACTATCATATACCCCTTTTCCACCAAGACTGTTCCACCAAGTTTGAGTGCTGGTTCGGAGCCAGAGCCTAGTTTAAAATCAGTTCTTTGTCTTTCGACACACAAAGCACCAGCTCCTGGGGGCGGGGTTACCGTGACCAACAAGAAATTTGTGACCAGCATTTTTGAAATAGCAGCTAATCGAGCTAATAGCAGCTCGATCGTAATCTCCGTCTATATACAAATTACGGCGAGCCGTGTTTGGATGCTGATGTAGGTTTGCAAAGCCATGAGCATCAACAGTAGTGAAACATCCGCGAGTGTTGATAGAAGGATTGTTCGAGATGCATCCGAGCAGCGCGGACCAATTTGGCGAGTGCCGCGGGTCCGCGGGAGCGTTTGTAGAGCATATGACTCCTTGTACTTTTGGATCGTTCTCGCGGAGCTTTTAAGTCATGCGCCGATCGCTTTGCGAGAAACCGATGCATCTCAAACGAGCCTGGTGTGTTTGTGTTTGGCACTAGCTGTGAAATATGAGACGTATACAGTGACGCAAGACCTGGCTCTGTGGTGGCTCTCTAGCCTGTGGAAAGGCAAACTGGTTCTTAGAAGGCTCGTCAGTTGAACCAACTCCGAACTGGCACTAGCACTAGCTCTGAACTAGCACCTGGTTCATGCTAGTGGAAAGGGACATCAGTGTTTACTGTATATCCGCACCTTGTGACTGTTTGTGAAGCTGTTTCATACCTATACATGACAACTGCTCTCTCTGGGTCAGCGGCAGCATCAACACAGATTTGAATGTTTCAGCTTTTGTCAAAGGTTTAATAGACATAGGCAAATCGTTGTCATTTAGGAATAATATTGTGTGGGTGTTTGAATCCACATAGTGATCTTTTAATGATTAATCGTGCAGCTCTAATATATACTCACACAGCAGAACCTGATTTTGCCGAGTTCAACATGTTCCTGGGTCAACATCTTTGTTGATCCTGGAACAACATCAAACCAATCAACCAGTCAGATTTGAGGGACAAGTTTACAGATTATGTCAAGTTTAGGCTTAAAATCAGGATTTGGTGCTTCTACATCACTGTTATTTATATATAATTTCCTTCTGATTTTAAGGATAACTTATGGGTAGGGTTAGGTTTAGGGGTAGAGATATGGTTAGGACAAAATTTTCCTAATGGAACATTGTTCCAGGGTCAACAAAATATGACCCAGGAACTTGTCTAACTCACCAAAATCAGGACGTGCCACAAACACATGATCATGATGGCTGCTCTGTACACACATCTTTACACACAGGTCAATAAAGTCGCTGCCTACATCATTAGAGGGAGAGGATGAAGATGTGGCTCGTGAGCGTGAACGGGTGCACCAGGGCAGAGCTCAGAATGACCTGCTCCAAATATGTGACCTCACTAAGGTACTTCCTGTTCCTGTGGCGTCAGTGAGGTGTGGTGTTGCATTCCATTCATTCCAGAAGTTGAATTACCAGCTTCATACTGCAAAAGTGCCATAGTTGTGGACAGTATCTGGTGATTAGTCCTGGATACCAGCTGGTCAACCAGATAATTGATAGTTTAAAGCCCGGGATACACTGCACGATTTTTGGCTGTCCCAGACGAAAGATTGGCATTGTGAAACAATTGTGGCTCTTAAACGGTGGTCCTATGTCGTGCAGTGAGAGAGTTTCAAAGACGTTTTCCCGGTCTTGCGACCAAAGATAGTTTACGATCATTTTCTGACAGTGTCAGAAATTCAGCATGATCAACGCACAGTGTGTTTGCTGCTACGACCTACGTCTACTGACCAGCCAATAAAAATGTGACGTGAAATCAACGTGACATGGCACTAAAACTGCATACCTCAAAGCTCTAGCCATTGTTCTTTTGCCACTTTCTTTTTTTTTCAGCACACACAAAAACTACACCTGCCAAAGTGTGATTCAACATGGTCTTTTTGTTAACCACTAGCGCATACTGATGACGTTTTATTTTTTTATAGAAACCTGCATCATAGCCTACGAGTCAACATCGTACAGTTCACATGCATGTCATACCCAAGTTTAATAGATCCATGTCACACAGTGTGATAAAGTAATGATCTTATAGGATTGCTAAAATTGTGCAGTATATCCCGGGCTTAAGACCAGCAATCCAGCTTCCTCCCTGAATTGTATATTCAGGACAGAGGCTCGGGGTTCCAGGTGTGTGAGTGTACAGATGTTCACGGGAGTGTCCATTGATTAAGAGTGAGAGTTTGATTTGTCCTGTTCTGTAATCAGACGTCTCTTAGCGCTGTTAAACTGGCAGAGAGCAGCTGTCTCTACTCAAGAAACGGCGTTTGTGTGACATGAATCACGCGCCGCTCTTCATGAGTCTGTGGCTGAGAGCGGACAGGTGTTAAAGGGATAGTTCACCCAGAAATGAAAATTCTGTCATCATTTACTCATTCCCAAGTTGTTCCAAACCTGTGTAAATTTCTTTGTTCTGCTGAACACAAAGGAAGATATTTTAAAGAAAGTTTTTAACCAGGCTGCTTTGGGGCACGATTGACTTCCATAGTAGGAAAAAAATACTATGGAAGTCAATGGTGCCACAAAACTGTTCAGTTTCTCACATTCTTCAAAAGATCTTCCTTTGTGTTCAACAGAACAAAGAAATGTATACAGGTTTGGAACAATCTGAGGGTGAGTAAATGATGATGGAATTTTTATTTTTGGGTGAACTATCCCTTTAATGTAGGAGATCCTCACTGGTCTGTGTCACTTATTTCCCAAACTTATAGAGAATATTCATCAAAGAATATACAAAGAGAACAATTGCTTTACATTTTCACAATGAACTTTATAGCTCAAACAACATGCTTTATTATTAGGGGTGTAATGATTCACTCGTTTTCTCGATGCAGATTACAAACCCTGACGATGCATATGCATTGATCTTGAAACATGTTTTTTGAATCGTGAATCATTTATTTCGGTCGATAATCGATGTAAAATGCAAAGAATCGGATTAATCGTGATTCTATAGTGATTCAGTGCTTTAAAATACATAATCATTAAATTACTACATGCGCAAATTGATGGAGACGTTGTGCGCCATCATTTTGCACCTTCCCTCACAGCTCTCATCTCTTTAACACTATCCTCCACTATATTTAACATGAACTAGGCCTAAACATACTTGTAAAGCCCTTTTTAAGTTTTGGCTTATGTAAATTTCCACATGTGCCAATTTTTTATAGGCTGTTAAAATAAAGTTATGTAGCATCATTGAGAACTAACATTAACAATGGACAAAAGGGTTTTTTGTTTGTTTGTTTGTTTTTGCCCTTACTCTTTGACCTCCTGAAGGCCGCTGTGTAATTCACACCCTGACTAAGACACGCTGAGGGAAGCATTTCAATATCCCTATAAATGCATATTAAAATGCAGAATCGAATCGAATTAATCGAATCGCATTGAATTTTAATGTGAATCGTCTCCAATCGAATCGTTCTGAATTTGAAATCGAACACCTATGAATCGTGAATCGAATTGAATCGCTGTCTACCCAAAGATTCACAGCCCTATTTATTATGTATTTTTACTTTTCAAACTGCTTTGCTGCACTTTAAATTGAAATAATTTTTTGTGATGATGGACATATGCTATATATAACGCTTAATTTGTTCTTGAACCTAAAACATTTTGGCTTTTCACACTTCGAATAGTTAACCCTGGGTCATTGTAAACCCCGGGTAAACAGAATCCTGGATTATCTTGCTTCACGTTTCACACTACTCATAATTAACCCGGGATTAACAATTAATTCTGGATATTCATAAATATTTGCACGCGACCTGTTTACATAGCTCTAGCATTGCCAACCTCGTATTGCTGACTGTACTATCGAGTTTAGGTGGTAGGGATTGGGTTAGTAGAATAAGTTGACATGTAGTTACAAAGTGACTTCTAGTTAGAAGAATGTCTAAAGGGGAACATCAAAATAAAGTGTTACCAAAAAATAAAGCTCTTAACAGGCATGACACGATTATACTTTTTTTCTTCAGATGTACCGTAAGAAGCTCACTCCAGCCGTGGATAAAGTCTGTGTGGGTGTTCCTGCTGCAGAGGTAAGTGACACACACTGGAAACTTATTTTAAGCACTAATAAGATGAACGTATCTAAACAAAATTCATTATTTTTTAATAAGAGTATAATGCCAAAGGTCTTTAAATATCTTCAGCCTCTAAAGACCCCATGGAATTACTTTGAAATATGAATTTAAAATTTGACAGCAATAAAAAAAGAAAGACATTTCTACCTTTTTAAACTAAAGAATGTATTTTCCCCTGATACCACCTGCCACCATCTATCATTAGCAAGAAACAGATTCATTGCTGTGATGCAAATTAAAGGCTGCTGAAAGAAAAAAAAAAAGCACAAGTTCTTTGAAAGCTACTAAATGTGGTGTGATATGAAATATGTCATCACTGGAATGAAAATTGAGTTTTAATTATTTTTTCTTTTATTTATTATTTTTTTATTTATTTATTGCTGTGGAAAAAATGTTTTCACTAAATCATTGTGTGTTTGTGGTTTGCAGTGTTTTGGTTTGTTGGGGATAAATGGTGCAGGTAAAACTACAACTTTTAAAATGCTGACTGGAGACATCAGCCCAACAGCAGGAGATGCCTTCTTAAATGGATACAGGTACACTGTATAAAAGCAATAGTAGTAATTAAGAAATTACATATAAAGCTGTATTTAAGTCTTACAAAATTGGTTAAAAAAAACCCCTAAAGTTCAGCTACTAACTTTGTCAAACCTAACTCACCTGCATCTCCTGTTGCTCTTCTCATCTTTTTGTGAAATAGCAACTCTTAAAAAATGAAACTACTGTAAAAATGTAGTCATATAATACATTTTTTTTTATTTTATTTTTTTTACCCACAATTGGTCAGTGAAAGGAGTTTATTAATCTTCAAATGTTTGTCAGTCTCAGAGGGTCAAACTTAATATTACCATAATATATATATGTATAGTAGAGGTCAATAAATGGGAAAAATATATTTGAAAAAGTAACTCGGATATTTTTTTTTTTTTTTTTTTTTAAAGTAATGTGTTACTTTACTATTTAGTTTAAAAAAGTAATCTGATTACGTAACTCAAGTTACATGTAATGTGTTACTCCCAACACTGTGACCCTTACCATAACCGTGAGTCAATACTCTAATAACGCAACTCAACCAGACCTCACCCTTTATTTTTTGTCTACTTTGGGTGGGAATTATTTAAATGAGGACTATTGTGATGTGTGCATTCCTAGAAGAATACTCAAGACTACAAACAAGGCGTTTAAGGGAGTTCACAAATGGTGCTTACTGATACAGAGAATAACTCTCATTGGAGTTGAACATGTAAGACCCCTTTTACAAATCTTATAGCTATTCTCAAAACAAAAAAATGGTTTAGTGAGTAATGTACCTTTTTTGTGGAATGTCCTGTCTGTCTCTATCTCAGTTGTGTCTCTTCATTATTCAATCTGTGCGAAACACACATGCCATCTCTGTGTCAGTCATCTGTGAAACTCGAGACATATTCGAGTGGAGAGAACCGCAGCTGCCAATCACTTTGCAGATACCGCAGTTTACACTGGCACAAATAGAGCTATTGTCCTGGGGCTCCTTGTGTGAATCAGTCTGATTTGCACACTGGCTCATTTTGAAAGTTTTAAGTAACTCTAGATAAATCACAAGGGATGCAGTTTAATCTTTTAAATCAAAAAAGGGGTGGAGTGTAATATGTAAATTACATTTAAATGTGAATTGTGCGATTTTACTAGAGGCATCAAACTTCTAAAATAACTACAGTAGAAAGTAAAATTTCCATAACTGAAATAAAAGTTTTAAAAAACTATAGAGGCATATTTAAAAATAATAATAAAAATAACAAAAACAACAAATTTACTAAAACTTCAACAAAAAAAAATTCAAAATATTACAAAAACTAATAGTATCTCATTGATACTAAATAACTGCTTGATCCAGCTAGAAAGTGTTGTTATGCAGTTGCTAAGGTGTTAAGAATGATTTCTTGTTTAATTTTTCAGCATCCGCAATGAAATGCAGTTGGTGCAGCAGAATATGGGTTACTGTCCGCAGTTTGATGCCATAGATGACCTTCTGACGGGAAGAGAACACCTGGAGTTCTACGCTCGACTCCGAGGGGTTCCGGAAAAGGAGGTTTCCATGGTAACACAGCCTGCGGTCTTTGTTTTGTAGACCCTTAATCTTTGTATCTAAAATTCACTCTCTGTCTATGGAATCTGTGTGTGTGTACATGTGTATGTGCATGTTGGTGTATGTGTGTTTGTGGTTCTGTAGCCTTTCAGCAACGAAACCATCAAAGTGTGTGCCTATAGTCTCACAAGTCTTTGATCCCTTACAACTGGTTAGCTTGTGCAAAATCCACACTAACACATACACACACACCAAGGTTATTTTGTTGTTTTCATTTTCAATATATTATTATTCTATTAGTAACATTTAATTTTAATATGCACATAATATAACATTAAAATATTATTATACAATAATATTTTTATTAGATTATAAATATTTCTACAACAGTTAGTTTTGGTCCTCGAATCTGATTGGGTGATCCAGGAGTGCGATATACACCAGTATCAGCATTCAGCTTTTGTATCAGCATCTATAGAATTCCGCTTGTTTCTGCGCATTGTAGACAGGCAGTATTGCTCTCTAATCATTTACAGTTGCACCAGAACAGCAGCACCAGACCAGCAGCCACATGACAGAAGTTATAGGCAGAGCTTATACAGTCTTAATGGAGTTGTGCTACCTATACACATACTTTTGTATTAGATATGAGCTATTTTCACATGGAATTTGATTGGATCAAAATCTACAATACTTTTAAATAAGGTTACTTTTCAGTCAATCGTACATGCATAAGATATCATCATGGGCGACATTGGGGGGAGGGGGGGTGCATGTACACGCTGTTGTCCGTGGTCATAAAAATTTGGCTGCCACTGTTCAGAGAGTCAAAGCTAGTCCACAGTCTAGTAAAAGTTTCTTGTTCATGTGGATTTGGATAAAACAGTTAATGACTTTGATGCCGTGCCTGGTGAACGCCATTTATCCCTTCACAGTGGCGTATAACAGACGGGCACGCAGGATTATTAAATTATTCTTATTATTATCATGCTACTTTTATTATTAAATTAATATTGCAATTAATTTGCTCCACGATATCATAGCATATAACCGTACACTGGTGTCAAAAGTATTCACATTTAATACTCAAGTAGAAGTATAGATACTAGGGTTTAAAAATACTTCTGTAGAAGTTGAAGTATCAACTCAAGCTTTTTACTCAAGTAAAAGTGTAAAAGTACTGGTTTCAAAACTACTTAAAGTATAAAAGTAAAAGTAATGTAGGGGAAAAAATGCCATTAAGGACAAAAGCTTAGGCCGTGCCACAGGGGTCTATTGTGCACTCCACCTCCTCAAAATGTCATCAATAACCTTTATTGGAATGTAAATGTACATCCAAACTTAACTGCAGGAATCTGTGAGGGCAACAGACAAGAAAAATGCGGGTAGTTTTGGTGCACCCAGGGCAGGCTTGACATTAACACCCGCCAACCTGCCAAATGTGGGTAGTTTTCAGCCGTTTCAGTTCACACCGCTCCGACAAATGCCAACAAACTCGACTGTTGGAGTTTGTTGGATAGGTGTGATAACCCTGTTGGCGTTGGTCGGAGTCTGTTTTTACCAGACTGAACATGTTTAATAATGTTTGTTTGGTCGTCTGAGCATCCAACAAACAGCAACAAACTCTCGGTGCATTCCAAACGGGATATATCGCCCTCTGAAGAGCACTTCGGAGTGAAAACAATCATGGCCGCCATATTGAAGGGTTGTTCCATACCGAAGTTTTCAAAACTGGCCACTTCAAAGGGCCCTTCGGAATGAAAGATTTCGAAGGGTACAACTGATGGACACTTCGGGCCCCCCATGATCCTTTGCACAGGGAAGTTCTTTGTCATCACAGAATGGGTTCAGGAGGCTCGGAGCTCAATTTTACCTATAAATGTATGTATTTTTCTATATAGGCCTACTGTAATATTTATACGAGTTAGATTTAGTACATTATTATGGTCAAATCGACATTGTACTTAAAAAAAAAAATACTTTAGAGCTCCCTTTATCTGTCCAGTCAAATGTTTCAAATACATAGACACAATATACATTATGGTGCGATAAACCAAAAATAAACAAATAAACTAACGTTAAACAAAGGGCGCAGCTTGCGCAATCTATCCTCCTCGACTGTCTCGTTAAAATGACGCAGAAGTGCGTTCCAAAAAAAGGAGTAATTTGACCCCTACACCCTTCATCCCTTCGAAGCTCTCACTCCGGAGGGTAAACCCTTTGAAGGGATTAGGGCATAGGGATGAGCCCTTCCGAATGGAACGCAGTGCCTTACGTAATCTGACCTGGCCATGAACCGTTGCCATGACGATGAGGCAAGTCCCCTGCAAAGACAGCTGTTTGATCGCGCCCGCACCTCACGCACACACAACAAAGCACTGGAAACGTGACATCACAGCTTGTTGGTTATAAAAAATAAAATACAGTTTAAAAAAAAAACATATAAAAGGTACAATAGTCCATAGTGCAATCGTGCCATTCAGCAAGAGCACTGCTCCACTTCAGTGAAAGAGAGAGGTATAACACCATGAGAGCAACGCAGGTTTACCTTCAGTTTCGTTTTAAATTAATTAGTTTTGGCTTGTTTAGCTACCTGGTTGTATATGACTATGGGTCACATAAATAAACAGGGTCACGCTAAAAAAAAGTTTAAAAACCGGTGTATACGCTAATTTAGTCAAACTCTACCGAACTACATATCTTAATTTGCGGAGGACGAAGAGAAAGCACCCGCTTAATAGCCTAAATGAGCCAGTAGTGGAGAAATAACGTTAATAACTTTTTAAGAAATAATCTTTTTTGAGTAACGACCCCAACACTGGCTATGTCCTCCTTGCTGGAGTGTGACGTGATTTGTGACGTGCATGTGCGCTGGATCGCATACAAACCGAATGGTATATGTTTATTCTCATCCAAACACAATCAAATTCACTCTATCTGGAGGGCGCTATTTATCTGGATAGTTGTTTGTTTGTTTGTTTGTTTTTTTCAAGCCGGAATGAAAACAAGCTGAGATGAAATAGGAGTAACGAGGCTATTTTTAAAATGTAAGGAGTAGAAAGTACAGATAATTGAGTGAAAATGGAAGGAGTAGAAGTAAAAAGTCGTCTGAAAAATAATTACTCCAGTAAAGTATAGAGACCCGAAATTTCTACTTAAGTAAGGTAACGAAGTATTTGTACTTAGTTACTTGACACCTCTGTAACCGCATAACCGACGTGCTGCGAGGGTAATAAAATATTAGATATTGCTCAGTTAAAAACAACTTGTCTAACACGAATTACTTCTCAATTCACGAAAATTTCTTTCTCACTATGGGCCACAAGAGAAATATTAACAAAGTAAATTAGATTAATCTCGCATCATCTCCAAGAGAATATGCGCCATTAATGCAGCGACAGATGCCAAAAGTTTAGTCAGTTTTACTTTCAGTTTCTGTACTGAATAATTGACTGGCATTTGAGACTTCTTCACCTGCATAATTCTCACACAAAATTTGCACATTGTTTGTGTGATATCCATTAGCTCGGCTTCATGGTTTGAAATGGAAATATTTTCAGTATTGCGACATGGTATTTTTCTTCACCGCTTGTTTCAAAATGATGAACAATGATTCACATATCGTCTGCGTCATTTCCCGTGATAATAAAATTAAGTGAATTATTAAATAAATGAGTAAATAAACAAGCAAACTTAAACTTGTTTACTTGAAATTTCTTCGAAAAAATAAATAAATTTCTTGCACCCCCAACTCGAGAGTCAAATGTCGCCCATGGATATCATTATGTACAATTTACATTATGTACAAATCATGTTTAATGTTAATTGATGTTTTCTTTCCCTGCCATTGATGGATTTTTCCATCATTTATGACACTTCCCCGCCATTAAAGGAATTTTTCCGGCAAATCATGTTTTCACTGCTACATGATAGGAGGTGCTATTATGCATCTTCTGAAAGAGTACAGAATCTCTATCTCCGGATCAAAACACAGATGAAGCAGAAGCAAAAAAAGCAATAAAAGCATTTTTTATGCCCATGTAAAATAACATGATCATCAAACATTAAAGTGCATATAAATCAAAACTGCCTAATATTACAGAAAGAAATGTTGACACATGAAGAGTTATAGTGTAGGACTGTACAAGCTGTGGAGGTGTTGATGGAAGCAATATTTATTTTTTTTTTTTTAAAGAAGAGGCTGTTCTTTCTTTTGATATATTGCATGTACAGATTAGTATCCTGCGGGAGCAGGCAGGCTCAGGACAGAAAAATCCGTCTCTGCCCGCTCCCGCAGGATTCTGTTCCGCTCCCGCAAAAAATTATATTGTCCCGCCCGCAACATTCATGTTTTGTCCCGCTCTCGCCCGCAAAATCTGTGATTGGCTACATTGCTCAACGCTGCAAACACAAGTTCTAAATATAATCTTGCATATGCTTTGGAATGAAAATCATTTTTATTTTATATTAGTTGTTCTTATTGCTTTTTTGCAATATATGAATTACAATTTATTAATTTTTAGATATTTTATGTTTAGATATTTCTATTTTGCGGGAGTCCCGCAAATCATTTGATTCTCCCGCAACCCACACACAAGTAGTGTATCACCGCCCGCACGCGCCCATCAAATCTTGTCCCGCCCCACACTCTGTTGCGTTGGGTCCCGTGAATCCCACGGGAGTGCAAGTCTCTAGTTCAGATATTCGTACAATAAAATATTCTGGGGGCCATGAACATTTTGTGAAAAAGATAAAAAATGCTGGTGCTGGCTGCCAGCTTTAAAAAAAAATGCTGGCTGGGAAAGAGTTAATAAATGTGTAAAAAGTGTTTCCCATTATACTGTATTATGTGATAGCCTAATATTATTTCCTTCATGTTCATGTTATTGCAAATAGTACTTAAATACACAGGCTCTTTCCCCACCAGAATATTTTGTTGCATGAATATCTGAACTCAAAAGGAGTCAAACGGTTGCAAAAATGAAAGGACAAAGAATACAGGTCGTTTATTGGCAGTAGACCCATCTCTCTCCACTAGAACATGAGAAAATAAAGAGACTCAGAAATAAAAATACTTATTACTCATCTCATAAATCAGGACACAGGAGGGAAGTGGCTATTCAGTGAATTTTGAATTTATGTCTGAAATTAAAGATAAAGAGGGAAGATATATATTTTGTTGGATGCAAATTAGATAAAAGATAATAAAGAAGTGGCGTTACTTAATGTGTATACTTCACTAAAAGGCACCAAATCATTTTTTAAGAAAATATTTGACTCAGTAGCCACAGCAGTGGATATTTAAATGTTCAGCTTAAGTCTAGACTGGATACAACTAATCCTTCCAACAAAAAAAAAAGAATCCAAATCCCAAAATAGTTCAAAGAATGTTTAAAGAATTGGGTATGATATATGTAGAGAAGTTCACCCAAGGGAAAAAAAAATTTTTACTTCAGCATGCCATTCTATGTATTCAGGAATTATAATTCAGATAATATAATTCAGCATAGAATCAAAAACTGTAATATAGGGACTAGAGATATATCTGGCCACTTAGAAAGATACTCTTGAATGACACAACGATACAGAAGCAGATTGAGAATGAATTTGAAATGTATCTCCATTGCAATGATAATGGAGAAGTGTCTCCATGTACCCTGGGATGCTGCAAAGGCTGTAATTTAGAGCAGAATTATTGCTGTCAGTGCTTTCTTTAAAAAAAGAGAAACAGAAAAGAGTAATAGAGCTACAAGAGGAAAAGAAAAGTTTGGAGATCAAACATACTGAACAAAAAGACCCACAAATACTGATATGATTAAATAAAGTTAAACAAGACCTAAATGGCATATATGATGAGGAAATAAGACAGATTAAATTTGTTAAACAAAGGTACTATGAGACAGGACCCAAAGCAATGAAAATTCTCTCCTGGAGGATAAGAAAACAACACTCAAAAAAATACAAATTATAAAATCAAAAACCAAGTTTATGTAACAAATTAAAAGACATTCAGAAATCTATTTATATACTCTATTTATAAATAAATTTAAATATTCAACAACACTCCAAAACGTTTTAGATTTTGTGGATTTTGCAGCAATAGGGAAACAACAGAATAAAGCACTGGTGGCTGAAATAATGATAGAAGAATTAAATAGTGTTATATCAAAGTTTAAAGCAAATAAGACACCGGGCACAGACAGTTATTCGTCTGAATGGTACAAAATATTTAGACCCCAAATAACACCTGCTGCTTAATTGCTTTAATTATATATCGATGTCAAGGTTTGTCTGGAAGAGTAGAAGACTTAGGATAAGGTTTAAGACATTGCATTTGGTGAAAGAGAAGAGGGGGAGGGCTCTACCATCTTCAGGATTATTATTATTATTATGCAGCACAATTAAAACCTTTAGTATGCTGGTGTATACCAAGTTATGAATCAAAATGGAAAACCCTAGAAATTTCACAAATAGATATACACCTGTATAGTTGATAATAGAAAATAAAAATCAAGCTGAAAGGAGCTTGAACAGATTAAACACTTGGACTATATTCACAGTGAAGTTTGGTTTAGGCTATTGAAGAAATTAAAACTAGAGAAATAAGCTGGAGTATTATATTAGATAGCATTTGACCCAGGTTTTAAACCTGCTGGGCTGGACGAGAGATTTGAACAGTGGGTTTGGAGAGGCTTACTGTTCAGTCATTTCCAATGGAAAACTACAGAGTTATCAGGTATTTTCAGACACACTGGACAAGAAAAGCAGGATTTCTATAGATACCTCCAAGTTAGAGATTATTTTAACAAAAAAGTATAGTGACTGAAGATTAAAATGTCATTGCAATATTTTTTAAATGCATGTTAGAAGATAACAAAAGGCTGTTTTTTAGTTTAGATGGATGTATACAGGCCTCTAAGATGCATTCATCATAATACATTAAACAAATATGTGAGGAGTCATCTGACTCTCAAACAACAGAAGAATACTGGCCAGATTTATGTGTGACAGGCAAATACTACAAACTCAAGATCTTGGAGGGAGTTTGGATGGAAGAATATAGTATGATTCTTTATAACTCCCAGTACTACAGAGTTGGGGCTTTTGTTGGAGGCAATTTGGAACCTCAATGGCTAATCATGTTTTAGGGGCTGCCCGGAAATGCAACCTTTTTGGCAAGAAGTAGAGGCTGAAATTGAAAAGATAATGGGAGAAGAGTTTGACTATTCATTCATTACATTATATCTAGAGAAAATGCCAGAAACTGTTTTAGAGAAGGATATATACTTAAGGAACACTTAATTCCAATGCAATTAATGTCCAATAAAAATTGGTTTAAAGCACTTAATTACTGACATTTTCTGATTATCTGTGACCTAATCTAAAGTGGGAACTATTTACGCTTAATAAGGTATTTATAAAGCATAAAAAACAATTATCTAACTCTTTACATATGAGCTTTTTAAACAATAATAATTTTGTTAATTACAATGACAATGAATGAAGCCAATTGATATATTAAGAATGTAGAGACTACAATATACCGTATAAAATGAATTGACTACAAACTAATAGTTTGCAAATGATTTGTGAGTACTGTATTACTGTATATATTTTGTTCCTCATAATTCTCTCAAATTGTTTAAATTGCAAGAAAAAAAAATCTGAATTGTGCAATATAAACTCATAATTGCCAAAAAAACTTTATAGCTCGCAATTCTGACTTTTTCCTCACAGTTGTAAGTTTATATCCCGCAATTCTGACTTTTATATCTCAGAATTAGGGCTGAACGATATTCTGTTTTAACATCGACATCGCGATGTGCGCGTGAGCGATAGTCACATCGCCGGAACATGCGATGTGAAGGGTAGTAGCCCATGGTGTATTAAGAGAACGGTAGCAGCAGGGTAGCACAATCAAGAGTTTGTTGTATGGCTTGTTGCTGGGGTGACATGCACGTCCCCCGTGCCTGCACAGTGATTGGTTCGCTGTGCCGCTGCTCACCGCTCACAGCCAACATAAAGTTGTGGCCACAAAACAAGGAAACACCACCAATTTGTCTGATCACTTAAAACGGCACCAGAATTGCGCTGGATGACACACAACAGAAGCACTCTCTCGCGTGCGCTCTCTCTCTCTCTCTCTCTGTTGCGCGCGCGATCAGTTCTCCTCGCGCCTGAATAGTCAAATACATGTGCACACAGATGTCTAAATGTCCATCATGTGGAGTATCTCGCGTGAATACAGTCGGTTATGGCTTAAGTGGACGTAAACAGGTGGGTAATAATTGAATATGCATAAGTTACGTTCATGCATTCAGCTGCTCGATTAAATAGGCCTACCTGTCTGTCATTAATGTTAATCAAACAACAAACGATGTTAAATAAATGTAGGCTATAAGTTATATGTTAAATAAACATACTGTATCTGAAAAAAATATTATTTTTAATTTACTATTGTTTTTGTAATTTGCTTTGTTCTTTTATATCGCCTAACACAAATAACTTATCAATTTTCTCATATTAGCCAATGCTCATATTGTCCACCTCTTGCCCACCTGTAGGCTACATACCAGCTGATATACAACGTAGTCTTGATTTAGGTGGTCAATCTGCATTTAAATGTTTGAAAGGGTTTTAAATCTTCTAAATCAAGTAAAATGACTCAAAGTAATTTAAGCATAACAAAGTCAACTTTAATCATATAAAATGTAATTTACCAACATTAAAATTGTGGCCAGTGAAAATGCTGAGTGGCTAGTAACTTCGGAAAACCACTAGCCACAGTGGCTGGTGAGCAAAAAAGTTAATGTCAAGCCCTGAAGCCTTTCATACAGCATACATAAACATGCATGGTCATGATCATGCTAAAGAATACTCAGTTTAGAAGTTTTATTTCATTTTGTTTAGCCGTGATTATGATAATGACCAACACTGTTTTACTTTGGCACTTTTGCTAAGAAAAGTTGACTTAAAAACAAAAGACTGTGAACCAAAATGCTTATAAGTTGTTTTATAAAAAATATATTTATTTTAAGCTATGTTATGAACCAATCAGGGGGGTTGGTGTTGTAAAGCTGCTGTTTAAATGTGTTTGGCTTTTCTGTTTACAGGAATATGTTCTCTAATCTGTTTAGAAGATATAATACAAAATATATTAAAGTTTTATTTCATTTTCTTTATTTCATATATTTAGCCATGATTATGATGACCAACACCAACACTGTTTTACTTTGGCACTTTGGCTAAGAAAAGTTGACTTAAAAGATTGTGAACCAAAATGCTTATAAGTTGTTTTATAAAAAATATATTTATTTTAAGTTATATTGTTGTAAACCAATCAGGCGGGTTGGTGTAAAGCTGCTGTTTTACTTAAAAATGTGTTCTGCTTTTGTGTTTACAGAAATGTTCTAATTTTGGAATAAAATATTAAGTGACCTTTTTGTCACTTGTAATGAAGCTTGCTTATTAGTGAAATTATTAATATCATGGAATGGTAATTACTGACTTTAGCCTGGATTGATGCCTCTCAATATCGCAATATATATTGTTGGGAAAAAAATATCGCAATGTAATTTTTTCCCAATATTGTGCAGCCCTACTCAGAATTGTGAGATATAAACCTGCATTTGTGAGTTATAAAGTTCACAGTAACCTTTTATTTCAGGGTCTTTTAACTAGGTGCTTATTAGCATGCATATTACTAGAATTTTGGCTGTTTAGTAGTAATTATTAAGCACATATTAATGCCTTAATCTGCATGACCATATTCTACATTCTTAATTATACAATCCTACCCAATACCTAAACTTAACAACTAACTATTAATAAGCAGTAAATTAGGAGTTTATTGAGGGAAAAGTCACAGTTAATAGTGAATACATGTTCCCTATACTAAAGTGTTACCAAGTTCACTTCTGAGAAAAGTACAAGCTCTGTTCCTTACTTCCATTCTGTGGCTGCTGGTCTGCTGCTACAGTTATGAAACTGCTAAGTATATATAGCTGTAGACCGGAGATCTCCAAATGGGGTGTGAACTCCAAAATTGTGCGGTACCTCGGAGTCTCCACATGAAAAGACTGGAGTAATGATGCTAAAAATTCAGCTTTGCATCACAGATTAATGATGTTGTATTATGTTGTAATAATTTTTAACAGTATTACTGTTATAAAAGTTATAAAACATATGTAAATAAATATGATAATTTATTCCTGTGAGGCAAAGTTGAATTTTCAGCATCATTACTCCAGTCTTGAGTGTCACATGATCCTTTATGAAACATTCTGCTATGCTGATTTGCTGATCAAGAAACAATTATTATTATTATTATTATTATTATTATTATTAATGTTAAAAACAGTTGTGCTGCTTCATATATTTGTGGACCCGTGATCTTTGATGAATAGAAAGTTCAAAGTAACAGATTTATTTGATAAAGAAATCTTTTGTGACATTATAAATTTATTTTTTTTTATTGTCACTTTTTTTATTTGCTGAATAAAATTATTAATTAATTAAAAAAAAAAATCTTGCTGACCCCAAACTTTTGAACTATAATGTATATATAATGTTTTTAATTTGACCTTTAATTTCAGTATAGTTTTAGTTGTTTTCAGCAATGGGTTTGAATCGGTATTGTCACATGTCATATTGCCATCTGTTGATTTTTAGTTTATTTTGTATTTTGTTTTTTTAATAAATAAAAGTTTTAGTGTTCAGTGGGTGGATGTTTATATGAATTGATGGATATGCAGTGATATTCTCTCTATTGCTCTTTCAAGGTGGCCGAGTGGGGCATTCAGAAGCTCGGCCTTGTGAAATACTCAGAGAAATCTGCAGGAACGTACAGCGGCGGCAACAAGCGCAAACTCTCCACTGCCATGGCTCTGATTGGCTGCCCTCCTCTGGTCTTCCTGGTAAGGCACGCCCATCACTCTCACACACTCACACACACACACACACACACCTGGCACTTCAAATCACTTCACCTTCTTGTCACTGTTCAGACAATCAGCACTGATTCATCTGAGCGAGTCGATAAACGTGTCTTTAGTTCCGTCTGTTCTTCTGTCTGCACTCAAATACGCACATCCAGCACAAGCTACAATAGAAGCTCAACACACAGGATGTGTTCTTGTTCAGTCTTTCTATTTTTTTAATTGTGCATCTATGTAAATTTATGTACAGAAGTGAGTATCGTAGTGCCAACGGAAGCAGATTACTTTAACGAATGAATTTATATAGCGCTTTTCTTATGTACTGTGGAACACCAAAAGCGCTTTACAATCAAATCGGCAGTCTCTCCTCAACCACCACCAGTGTGCAGCATCCACTTGGAGGATGCGACAGCAGCCACAATGGCGCCAGTGCGCTCACCACATACCAGCTATAGGTTAAGAGAAGAGAGAGTGATAGAGCTAATTCAGTGGATGAGGTTTATTAGGAGGCCATAATTGATAAGGACCAATGGAGGTTACCCCCCTACTCTTTACGAGAAGTGCCATGGGATTTTTTTTAATGACCACAAAGAGTCCTCGGTTTACCATCTCATCTGAAGGACGGTGCTTGTGACAGTATAGTGTCCCCGTCAATATACTGGGGCATTAGGACCCACGCAGACTACAGGACAAACACCTCTTCCAACAGCAACCTAGTTTTCCCAAGAGGCCCCTCATCCAGGTACTAACCAGGCTCAACTTTGCTTAGCTTTAGAGGGCAACCAGTCTTGGGCCACAGGGTGATATGGCTTCAGTACTCTGCTTCTCATCCTTTTTGACTCCAAAGCCCCCCATTATTACAATAATATTCAAAGGATAAGGATTTTTAAAAATATATATTTTCCTCACAATTCCTACCAACAAAATATTTAAAAAAAAATTTCCAGTCATTCGTGATTTACTGGATAGGGATTTTTAAAAATATATATTTTTCTCTCATTTTTTTTTTACCCAAAAATATATATTGGAGCTTGGTATGACTAGAAAAATATTGGAAGACAGTTAAGTGAGATTTGTTTAAAAGTGAAAATCCCTATAAGAAAACTCTGAACCGCAGAGACTGAAATCAAACAGAAGAATCCAGACAGAACGGTTCAAAGGAGTAAAGTCTCCAACACAAATCAATAAAACAGGTAAGAGATTCAGAATCAGAATCTGACTCGCGCAGTCAGAAAACAGGCTTACTAAAAAACTTACATACTAACATGGGAGTATGACAGAATAGATACACTAGCGTTCAAAAGTTTGGGGTTGTTAAGATTTGTGATGTTTTTGAAAGAAGTCTCTTGTGTTCACCAAGTCTATATTTATTTGATCAAAAATAGAGTAAAAACTGTGAAAGATTATTACAATTTAAAATAACTGGTTTCTATTATAATATTTTTTAAAATGTAATTTATTCCTGTGATGCAAAGCTGAATTTTCAGCATCATTACTCCTTCAGAAATCATTCTAATATGCTGAATTGCTGCTATTTTTTTTATTATTATCAGTGTTGAAAACAGTTGCACTGCTTCATATTTTTGAAGAAATTGTGACACATTTGATTCAGAATCCTTTGATGAATAGAAAGTTCAAAAGAACAGCATTTATTTGAATTGTAAATCCATACATAAATTCTTGCTGACCCCAAAACTTTTGAATTACAATGTGTATAAGACACAACTAATAATGAACAAGTTAGACTGGTTAATTAAAGTGGCAGCTACTTTATATATATATTTTTTTATTTATGAAGACCCATATACTGTGTGGAAAAATAGTAATAGTATTAAAGCCAAAGCAATCAAGATATTTTGGAAAATATTTACTTTATATAAAGTTAATTGTATAGTGCAGAAATATCTAGCATGCATATTATCAAAACCTGACAGTCTCTCTAAAGTTAGGGCAGTACTTAGCTAATGTGCAGCTCATTGTGCTTTCAGTACAGCTGTATGTCATACAGGATGTTCGTTCAGTTCATCTTATGCTATGAATGCATAAAAGCATAATAAATGACACAGTGATAATAACACAAGTGGTCTGTTTAACACCCAGTGTCAGTCTTTTTATTTCTCCTACTCTAAAATAATCATATATTCTGTCTTTAACAAAGAACATAAATGTCTTTCTACTTCAGTTTTCTCCTTTAGCTACTGTATTATAAGACAAGAATTAAAGGCATGTATAACTTATAGCAGCACATTGATCATTAACTCTGTGTCGTTTATATAGTCTAGTGATGTGAAAAAAAATAATAGAGCTAAAATATACACAATAAAAGTTTGCAGTGTATTTACAATAAGGACTTTTTTCAACATCCTGAGAAATTTAGATTCGCTGGCATCTTGTTAACAAATAAAAATAATAATACAAACTACAAAGCAAACAAATATCTTTGAACTTGCTATATAGTTAATGATAAATGCTTCAGCCATTATCAAGATATGGAAATTTGATGCCCATTAATGTAAATACCCATTGCAGGCTGTCTAGATTATTCATTCACACTGATTAATGTTTATTCACACCCACAGAAATGATTATATGACTCCAGAGACTTTACAGTTTCTGTCTGGTGTAAGCGCTAACAGTGCAAACACATCTAACAGCAAACATAAGCAAAACAAACCTTGACATTCAGTCTGATTTAGAGTTCCAAACTCTATTGTCGGTTTATATAGTCAGATTCATGTGGGTATAAGCTCAAAGCTCTGAACTGATTTGCTGGGGGAGAAAATGGGTGGAGCCCATTCCATTTATGAAATTCTATGCAGGAAAATTTCAGAATCTATAGACCTTATGTGCCAGAGAAACAAGTGTGCAGCCATCTTTAGAATATTGTGTTTGAACTTCTGTTTTTGCGGTAGCTCTGTATATTTCTATGGCGCGCTGTCGAAGAGTAATTAACTGGTCAATTAGATTTACTTATTGTAGAGTTAACGAAAGTTATCATGAGCATTAATGTTTGAAGCGGATGTCATAAGAAATGTCAGTAGACTGGGAAGATTTCAAAACAAAATCTGTAAGATCTTACCTTCATGCTGTAGAAACACAAATCTCATTATGTTTTCGTGAGGCTCCTTACAATCATTTGTGGATTTGAAACTATTCAACACACATAACCCTACACCTAGAAGAAAACCTCTTAACACTTTACAATAAGGTCCCATTAGTTAATATTAGTTGATGTATTATTGTAACTAACATTAACAATGAGTAAAGCCCCGTTCACACCGCCAGCGACTTTTTCGCTTCATGTCGTTAGTCTCTGTACTGTGAAGTTGGCGTTTCTAGTGCTGTCGCTCTAATGTCATTGGTAGACTGCACGTCTGGCCATATATATAGAAAATGCAATCACAAATGATATATAAAACTACGAAATCATTGTAATTTGAATAGTAATTAGGCTTAAAATAATACAATGCATTAAATCATTAACTAGATTAACGATCGTTCTATCAACAAATTAAGCTCACTCATACTAAAACGTCATTCGAATTTGACAAATAATACTTTTTTTGTCCCTAATAACACTATGCAGGGGAACCTGTAATATGAACTGCAGCAGTGCTAAACTGCTCACAGCATCATATAATTAACAACACAAAATGTATGAATCAAACTCACAAGAATGCCGACAGTTGTTTTTTCCACACATAATTTTATGATATCCATGTATGTACAGTCAAATCATATAAAACAGTGAAATCACTCCGGAACTATTCCTGTCTGCCTTGCCTGCACTCGAGACAGTGACATGAGTTCCAGAGAGCCTTCACTCCTGTTGTTTGTCGCTCGCGAAATTCGCTCCTAATTTGCATAAAGTTAAAATATCTGAACTTTTGTCGCATCTCCCGTCGCTTGACACGCCTACATTCTGTCACTAAAGGTCACTGTCGCTCTTGTCGCCGGAAGTCGCCAGCGCTCCACTGAAATGAATGGGATCCTGTCGCTGCGTGTCACTGGCGATGTGAACGGGGCTTAAAGGTGCCCAAGAATGTTTTTTCACAAGATGTAATATAAGTCTAAGTGTCTCCTGAATGTGCCTGTGAAGTTTCAGCTCAAAATACCCCATAGATTTTTTAAATTAATTTCTTTAACTGCCTATTTTGGGGCACCATTAACAATGCACTGATTTACACTCGGCGCCGCCCCTTTAAGACGCGTGCTTCCTGCCACACGAGCTGTCGACTATATTACAGCGCATTTACAAAGTTCACACAGCTAATATAACCCTCAAATGGATCTTTACAAGATGTTCGTCATGCATGCTGCATGCATGCTTCGAATTATGTGAGTAAAGTATTTATTTGGATGTTAAAAGTTTTATTCTGAGTGAATTTGAGGCTGTCCTCCGTAGCTAACAGCTATTGCTACACTGTTGGAGAGATTTATAAAGAATGAAGTTGTGTTTATACATTATACAGACTGCAAGTGTTTAAAAAATGAAAATAGCGACAGCTCTCTTGTCTCCGTGAATACAGTAAGAAACGATGGTAACTTTAACCTCATTTAACAGTACATTAGCAACATGCTAACGAAACTTTTAGAAAGACAATTTACAAATATCAGTAAAAATATCATGATATCATGGATCATGTCAGTTATTATTGCTCCATCTGCCATTTTTCGCTGTTGTTCTTGCTTACCTAGTCTGATGATTCGGCTGTGTGCAACTCCAGACGTTAACTGGCTGCCCTTGTCAAATGCCTTTTATAGTGTTGGGAACATCATGGGCTGGCATCTGCAAATATTGGAGCGTACACCCCGACTGTTACGTAACAGTCGGTGTTATGTTGAGATTCGCCTGTTCTTCGGAGGTCTTTTAAACAAATGAGATTTATATAAGAAGGAGGAAACAATGGAGTTTGAGACTCACCGTATGTCATGTCCATGTACTGAACTCTTGTTATTTAACTATGCCAAGGTAAATTAAATTTTTTAATCTAGGGCACCTTTAATACATTTGTTGCAGTATTTATTAATCTTAGTTAATGCCACTTGTTCATTCATGTTAACTATTGCAGTTAACAAATGCAACCTTATTGTAAAATGGGTAACACTTTTTAAAATAAGGACCTATGAGTTATTGTTAGTTAATACATTAATAATTTGCAATTCATTGATTACAGTATTTATTAATATTTGTTAACGTCGGTTAATACAAATAAGACTGTTCATTGTTAGTTCATGTTAGCGCAGGTCCATTAAATATTACATTTTGATTTTTATAAAGTATTGGTAAATGTTGAAATTAACAAGATTAATAAATGCTTTTTCATTGTTAGTTTATGTTTACTAACACATTAACTAATGTTAATAGAATCTATTGTAAAGTGTGACTGAAAACTTTAATGAAACTATGATTTGATCGGTATGAATTGTATTAATAATCATTTTTACCTTGTCTCTGAAAGGACATTTTTCTTTCAGATGTAGCTCACTTCTAGGGACAGTTTTATCCACAAAATAAATACACACACACACAGACGGGAGAGAACGTCCTTGAGGATTAAACATAAAATGAAGAGCGGAATAACGATAGAAAAGATTAAAGAAGAAAAGAACACAGGACTGCAGGTCACTCGTGGGACATTTCTAATGTATTTTCAAGCGAGATTTTACATTCCGCACACACGCGCCTCTGTTTGCTGGCATTAAAATCTCATTCTGCCTGACGGAGGCTCATATGAAATAATCCGCGTTCATAACCTGCAGAATAACTCCTGATTCGCTCTCTGCGGATGCTAATTAAAGGCGGAATTACGAGGCAGGTGCTCGCAGCGTGTCCGTCTTGCTCTGAATCACTGCAGAGGACAGAGGGATGTCGTCATGTAATGATTCTGTGATTCAGGGTCAGAGATCACGTTATCCATTTCTATAGCTAATTTCCATTGTGTTTGGAATAGCATACTAACATGCTTATCTTATAATTAGTGCAATAAATAGCATGTGTACTGTGTAGTATGTACATTTTGGTAACACTTTATTTGGTTACACTTTAGTTTACAGTGCCGTAGTTATATTGTAATTACTCAAATAAGTACTGAGTACTATTAATTAACTACTTGTACTTACTATAGAGTTAGGGTTAGGGCTTGGTTTAGGGTTAGTTACTTGTAATTATGCATAATTTACTGTTATTTCTATAGTAAGTACATGTAATGATGTGTAACTACAGCACTGTAAAATAAAGTGTTACCCGTTTTTTTAGTGTCCTTGTTATATTTTACATGTTTTTACTGTAGTAATAACAGTAAATTATGCATAATTACATGCAACTAACCCTAAACCAAACCCTAATCCTGATTAAATAGCAAGTGCGTTTTTAATTAAAAATTTGCATTAACTAATTTTAAAATATATCTTTTGATCTTAAATATGTTAGTAAAAGTTGAGATTGACATTAACTAAGATTAATAAATGCTGCATTATTGTTCATTGTTAGTTCATATTAACTAATGTAGTTAATATGAACTAACAACTAATGTTTGTAACTGTTAACTGTAACCTTATTGTAAAGTGTTACCAATCAATTTGACTTCACTTTAAATATGCAACATAATGAGGACATGTGACAGCACTGTACTGTAGTAAACTGATGTTTAATGCATACTGTTTCACATCGTACATTGTCCTGTGTGTGTGTGTGTGTGTGTGTGTGTGTGTGTGTGTGTGTGTGTGTGTGTGTGTGTGTGTGTGTGTGTGTGTGTGTGTGTGTGTGTGTGTGTGTGTGTGTTTGTGCTTGTGCAGGATGAGCCCACCACGGGTATGGACCCCAAGGCCCGCCGTTTTCTGTGGGACTGTATCCTCAGTGTCATTAAGGAGGGTAGATCTGTTATTCTCACCTCACACAGGTAATTATCTCACACCTTTACTCTCAGCTGTCTAAATGGGCCGTTCCATAGACTTCTGTTGTTTTGCAGCTACTATAACCTACACTAACTGAAATCTTTCTGCATTTTTATATAAAAAAAAAAAGTTTAGCATTTTTACAAATAAGGATGTCATTTGTTAAAAAAAATGTCAAAAGGAAGTTTTTTTGCCCAGATTTAGCTCACTTCTGGGTCAGTGTTGGGGAAGAACTAACTAAAAAGTAGTTTCAGAAAAGCCCATGGTATAATTATTTTTTATTATTTTTATTTATTTATTTTATGTGTACCCTAGTGTATGCGTACAGTCGCTTTTTAAAGTATACTCCACTTGATAACATGCAAGAACGATAGCATACCTTCCAGCCAATCAGAATTGAGTATTCAGACAGACCATGGTATAAGTAAAAATATAATAGCTTAACTTCAATGAAGCAACTCAGCGTTCCTTCCTTACTAGTTCTAAAGTGCCGTTTTTTGAATTAGTGATTGAGGCTTGGGCTCATCTGTTAAATTGTCAACTACTGTATATAAAATACATACATGCAAATCACACATTATTTTACATAAATAACACAAAACAAAATAAAACCCTCTTCTGTGCATTTCACCTCTGCTCTAGCTTGTTCCTGGTCTAAATTTGAATAAACTTGATTTATGAGTGTATTTATGTATGTATGATTTATAAGTTCAGATCTTCATGCCTAATTTTCAGAGCGTGTTTGACTTCCGTCTCATACATGAACCTTTATCATACAAATTACTAATACGTTTATATGTCACATCTTTCGCTAATCGATGCAATGTGTCGATTCCTGGCAAAATGACAGTTTAGAGATTGAACTAATGTACGTTTGTCTCACAATTTGGCAGCAAATTAGTTTGTTTTTCTGACTCGGTCTCATTGGCTGGCTGTGCAGGTGAAAGGCTTTCATGTGCTTCATAATGAGTCTCATTTGAATGTTTTTGGAAGCGGTTCCTGAGCTCTGATGCTTTGAAGGTGTTTCTCAAGAGATTCATGCTGAGGAACGGCCAGAATTAGATGAAAACAGTCAGTGGAAACCTTTCCTAATGCTGCCATGTGTGCAAATAAATGTGTCTGTCTGCTTTCAGTATGGAGGAGTGTGAAGCGCTCTGCTCACGCATGGCCATCATGGTGAATGGACAGTTCAAATGCCTGGGCAGCATCCAGCACCTTAAGAGCAGGTGAGGGTGTGTGTGTGTGTCTGTTTGTCTGTCTGTCAGGTTGGCCAAAATTCATAATTTAAGAAATTAAGGCTCCCTTTCAATTTTCAATTTATGAGTGTGAATTTGAATTGAATTGACAAATGGAATGTTGAATCAGAATTGTAAATGAAATGATGGAATTTACTGAATTGCAATTCAAAGGAATTCAACACAGTCACAGGAATTTCCTTTGTTTCTAAAAAAAAAAAAAAACAATTCAAGAGATCTCAGTTTTGCTTCTCAAGTACATTTATCTCTGAATTTAGTCATTTTATTTTTTATATTAATACAAATGTGTTTTAGTCTTTTGACATGCTTACAGTAATTTGGACCTAGTATTTCAAAAGGTTTGGATAATATATATATATATATATATATACACACTTTTATCTAAGCATAGACATTAATTCAATTCAATTCACCTTTATTTGTATAGCGCTTTTCACAATACATATCATTTCAAAGTAGCTTTACAGAAAATGCATGTCAACATTACAATTTAGAGTAATCTGTTATCAGAGGTGACTGTGTCCAAATTATGTAATTTCAGAAATGTACATATACAAATCACATAGTTAGCTTGCAGTGTATTAATTTAAGGCAGAAACAATTAGCTCATTGAAGTAATAAATACATGTTAACAAAGATTAGGATATATAGCAAAATTTGGAGTGGTGCATACATACATCCAGAATTTGCATCTTTTGAAGTCCTCGCAGAGGTTGGGGTCATTACCTCACAGGTGTTCAGGCATCTGAAGTCTTCATAAGAGGCTGGATCCAAACTGGAGCTGATATACTCTCTAGTCACACCTCCGGATGGGCATTCCGAGATAAAACAGAAAAGCCAATGGAGAATAATTAGCGTAGCTGCTGTTCATAACATTAAGCAAAGATAGTAATGTGCATTTGATCTGATATAACTGGAGTACAAGTATATGAGATGAATTATGTGAATGCTTGGCCAAAGAGATACATCTTTAATCTAGATTTAAACTGAGAGAGTGAGTCTGAGCCCCGAACATTTTCAGGAAGGCTATTCCAGAGTTTAGAAGCCAAATGTGAAAATGCTCTCCCTCCTTTAGTGGACTTAGATATCCTAGGTACTACCCAGGTGTTTTACTGTCGAGGATGACGTAACAGTACATCCTTCTAAATGCAAGTTGTATTCTGAGTAATACCTCAGTCTTATCTAAATTTAATAGAAGGAAATTAGTAGTCATCCAACATTTTATATCTTTAACACACTCTGTCAACTTGGATAGTTTTCATCTGGTCATGATGAAATGTATAACTGAGTATCATCGGCATTGCAGTGGAAACTAATTCCATGTTTTCTTATAATATTACCAAGTGGCAGCATATATATTGAAGATAGCAAAGGGCCTAGCACAGATCCTTGCAGCACCCCACAATTTAAACATTAAATTTATCAAAAGTGACAGTAAAGACAAAACAATTTCAAATAAATTATGTTCTTTTAATCTTTCTATTCATCAAAGAATCCTAAATAAAATGTATCACTGTTTCCAAAAAAACATGAAGCAGCACAACAGCAAATCAGTATATTAGAATGATTTCTGGATCATGTGACACTGAAGACTTGACTAATGATGCCGTAAATTCAGTTTTGCATCACATAAATAAATTACAATTAAAAATATATTCCAATAGAAAACAGTATTTTTGATCATAAAATGCAGCCTTGGTGAACATAAGAGACTTCTTTCAAAAACATTAAAATTCTTATTGACCCCAAACATTTGAATGACAGTGTATGCAGCACAGACTGTCCTGATAATATTCATAATACATTTTCATAATTTAATAAATTAATAATTCACAAGTTAAAATTCCAACATAATTCACTCACCCTCTTGTCGTTCCAAAATCAATGTTAAATAGTTTTCTAGTTGCACTTTCCTTGCAAATAAATTGAATGTGAACTGGAGCTTTTAAGCTTCTAAAAGGACACAAAAGCCCCACACATGTCATAAAAGTAGTCCATGTGAACAATTAACAATTTTGGTACTGCATTCACTCGCCCTTTGATGTCCAATGTAAAATCTGAGAGTCTGTTTCAGGCTTTACATTTAATATGTGCCTGAATTTAGCTGCTCTCTCGCTCTCTTGGTTGTAATTAATGATTGTGGAGGTGTGGGCATTAATGAGTGAAGAGGCAATTAAGAACTGCTCCCTTGATCGACCTCCTCCCTCTCTCCCCTTTATCTTTTCTTTCCGTGTGTCTAATGGAGCAAAGCAGTAGGACAAGATCTACACCTCTCCATCAGCCAACGATTCTCACTCCGTCGGCAGCCGTTCTTCATTTAGTCCTTCCTCTGTTCTGTCTCTTCCCTTTTCTTCATCTCGTTGTTCTTCCTGCGGCGTGTTTCTGCTGCCATCTGTAGGACGCCGGCACTCACGCTGCGTTCGCGGGTCGCAGTGTTGACTTCTCTCTACACACTCAGCAGGAGAAACACTTAGCTTCATGTTGTCAAACACAAACACTTGAGTTGCACACATTGAATGTTTTTAGTGCATGATATGCTCATGTAAATAAATATAACTGGATGTATTTGACCTGAACAATATTTAGGAAATAAATTTCTCTAAATACTTTATAATATTGCCAAGGCCGATTTTTATCATTAATGCATTAACTAACATAAACTAATGGGATCTTATTGTAGAGTGTTACCAATTGCAGAAATTGTTATGCATGTGTTATTTGCTATTTTTAAATAGTGTACTTTTTATATCAGCCAAGATATCAGCATCAACCATCAAAAAATCCATATCGGTCGATCACAAGAATATTTGATACATATATTTCCAAAAGCAATCGGTGTTGTTGGTGTCAGTGCTGCTGTCTGAGTGCTGATCTAAACTCTCATATTGTCTCCACTCTTCACATGATTGATACAGCAAAGCGAGGACAACTTTGTCTTTGTCTCTGCTGACATTTTAATGTTGATTCATCTTTATAGTGAGTGTGCTGTAGATTTTGTAAGTGGATGAGTTATGCTCGTCTTGCTCTCCCCATCCTCATTTTTTTTAAAAACAAATACAGTGACAGTATGAAGATGACAGAGCTGATTTTGAAAATCTGTTCCATTTTATTAAAAAAATATATATAAAGTTGTTTTGATAGCAAGTCAGAGTCTTATCTGATTGTTTGTCCAATGTTATTCAGTTACTCATATATTCACATAAGATCTTTTTGGTTTTCAAAAATCTCTCCAAGGCTGCATTTATGTGATCAGAAATACAATAAAACCAGTAATATTGTGAAATATCATTGCTGTTACATCTGGTTGCAGCAAGATGAAATAAAAGTACAGGATTTAATTGCAGCAGACTTCTCTTTATTCAACAAAACAAAATACTCTAATCACGGTCTTGAACCATGGGAACAGAACAACCAAACATAAGACAAGAATGAACCAAGAACTGAACAAAGCACAGGATATATATATATGTATATATAACAAACTAATCAATGTAATGAGACACATCTGACATAACTATCCAAACCAAGGAGACTAACCAGAAGTGAGAACAAGGAACAAAGGAAATGGAAAACAGAGCAAAACCAACTCAAACTCATAAAAAATCAAGACATAACCCTGACAATTGCACTGTTTATTTGAATATATTTTAAAATGTAATTTATTCTTGTGTTGCAAAGAATTGTCAGCATCATTACTCCAGTCTTCAGTGTCACGTGATCCTTCAGAAATCATTCCAATATGCTGATTTGCTGCTCAAGAAACATTTCTTATTATTATCAGTGTTGAAAACAGGTGTGCTGCTTCACATTTTTGTGGAAATCATGATACATTTTGAAATTGAAATCTTTTGTAACATTATTGTCACTTTTGATCAATTTAATGTGTCCTTGCTTAAATAAGAGTATTAATTTTTTCAAATCTTATTGTCCCCAAACTATTGAATGGTAGTCTAAATATATAAAGATAAGATTTTGAAAGCTGATTTTGAGAATATTTTGATTTAAAAAAAAAAAAAAAAAATCAAAAGACTTATAACAAACTTGTCTGAGGAGGAAAAAAAAAAATGTCCAAAGAGTAAATTACACACATCAAAAATACCAATAACACACATTTGATCAAAATTCACTTGAATGTTGATACAGAGACAGTAATGAATTATATCTTTTATTCATCATCATGGTAGATATATTAAACAGTTTTTAAGAAATTTAACATCAATATTTCAATGTATTTGATTTATTTCATATCAAGAATTCATATATTTGGAAGAGTCCCTATTTGAAGAATAACTATATATAGTTTATATATAGAATTAAATTGTATTTATAAAAAACAAAACAAAAAAAACATTTGTTTCATATTTTTAGTAATGCAGATTGTCATAATCAAAATGCTCTGATAAATGACTGTTTGTTTAATATTAAAATACATTAGCGTAATATATACCATACATGTGTCCTAAAAAATCTTTCACTATGTATAGTTTAAAGGGTTAGTTCACCCAAAAATTAAATTTCTGTCATTAATTACTCACCCTCATGTCGTCCCAAACCCACAAGACCTTTGTTCAACTAGCAGAATGACAGGGGAGAGGCAAATTTGTTGAATAAAGCTGTTATTTTATTTTATTTTTTTTTTGCACACAAAAGTATTCTTGTCGCTTCATAACATTAATGTTGAAGTGCTTTAGTCACGTTGACTATTTTAACAATGTTTTTTACAACTTTTCTGGACCTTGAATGTGGTAATTTCATTGCTTTCAGTAGAGGATTAAAAAAAAACTCAGATTTCATCAAAAATATCTTAATTTGTGTTACGAAGATGAACGAAGTTCTTAAGGGTGTGGAACTACATGAGGGTCAGTAATAAATGACAAATTTCGTTTTTGGGTGAACTTACCCAAGTGTTGTGTAGTGCTGATGTGCGCAATGACTGATGGCTAAATTGTGATATATTGATGTTCACGTCTAGTGAACTGCCAAATGAGCATTAAGGCATCTCACTAAAATGGCTAAAAACATCTCTTCACTGAGAAGTTGAAAGAGCTGAAAAGCTCCCATTCTAACACACACACCGGCCATTATCATTGTGTGCTTTTATTTTATTATTTTGAGAGCGAGTGGTTGCTCTGATAAAATCATATTGATGCTGAGTGTGTTCATAAACACAAACCTAGAGTAAACATACACACACACACACCTTCATCAGTTCCAAAACAAACACAATTAAACAGCCGTCCAATAAAAGCACCTGTAAGCCTGTCAGTCACCAATCAAATCGCTACATTACTAGAGTCACCGTACTTAGTGGGTGAGTTTTTCATCCAATTCACACAGTGTTTGTCTGTGTGTGTGTATTGATCTCACACATTTGTGTCTTTGTTCTTTAACAAGAAGGATGAAAGCACTAGAGTGCTTCTAATATACGCCAGTGATGATAAGAGCTGAGGAAGTTTTTATAAGACCAGCTACATTTTGCAACAATCTACTGCAATACACTTTACACAGACTATAAATCTGCATCTACTTTTCACAGATTCACTGTTTTGAAGGCTGAAATGTAGACGCTGTTTCTCTCTGCAAGTCTGCAAACCCATATGACTATTTCTTTCATGCAATTCAAAATAAGAAATGTTGAAAAAAGCTGCCCTTTAAGTAACTGTGAACTGAAGAACTACAAATGTTGTTTATGCAAATTATTTTTTCTGAAATTATGCATTCTATGTCTTCTGAAGCCATTTATGAAAGTCAGTTTACACCATAAAAAAGTAATTGCGACTTTATTTCTCACAATTCTGACTTAGAATTTTGTAATTCAGAATTTTTCCCAGAGTTGCAACTTTCTATATTTCTATAAAATTCTATATTTTATTTCTCGTAATTTTGAGTTAACATCTCGTAATTCTGACTTTTTTGCAGAACTGAGTTTATAACGAGCCCGATCACACGAAAATGCGTATCAATAGTACGAGTTTGTAATCTCGTAGAATATATAATATATATATATATATATATATATATATATATGTACGCAATTTTTCGCGTGTATATGATACGCACTTTATGGCGTACTATACGTACGAAACCCCCACTCCCCCACCCCCATCCTACCCAAGAGCATGTTATATACACGCCATAAAGTGCGTATCATATGCACGCAAAAAACCGTGTACCATAAGCACGCCAAAACCCATTTTGCCGTATATATTCTACAAGATTACAAACTCGTACTATTGATACGCATTCTCATGTGATCATGTTGTTATAACACAACTATGACTTTATTTCTTACAATATTGAGCCATCAGCTTGCAATTTTGCATTTTTTCTATTGTAAGATTATATCTCACAATTCTGAATTTCTGACTTATATTCCTCTCTGAATTCTGAATTCATATCTCTTTTAAGGGAAGCCTAGTTCAGTGGATGAAAGGTTCAACTCGCAGTTCTGAGAAAAAAAGTCAGAATTGCAAACTTAGAATTTTGTTAACAAATGTCAGAAGTGTGAGATATTAACTCAGAAAATTCAGAATTCAGAAAATTAAAAGTCGGAATTGCTAGGGGGAATTCAGAGGAGGAAAAAATCATAATTGCATAATTGCAAGATGTTAAAGGATTAGTTCACTTTTAAATAAACTTTTACTTATAATTTACTCACCCCCATGTCATCCAAGATGTCCATGTCCTTCTTTCTTCAGTCGAAAAGAAATTAAGGTTTTTGATGAAAACATTTCAGGATTTTTCTCCATACAATGGGCTTGAATGGGCACCAGACGGTTCAAGGTCCTAAAGACCGTTTCAGTGCAGCTTCAAAGGGCTTTAAACTATACCAGACGATACCAGACGATGAATAAGGGTCTTATCTAGCGAAAAGATCAGTCATTTTTAAAAAATTAAAAAAAGTTTAAGTTTTATAAGCACAAATGTTCTCCTTGCTCTGTTCTCGGAAGAGCGTTCGTGACGTCACGTAATACGCAATTACGTTGAAAAGGTCACGCTTGACATTGGCGGAAGTACAGATTCGGTGTTTACAACTTGAACGTACAAATACTAAACCCTGCGTCTCGATCAGCTCCCTAGTTCCCTAGGTCGTGAATCAGTATGAAAGTGAATGTGGCTGATTCCCTGATCAGTGCCCTGACTACTGAACTAGGGAGCTGATTGAGACACACGGTAAGTCAAACGCCGTTAACAAAAACAAGGTAAAACAACTAATGGTTCTTCCATCCTGTGTTGTCAGTGCCATCAGACTGTCATACCCTTCTCCATCAGAACAAAAACACCTCTAAAGGGGGTCGCACACCGGACGCGCACATTATATACGCGCAAGCTCAATTTTGACTCGACTCCTGATAGAAGAGCTGCACAATGGGAGTGTTTTGCATCAACAGGGAAACGTTACATATGCTTTAATATTTCACACTGAGGTTAGTGTACATGGACAAATGGCACAACAAAGCAAAAAGAAAGAAAAGGCTACATTTATTATACATTTTTAGACTTTATTCAAGCTGTTAAAGTGTAAAACTAATGTATCTTGCAGCACAGGGTGAAGTCAGTATGTACATTAACGACGATTTGAGAGAAATATAATATACATTTAATGTAAACAATGTACATGGCGCTCTGTGGCGCTGTAGGATTTTGAACAACTTCCTGGGTGCCGCGGACAGGCGCCGAATGTCGCCGCCGGTGTGTAAGTTACACTCATAGGAAACAATGCGAACAAATTTTAAAGACGTGGCTCTGCGCTGAGCTTCGCGTCCAGTGTGCGACCCCCTTATGATGCTGTTGCTCAGTAACGGTGGAAATTCTGTCCGGTAATGCAGCGAGATGGAAACAGGGACTCACCGACTGATTCTAATGGCGGGATTGAAATGGTCCAGTCGTAGCAGCATCTAGATTCTTCCTCTGTTGGCAATGGTTGGCATTTGCCACATGTGCACCACCACGTCTCGTTAGATCTTCGTCTGCCCGATGCTTGAGAGGTGTGTGTCGCCGCAGCAGTCTCTTCCATCTGCCTAATTTCTTCCTCTGTGTATTCCGGTTCAAAAAGGTAGGGCAGGCGAAAAAATCATCTTATCCTCGTCCAACATTGTTGTTTTAACGTTACCTTTTTTTGTAAACGGCGTTTGACTTAGTATTTGCACGTTCAAGTTGTAAACACTGAATCTGTACTTCCACCTATGTCATGCGTGACCTTTTCAACGTAATTGCGTATTACGTGACGTCACGAACGCGCATCCGAGAACAGAGCAAGGATAACATTTGTGCTTATAAAACAAACTTTTTTTAATTTTTTAAAAATGACTGATCTTTTCGCTAGATAAGACCCTTATTCATCGTCTGGTATCGTCTGGTATAGTTTAAAGCCCTTTGAAGCTGCAGTGAAACTGTCTTTAGGACCTTGAACTGTCTGGTGCCCATTCAAGCCCATTGTATGGAGAAAAATCCTGGAATGTTTTCATCAAAAACCTTAATTTCTTTTCGACTGAAGAAAGATGGACATGGACATCTGGGATGACATGGGGGTGAGTAAATTATAAGCAAAAGTTTATTTAAAAGTGAACTAATCCTTTAATTTAGAATTCCAACAGTGAAAGTCATAATTGTGAGATATAAACTCGCAGTTCTGAGAAAAAATTGTTATTACCACAAATATTACCACAACATTGGGAGTTATAAGCTTAACATTATGAGAAATAAATTCAGAGTTGTGTGTAATAGACAAAAAAAAAGTCTGAATTGTGAGTTGTTTTCATTTGTTTGCAGAGTTCAGAACTGAACACATTGCATGCTTTACAGAAAGGAAAAGTAAAAATAGCCCTGCTTTTATCAGACCGTGTGCAGGCACATCCCAGGAACTTATTCTTCTTTGAAGTTTGTGGCCATTTTTTTTGAACCTGCATGAAATGATCTGTGGTTACTGTTCTTTGATCTCTAACGAATCCATGTTGTGAATAAAGTTAATGCTTTAACTCCATGCACGTGTGTGTGTGTGTTGCAGGTTCGGGGAAGGTTACACACTGATTGTTCGTGTGTGTGCCGATCATGCCGACATGTGCGTGGTGGAGTCGTTTGTGCGGGACACGTTTCCTGGCAGCACTTTGAAAGAGAAACATCACAACACACTGCAGTACCAGATACCGCAGGGAGAGGGAACCCTCGCGCACATCTTCAGCCAGCTCAACAAACACCAGCAGATGCTGCAGGTGGAAGATTACTCTGTGTCACAGACCACACTAGACCAGGTAAAACACTTACCTACCTGACATATGAGGATTACATCTCTGATCCAAACACAAAAAAAACCAAAAGAAAAATAAATACAGGCATGCATGTGTCATTCAACGTTCATCTTTAGTAATATAAAGTAGCTGCAAGTAAGGATAGGAATTATATCATAATGATTCTGCTTTAAATTCTGACTCCTTTTGTGAAAAACAAGTACACTTTTCGCATACTTTTAAAGAGAACTTATTACAGAAAGAATATAATGAATATAATATTTTCATACACTTAATTGCATGTTAATTGCAATTAAATGAAAATGTAATGCAGAATGCTTTATTGCAGAATGCTTTATTGACCCACTTAGTATAGGACTTGAGTGTTGGGGAAAGTTTCTTTTAAAAGTAATACATTACAATATTGCGTTACTCCTTAAAAAAAGTAACTAATTGCATAAGTTACTTTCTATGAAAAGTAATGCGTTACATTACAGTAGCATTACTTTTTCTCACCTGAGCTGGGCTTGCTTCATTGTTTTTTAATAACAACAAAAAAAAGTTGTATATATTACCTTATTTTGAATAACACATTATTTACCATTATAACATATATACAGCAGTGTTAATTTTGTTAACGAAAACTATGACGAAAAATGTTAACAACCTTTTTTTCCCTGACTAAGACGAGACGATGAGAGACTACACTAATTTCATTTAACGATGCTGGAGTTCAGCGCTCTTCATTTGAGATTTTCTACTTAAATTAAAGTGTCTATATTGTGCTGCTCGTTTACTGACTAAATCTGAGACCAAAATGCAGGCTGATATCCAGCAATGGTTCTCAAACTGACATGAAAAGTGCCATTCATTTTATTCTACTCCACCTTAAAATAACATGAAAAGTGAACATGTATTTCTAGCAGGTAAAATGTCGTATATACACGACATTCAATCAAATTACCTCATCTTTCATGGTCAAAACTGACTACACCCACATAAGCCAGCATCGCACTACATTAGTGCTGTTCACGACAATATAATGTTGTGAAAGTGGGGATTTAGCACTTACTAACATGAAAAACAGAGACACAGACTGTATGTAGATTTAAGATTAAAACTCTCTTCGATACAAAAACATACCCTTCTGCGAGTTACTGTTTTTAATGTTGATCATATTATACCAGCAAGAATACTGCCCGAATATAATATAATATAATATATAATTTCCCAAATATTGTTTTTATACAGTTCAACAAACAAAAGGGTAATATTAGGTGATGTACATTTTAAAAAGTATTGTCAGTATTTTTGCAACTAAAGCCACAGCAGAACTGCAGCACACAAGCTGCAGCTTTGAACGAATCGTCAATGATTCAATGAACCATTCATAAATACAGCCGCTTGCTTTGATACTGAAAGAATGAATGACTCGATGATTCACTCATAAAAACAGTGACTTACGGCCGCCTACTGGCGGTTTTAATGTAATATTTAAAAGTATCACTTCATTTTTATCATCATTGTATTTATTGAATTAAAAAAAATGTATTTAAGGCATTATTTATTTTCCAAAGGTATTTATAAAGTGTGAAAAAAATGTGTTTTAAAAAATGTGTAACTGCAGTGTACGTGGAAAAGAGGGTACACAGAAGGATGTACGACACTCTAGAAAGTTTGAGAACCACCGAAAGAGGATATGCAGAAGTGCACAAGTGCTACTGCTAAGAGTGCAACGTCAATACAGCCTGTTACCTTCATTCAAATTTTTCATAAGCTTAAATTAATTGGTCTAAAGAGAAAAATTATGATGACTATTTTGTCTAAAGACTACATATAAAATAGCTATCAAAATTAATGTTGGTAACTGTAGTTTGACTAAAAGTAATGACTAAGACTTGACAAAAATGTGACGACTTTTCGTCGACTAAAACGACTAAAATTTGAAAGGCTAAAATGACTACAATATGAGCATTTTCGTCTGAAGATAAAGACTTAGACTAAATCAAAAATGGCTGCCAAAATTAACACTGATATACAGTTAAAATTATAAACAGAAAAAATACATTACAAGTGCACATTCAGTATAATTAAGTGCACTTCTTTTTCGCAGAGGTTTACTTGATGATTCCGATTATTTAAAAGTATTGTTCACCCAAAATGATCACTCTGGCATCAGTCCCACCAGGATTTAGCCATTTTATTATTGTATTTATTTTTTAGAACAAAATGACTGATTTTGTAGTGGTAATTTACAGATTTTTTTTTGCTATTATTTTAAGGTGAAATGGCAAATTGTCATTTGGTTGATTTCGAAAAACTGGAGGAACTGCCTTACTTTCTTTCTTCTGCACACAATAGAAGTCAAACTGTTTGGTTACCAAAATAGATATGAATTTACAGGGTGTTTTTCCTGGGAAAATACTAAGCATGTGTGTATGTGACTGACACACTTGACATCTCTGTCCTGTGCCGTGTCTGAGTGTAACCCAGGCCTCCAGCTTCTCTTTTCAACTCCTTGATCTGCCGTCCTCAGACTCACCACACACTGTACAGTAAACAATCGTCGACTCCAGTAAATCATCCTGCCGTTGTGAAATCCTTCTCTTTACCTGAGATACTATCTGCAGTTTCTGCTCATACTGTATGTATCTCATAGAAGCAGCAAGTATATCCAGAAAAAACACTCTATGGATGGCACTGTTTCTGGACCGTTGAAGTACAGACTATCCATGAACATCATACTCATAAGCAGCTAAAATTAGTGCAATCTTTATAACTCTGATTATGATCCCTAACACTTCCTTCTCTATCCGAGCACATTTTATCTCTGGTTTTCTGAGCTTTTGAGAGGGATATGCAGCAGGTCTCTCACTGCCATCCGACGTCTTGTGAGAAATGAATCTATTGCTGGGAACTGTGAGTCATAATGAACTGAAACTGAAGACGATGTCAGGAAGACCCAGTTAAAGCTGGCACTTGATGGGTTACTAGCAGGGTTTGGAATTAACTTTTTCACTCACCATGCAGTCAGTATGGCTACTAAATTGAGTTTGCGGAATTAAAAATTGTGCAATCAAATAAAATGAAACATTCTGTGACTTTCACTGCACAGAACTGATTTCGTTGTAGTGCATTTGAAAGAAATGGAGCTATAATGTTAAACAGATCAAGTTACTATTTTTATAGGGTAGAAATGTCACAGAAGAAAAAGGCAATTGTAGCAAAATAACTATAAAGCAGTGTTATTTTATTTAATTTTATTTCATTTCATTTTATTTTAGTTAGTTTTAGTTTTTATTTATTTCCAGTTAATAATTTTGGTAATTAAACTTACACTAGGCAGCATTTCTTTCTTTTTTTTAGCTTTATTTCAATTTACAGTAATGTTTTTAATAGTTTTAGTTTACGATAATAAGATCATGACATTTAAATGACATCATTTGACAAGTTTCTCTCTGTTTCTCTCAGGTTTTTGTGAGTTTCGCGCGGCAGCAGCGTGATGAAGAGGACTGCGTGTTTGAGAACGACGTGGATCTGAATGATGAGATACAAACATCAACAACATGAATCAAACATCAATCAGCACAAACCAGCAGTTACTGGCACTTTATCATGTTTTCTTATTTATTTTAATCACGTAGGCCACCAAGATTTGATGACTTAGTTTAAAACGTCCAACCAGAAACAGAGAGAAAACCTTTAGGAAAAACTCAGGGGTCGTTTTTTATACAATATTTTTATCCAAAGAATTTATGATGAAATATCTGCTCAACTTCATATTTTTACTGAAAATATTTAAATGCTAAGAGATTATGTATTTAAAATTGCATTGTGTACTGTATCAATAAATCACATTGTATTTTTGGGGTGATTTGGGGTTTATATTTCCAGGGAGGAAGAACGGAGAGAAATTTCAGCTTTATTATCAATTTATTTTCTAGTTGTCAGTTGTACTTATTGAAAGACCACATGCATTGATTTTTGCTTTTTGAATCTCAGGATAAAATGTCATGCACTTTAAAGCAGCGTTTCGTAACCTTTTCTGTCTTATGCACCTGTACTACCACGTCAATAAGGCTCAAGTATATTTATTTTATACCGTAAGTCATATTTTCTGTTTTATAGGTTTTTAGGTAACACTTTACAATAAGATTCCATTAGTTAATGCATTAAGCAACACATTTGCAGAAGAATTACACTTTAGTTTAGGGTCCAGTTCTCACTGTTAACTAGTTGCTTATTAGCATGCATATTACTAGGATATTGGCCATTTATTAGTACTTTTAAAACACAAATTAATGCCTTATTCTGCATGACCATATTCTACATCCCTTAAACCTACCAATACCTAAACTTTTCATTGTTAGTTAATGTTAGCTCAGGTCCATTAAATAATATTAACAGATACAACTTTTCATTTTAATGTTGTAATTAACATTAACTGAGATTAATAAATTCTTTAGAAGTAATTCTCATTGCGAGTTCAATTTAACTACCAAATGGAAACTTATTGTAAAGTGTTGTCAGTTTATACCAGCAAAAATCTAAATCAGTTTTGTCCATTAAGGGTACATGTACCTGTGGTTAGGAATGACTGCTTTAGACTGTTGGATGCGTCTATAGGAAGCTCTTCAGTAGGACAGAGAGGGATGTGATATATGCAACATGAAATGCAATGAGAACATTTTTACCTCAAACCACACAAAAGATTTCCACTCTTAATCCTGCCATTTATTCTGCATTTGTATGCACTCCCATGATCCTGTGAGTCTGTTGCTCAGATATTTGTTCTGCTTATTGCTTTATGCACAGACACACATTAAACATTTGCACACTTTGCCGAGCCTCCGAGTTTCATTTCACAAATCCAACCTTTCCTACTACAGTCACTAACTTCATCTGTTTCTCTCCATTTCTCACTTATGATCTTGAACATCATTTTATTGAAGTTCTACATTACAACTTCCAACTAGGAGCAGAATTTTTCAAGCGGGGTCATTCCTGTAATGCAGTACCTTTTTAATCTATGGAGTAAAAATGCATATGCTTGTGGTCTATGCCATCAAGAGGAAGAGACTTTGTGAAGCCACTCAAACAGGCCTATAGTCACACAAAGGAGGGTTGTAGCTCCTGTAAGCTGATGTTTAGACGGTGGCCAGGGTTGCATTTAACTTACCCATTAGTGAGAACAAAGTCTCGACTAGAAGAAAGTTGAAATGAGAGCGAATATAATATATGCAAATTTACTGATGATGCATACTATTGTCAAGAGCCCAGCTGCAGGCCAGTCAAGTTCCTCCACAACAAACTTGCTCATCCATGTTGAGCTCCTGAGAGCGACCCATTCTTCCACAAATGTTTGCAGAAGCAGACGGTGCTTGATTTTATACACCTGTGGCCATGGAAGTGATTGGAACACCTGAATTCAATGATTTGGAGGGGCGTCCCAATACTTTTGGCAATATAGTGTATATATTAGGGGTGTAACAATACGCAAAACTCACAGTGTGGTACGTACCTCAGTTTTGAAGTCACGGTTCAGTACGGTTTTCGTTACAGCAGATGGAGAGAAAACTAAACATTAAATAGCCTAATCAGAATCACTAAAAGGTAAAATATAATGATTATATAGGCTAATACAGTGCATATATTAAGCAAAAGAGTTCATTTCTCTAGTGAACTAACAAACTTTGGACACTGAATGGTTTTTCTGAGGTAGGCCTAAATGCTGATATTGTTTACAAGCTTTCACTGATGTCTTTCCGCCGAACTTTCCGTTGAACTGAGGCGCCTGTACAGTGATCTGTCACGCCGCATCAAAACGCGTCAAAACGGCATTTTCTTTTTGAAGGATGACACTTTGTTTCTTATCGAAAGTAACAAAACGCAGAGCTAATTGTGATTATTGGTGGTTAAATGGTGGTTAGGCTACAATGTTGCAATGTAATGCTTCACCACACACGTGCACCGGAAGCCCTGTACCGAAACAGTTCGGTACGAATACGTTACACCCCTAGTATGTATGCAGGCCCGGATTAGCTAATCGGGAGCACCGGGAGAATTCCCGGTGGGCCGGTCAGTTATTTGGCCGCGAGGGCTGTTGTTGTCATGGCACTGGGTTGAAATATAGATGTTCTAGAAACTGTGGACGCGTCCAAATGACTTTTTCCTAAAAAACATTCAGTGAAGGATTTAGGCCTGGACGGCCCAGGGCGGCACGGGGCACCCGCGCAAGAAAAAAAAAACAAACGAACGAATGCGTGATCGCGATTTTTACCGCTCATTTGCACGCAACGTCAATGGTATCAGGTCACTCGGTGGGTAAATTAACAGGGTCGGGAGGGACTCGGAGTGTGCGCTCGGAGAAGACAACTCACTCAAAAGTATACGAGAAGAAGGGATGAGGTGACGTCTGTAGGGACAGCAGGACAAGTTCTAAATCAACGCTAAATTATGGTAAGGCAAAAGGTCTAAGCCACCGGAGGCCGATTTAAGTAACGTAAATAAATAAAAAGGAAGAGGGGAAAACATGCAAAATATAAAGGCATGTATGCAGCTTACTAATATCGTAATAATAGCAGGCAAATAATAAAATATGGCCTATCACTTATGTTATGTTGCTTGCTATGCTACTACACATTGGCCAACAATATTCATTTTTCTGTCCAACTAGGTTAACCAGACAGTAAAATGTGATTTTGTAACATGTAACTTTTTGTTTTTAAACAAACGTAATGGCCTACTTTAATATTTTACTGTAAAATTGTGCAATTTTGTATGACTTATGGTATTTTGTGTTATTTATTTGCCTCAATTTGTAATAATTTAAGTATGTACATTTATATAAAATAGCAAAACTTTATGTTAAGTCCACTTTAATAAAGATCTACATTTCTAAATTTCATTCAAAGTGATAGACATGAAAAATGTGCCTGGGTTAAGTGGACGATTACTGCCATCTACAAATCAAACACTTAATTAAGTTAAAATTAAAAAATAACATGAATTTTCAACTACAGCCACTAGACTAGATTTAGCATTTTTTGTACTATCATTTGTACTGTCATGGGTATTTGAAGATATTTTTGAAAAATACAATTATTTACAAGGTTGTAGAGAACAGTGCACTATTGCAGACTTATATACTGAGGTTTTAATTACATTATTTTAATATAGTCAGTCGTGAATTAAAGTGGGCCGGTCTAAGGCATGAAACTCCAGGGCTGAAAATGAGTCCCAATCCAGCCCTGTATATATATGTGTGTGTGTGTGTGTGTGTGTATTTTATATATATATATATATATATATATATATATATATATATATATATATATATATATATATATATATATATATGTATATAATATATATTATAATGGTTTTGTGTTTACATGAAAAAGTTGTGTGTCCCCCAAAGAAACTTTTGGATGAATGCAAAAATTAAAAAAAAAAATTCTCCTAAAAACCTTGCAATTTGGGAGCGAACACAAAACTGGAAATGGAAATATTATGAGAAAGGAGGAAAAAGTAAAAAAATATATACAATTTTTAAGAACCTTTTTTTTGTAAATACCCTCCACACAACATGAAACAGCCCTCACACATCAGTTAAATTGAGTTTTTGCCTATCTCTCTGAGATTTGTAGGCATCATTGTATAATGAAAAATGAAAAACGCTATACAAATGTATTTGAATTCAATTCATTATTTGAGATTCTGGATAGATCCTTAGTCTTGGAGTTATAGCAGGGTTTGGTAAATTATACAGAACTAGTGTTGACCGTCCTGGCAATAATCGTTTTTTAATTGGCATCACACACTGCAGGCAATGATTCACTGACTGAACTCAAATTCTAAATGATTCTTGTGAAGAACATGTTTGGTTGTTAGGGCAACTGTTAAATCACATCGATACTGAGCCAGTAACATCATTATATGAATGACTATTTTGGTCATCATGCTAAATTACATATCAAGTATTTTAAACACAAAAAAAGACTTTCTCTCTTTTTAAAACACTCATTTAACTGGTGAAAGACACCAAAGGAAAACAATTTAGACATTACAAAAATGAAGCTATACACTGAATAATCACCTACTCACTGCTCAGACTTGCTCGAGAAGTAAATCACTGCAGCTTTAATGATATCACAAGGACCACATCAGTGCAATTAATTCTTAAGAAAAATCATTTTAATTATGTGATCTATTATTCATCAGGACTATGCTTTTATTAAATATTAAAGTGCATCGCACGGTGCAATCTCTGTCAATTAGAAAATTGTATGTCATTATTTCAAATGAGCAGTTTCTGCAAGGTCAGTTAAAAGACATTTGTAATTTTACCAATGATTATCCACTATCTTGTGGATTATGAGAAGCCAGAGAGTCAAGAAACAAACTACCATCCCACTGATCCTTGTCCTCACACTAGCAAGGCGTCAGACTTGGCCCCCAATGTAGGAACAGGCCTCACTCAGCAGAAAGAAGATAACCTCATTCATGCTCTTTCTCTTTATCATTGCTTGATTTCACTCCACAAGACCCATGGCTTACTTCACATCTTTCTCAGCTGCTCAAACTAAAGCTCCAGTTTGAGGAAGCAGCAGGTTTTTCTAACTACGTTAGCTGGGGGCAGATCTTCAGAGGTACAGTGGTATCAAAGGTGAAATATGTAATATTTTTGCAGTAAAGTATCCAAAAACCACTAGGCCAGTGTAATATATTTTGTTCACTTGAGTACTTACAATATCCCAGATGTTTTCAACTATTTGTAAATCGTGAGAAAATTGCTATTTTAACCAAGGCTCCGGGATGTGTGAGGAGTCGCCTGTCAATCGTGTCATATCAACACAAAGCCATCCAGCATTTAATATGATATTCTAATCGATCTTACTGCAGTGCATAACAAGTGTCTCACAGCAGCTGCCGAGCGAACGCACAGAGTAATGTTAGAACATCATTTTCAACACTCTCAATCTAATATGATAAACAGAGCTGTGTTACCTCATACTCATGACCGGAAAAGCGGAAGTGGCGCCAGCGACTGTGTCATAATAAAAGTCCTGCTGCTCATGAGGCGTGTGTTGCGCAATCACTCCAGCGGCCTCGTTCAGCTAACACAACACTCGATCCTGCTTTGCTTCATACTACAGTAACGTTAATAATCTCATCCATGAACATGATTTGTTCCCGAGTCCAATCCCTATTATTTTGCACCGTCCGTTGAGATGGAGACCACGATGTCTCAAGATTCCGCTCTTAAACTTGGCGTCATCAAGCTACGCCTTTGTTTTAAATAGGCTGCTAGCGACCTCTAGCGGACAAACTTATCACATACTGCACTTTTAACACAGTCAGCAGCAGTGTTATTTTAGCATCGTTGAGGTACTATTATATTTCTTAATAATATTTTTGGATATTAACATTTTTGTTTTTCATTTTGGTTTTAGTAATTGTTTTGTGTTTTTGTCACTTTTAGTACTTTTTGGTTTTTTAAATGTCTATAATTTGTATACATTTTAATTGTTTTTTGTTGTTTGAATTTATAATAATTTTCATGAAAACTTATGCAATGTCAACATCGCTACCTCAGAAAACCTCTATTGAATGTCAGTTATTTTGTCTCTGCATGGATGACTCATTCACTTTTTTTGCTTTATTTAGTCAATTTGGAGATTTTAAAACAACCAGTATATTTGTATGAGCTGAACATAATGTTGAACGAAGCAAATAATATATATGAAGAAATTCTGACTTGCTGCGAAAGTAATTTTGCATTTTTACTTTTCATTGCAGTCATTTACTATAGTACACTTTAGAAAGAGAATTTATTACAGAAAAAAAAGAATATAATTACATTGTTGTTTATATTGAGAAGACGAGAGGACCAGGCACCGAACCCTGAGGTACTCCAGTGTTTATCTGATGTAACTGAAACACTCCTCCTCTCCAAATTAGGATCTACCCATGAAGTAGAACTCAAACAGCAAGGTACAGATTCTTTGAGGTCCAATGAACCCATTCAGTGTGTTGTGGAAGTTTTTGCTTTTTTTGTTCTAAAAGGGTGGTTGTGTATTTTAATGACAGTGGGCTGCCCACAGAAAAAATGTTGGATTTTATTCAGCAGTAAAACATGAATGTGGCCTTTGGGACAGGTTTCAAACAGAGCAAAGATTTTGAAATGTTTTTGAATGGCAGCTGTCAATATACAGTATGTGTGTGAATCGACCTGTATGAAACCAGACTGAAGGGAAAACACAGGGACTCTTATTGATTGACGGATCATAGCAGCTTCAGAACAGGGCACTCTCAGTTGTTTGAGCATTCCTGCCACATACACATACAAACATAAAAAGGTTTGCTCATGATTCCAACTTGTTGAAAATTAAGGAGTGTGAGGGATTTAATGACTCAATTAAAATTTCTCAATTATGGTATTTTTATTCAACACATTTTTAGTTGTTATCCTTAATTATATCATTCAAATCATATCACACCAGTGATGCATGTGTGTATGTGTGTGTTGATAATTATAAGAAATGTTTCTTGAGCAGCAAATCAGCATTTTAGAATGATTTTTGAAGGATCATGGAATTTCAGAATGATATTTGAAGGATGATGGCATTTTAGAATGATTTTTGTAGGATCACGTGGCACTGAAGACTGGAGTAATCAGTTCCCTCATTTGGATGAATTCCTTTGTTTTGTCCTCATTGGTAAGTCGCTTTGGATAAAAGCTTCTGCTAAATGAATAAATGTAATGCCAGCCATTGGCAGATATGGCAAAAGTTAATTTTGGAGCATGTGTGTATTTAAAAGCTGTGTGAGAGTGTCAGCTGCCCTTCTATCAGCAGTCGTTTTGCCCGCCTGCTGGTGACCGTGGCATTGGGGTTCAGAGGGCAGGACTGAAGGTTTCCACAACAATCTGTTCTCTCTCTCTCACACACACACAAGTCCTTGTGTGCCATATGGATGCAGAGCTGCTAATTTCAGATCCTGAGATGAATGTGGATGGAAGACAAGATAAACCAGAACCTGTTGAGAGAGAATCATTCTGGGCTGCAGAGAGGTGATGATGCCCTTGACCCATTAATTGTATTTTTGTTTAGGGCCATCTGAACAGTGCACTTTCACATGAAATGAAGATTGTACTCATAATAGTTTTCTATAAAAAGTGTCTTAATTATATATATTATGGATCACCTGTTCACTGCCATGTGACTAAGCATCAGAGAAAATCCTTGCTCTTTGGCTGCTGCTTCAGTAAGTACACTAGTGGCATAGTGTTGTTTGCTGACGCTAAGACTGAAAATTAGACAATTTCCGCTCTTTGAAAATTGCGTCTCACAGAGATCATTGCCCCCCTATCGGCGAACCACTGAAGTTTCGAAACATGACGTAACAAAGCCTCATTTACTGAAATCATGTGACGTTGGCTATTGGATACGCGCTTCGAATTACTGGTTCAAAACAAATGATTCGCAAAGTTTTCAAAGCCTCCCATCACTATACCGGCGGAGACAACGGGAGAATCAGTACCTGAAGCAGAAAAGCTCAAACAACAGAAAGCAGACAGATAAATAAAAATAATGAGTCTGAACATCAGTACGTCAAACACAAAGTGGAAAGGTTTGATGGAGAAAATACTGTGACAGTAGTGACGCCCAAAATGCTTCTCTGTCGGATAGGTAAGAGAGGTAATTCTTGTGTAGATCGCTCTCTGTATTGTTGTAATTTGCATAAAACGGCTGTTTAGGAATCATTTTAACTGATTTCTTTGCAAAATGATTCACCACAGGCTGGCGGCACCTGATGGTTAAAGCGGTGTAAAAAGTGAATGTGCAAACTCATCTTTTACAAACCAATTGCAATTTTTTTAAATTCAATTTTATTTAATTTTACTTAATTGTTTAAAAAATAACCTAAATTATAAAACTGAGCCAAGATTATTTAAAACCATTGGAAACCCGATTCCAAAAAAGTTGGGACAATGTACAAATTGTGAATAAAAAAGGAATGCAATAATTTACAAATCTCATAATCTTGTATTTTATTCACAATAGAATATAGATAACATATCAAATGTTGAAAGTGAGACATTTTGAAATGTCATGCCAAATATTGGCTCATTTTGGATTTCATGAGAGCTACACATTCCAAAAAAGTTGGGACAGGTAGCAATACGAAACCAGAAAAGTTAAATGTACATATAAGGAACAGCTGGAGGACCAATTTGTAACTTATTAGGTCAATTGGCAACATGATTGGGTATAAAAAGAGCCTTCAGAGTGGCATGGTCTCTCAGAAGTCAAGATGGGCAGAGGATCACCAATCCCCCCAATGCTGCGACGAAAAATAGTGGAGCAATATCAGAAAGGAGTTTCTCAGAGAAAAATTGCAAAGAATTTGAAGTTATCATCATCTACAGTGCATAATATCATTCAAAGATTCAGAGAATCTGGAACAATCTCTGTGTGTAAGTGTCAAGGCCAGAAAACCGTACTGGATGCCCGTGATCTTAGGGCCCTTAGACGGCACTGCATCACATACAGAAGTGCTACTGTAATGGAAATCACAACATGGGCTCAGGAATACTTCCAGAAAATATTGTCGGTGAACACAGTCCACTGTGCCATTCGCCGTTGCCGGCTAAAACCCTAAAGGTCAAAAAAGAAGCCATATCTAAACATGATCCAGAAGCACAGGCGTTTTCTCTGGGCCAAGGCTCATTTAAAATGGACTGTGGCAAAGTGGAAAACTGTTCTGTGGTCAGACGAATCAAAATTTGAAGTTCTTTTTGGAAAACTGGGACGCCATGTCATCCGGTCTAAAGAGGACAAGGACAACCCAAGTTGATATCAGTGCTCAGTTCAGAAGCCTGCATCTCTGATGGTATGGGGTTGCATGAGTGCGTGTGGCATGGGCAGCTTACACATCTGGAAAGGCACCATTAATGCTGAAAGGTATATCCAAGTTCTAGAACAACATATGCTCCCATCCAGACGTCGTCTCTTTCGGGGAAGACCTTGCATTTTCCAACATGACAATACCAGACCACATACTGCATCAATTACAACATCATGACTGCGTAGAAGAAGAATCCGGGTACTGAAATGGCCAGCCTGCAGTCCAGATCTTTCACCCATAGAAAACATTTGGCACATCATAAAGAGGAAGGTGCGACAAAGAAGACCTAAGACAGTTGAGCAACTAGAAGCCTGTATTAGACAAGAATGGGACAACATTCCTATTCCTAAACTTGAGCAGCTTGTCTCCTCAGTCCCCAGACGTTTGCAGACTGTTATAAAAAGAAGAGGGGATGCCACACAGTGGTAAACATGGCCTTGTCCCAACTTTTTTGAGATGTGTTGATGCCATGAAATTTAAAATCAACTTATTTTTCTCATAAAATGATACATTTTCTCAGTTTAAACCTTTTATATGTCATCTATGTTGTATTCTGAATAACATATTGAAATTTGAAACTTCCACACCATTGCATTCTGTTTTTATTCACAATTTGTACAGTGTCCCAACTTTTTTTTGGAATCGGGTTTGTAAATAGTCACAATTATGACATACTCATGAGATAAAAAGTTATGACATAAGAAGTTGATGTGACAGCAAGTCATAGTCATAATTATGAAAAAAGTTGAAATTATGATTTAAAATTAAGTTGAAATTATGATGTCAAATTATGTGATTAAAATGAAAAAATATGACATACTAAGCCATATTATGAGATAAAAGTCGAAATTATGTCTGCACAGTAGGTAGAATTTCCACTTTTTATGTCATAATTTCCACTTTTCATTTTTAATTATGAATCAGCATATAATTTTGACTTTTTATGTCATAATTATGATTTACAAAAGCATTTTTTATGTGGTGGTAATGGGCTTCCATGTTTCTTCCCTGTGTGTAAGACTGAAAGGATGAGAGAGACTGTGATAGCAGGTGTGTGTATGAAAGGACTGCTTGATCAGGTGTTCAGCGAGTAGGTGGATGCGTTGTGCACTTCTGAGCGTCGTTATGTGATGTGTTTGATCTGTGTGTATATGTGTATTACAGTCGTGCATTACTGCAGGAAATTAAGTGTGTGTATGTGTTGCATTGTAATGTGGTCGATGGTGCACAGATGGCAACTCGGATCCAACTGGTGAGGTTTGCTGCTGTTGCCAGGTGAGGGGTGTCACAAGGGCGAAGGTCGTAAAACTGTACACACACAAGTTTCGTCAAGGTGACAAAACCCATCTGCCCAGTTTGGTTTCAGTAAACCCATCCTCACCCTAACCAGCATGCTTCCAGGGCACACATTTACGTAGCTGTCTAAAATGCCCTCAAGTATGGTTTTGTCAGATTTAGCTCAAATTGGACCTCAAAGTATAGCTAGCACACACATTCTCAGAAGGTTACAGTGTTGCAGGTTGACTCTTTTTCTTTATGTAATGGAACAGCGCCATTTAGTGGCCAGTAAGTATAAGAATGTGAAGTGAATATGTTTTTAGCTCTTATTAGGGCTCTAAGCACCACAGAGTGTTTGTGATTTTCTTCTTCATTATTTGTCTGCACCTAAACTGTTTGTACTGTATATTAGATACTGTAATTCCCAGATATCTCACAGTCCCAAAGTCCCAAATCCCAATTGAGAAGTGGGAATTGGGATTGCCCTGACAAAAAATAACTTTATTCAAGTGTGCTATTAGTATACTTATTTTAAACAAAAAAAGAAAGCCTACTTTTAGTCTACTTTTTATGTACTTATGTACTGGTAGTGTACAGAGGAATTTACTTAAATCTACTTAACCCTTTCACCGCCATTGATGGAATTTTCTGGAATTTATGACACAATGGCCTGGTTTCACAGACAGGGCTTAGCCTAAGACAGGATTAGGCCTTAGTTCAATTAGGGCATTTAAGTAGCTTTTATATACTTACACTAGAAAAAAAACACTACTGGTGTGCATCTTCAGACCAAACAATGTCATATTTTAAGATCTGTCAGTGCAAGCTGCTTTCAGTTAAAACATGCATTTTAGTCTAGGACTAGCTTGAGCTTTGTCTGTGACAGACTTTTTCAGCAATCCATGTTTCCATTGTTATACGGTAGGGGGCGCTATTACACATCTTCTGAAAGAGTACAGAATCTCTGGATCATAACACTGGTAAAGCAGAAACAGCAATAGAAGCATATGCACATGTAAAATATCATCAAACAATAAACAGCATATAAATCAAAACTGCCTAAAGTTACTGAACGAAATGTTGACCCAGGAAGAGGTTTTCAAATGTGAATCTTTGGGGGTGTTGATGGTTGCAATCTACTCTACCTATGTTTTGATCAATGTTTTGAATGCGGACAGGGTTGGGGAGTAACAGAATACATTTAACGGTGTTACGTAATCAGGATACAAAAATCTGGTAAATATATTTTGTTACAGTTTTGTCAACAAATAAAGTAATCAGATTACAGTCACATTTTGTAAAAAAATAAATGGGAATACTATCAGGAGTACAATGGTTTCACTTAAAATGAAATAAATTAGTATTTTGACATAATAATGCTTTATTGACAGTAGAAATGCATGGGTCGCGATTATATCTGTGGTGGAGGCTGCAGATAATCCACGGGTCGGGCAGGCAGGCGGGGCAAGTAATAAAAATGATGAGATTTTTATTGAGAGAAAAAACACTTATATGATTTAATAAAGACAAAACTCTCATTCCACAGAAAACTGCAATGAACGTGTCACTGTTTTACTTTCGTTTTCAACAACAACTTATCTCTTCAGGGAAAACCACAGAAAACATATGCCTAGCTCCTAGTGGTCATTATATAAAACCTACATTATTACTTAATAACTTAATGACCTGGTTTTACAGACGAGAAATAGGCCTTAGCTAAGTAGCTTTTAAAACACTGCTTCAGGAAGCATCGGAGCACAAATGAATCAGTGTATCGAATCTGCTGTTCAGAGAGCCAAAGTCACGTGATTTCAGCCGTTGGCAGTTTGACACGCGATCTGAGTCATGATTCGATACACTGATTCATTATGCTCCGATGCTTCCTGAAGCAGTGTTTTGAAATCGGTCATCACTAAATAAGTCGTTATCCAAGATGTCCATGTCCTTCTTTCTTCAGTCGAAAAGAAATGAAGGTTTTTGATGAAAACATTCCAGGTTTATTCACCTTATAGTGGACTTCAGTGGCCTTCAAACGGTTGAAGGTCAAAATGACAGTTTCAGTGCAGCTTCAAAGGGCTTTAAACAATACCAGACGAGGAATAAGGGTCTTAGAGAAACGATCGGTCATTTTCAAAAAAATGTAAATGTATACGCTTTATATAAACAACCATATCATTATGCATAACACTGAGAATTAGAATAATTGTAATTCTACGATCGAGTGTGGATATCTAAATCAGCAAAAACCATAGGTTCGAGTGGGTGGCGGGTGGATGAATTCTCTATGCTGAGTCAGCATTCTGATGTAGAACCTGAATGAGTTCAGTACATGGAAAAGACATACATTGAGTTTCAAACCCCATTGTTTCCTCCTTCTTATGTAAATCTCATTTGTTTAAAAGACTTCCGGAAAACACTCGGATCTCAACATAACACCAACTGTTACGTAACAGTCGGGATCATTAATATGTATGACCCCAATATTTGCATAATGCCAGCCCATTCGACGCATTAGACAAGGAAAGGCAGTATTAATAGTGATGGGCAGATCGAGGCTTCATGAAACACTGAAGCAGCTGAATCAAATGTGCCGTAATGATTCGAGGCTTCGAAACAATCTGACACCCGTCTCCACGGTGACCCCTAGTGGTCAGAGCAGTGCAAATGCAACAAAACTCAGGCCAAACATGCATTAAAAATACACTTTAACAAATGTATTGCAAAAGTTTTATTTAAAGTAAAATCAATTAAATGGAATTAACTAATCATCTAATAAGATTAAATATAGAGTGTCTGTATAATATGTGCTCTTTTCTCTGTTCCATGGCTCAAGCTAAACAGGCCAATAAGATATGAATAACTACCACTATTAATTTTAATTATTCTAATGTATAATTAAAACATCTACAACTGTATAAAACTGATCGGAGATCAGGTAAAACCATAGGGTAAAGCCCTAGACACTTGTTCAATAGTTCTCGGTGAATCTGCATGATTCATGGGCTCACTTTATCATCCCCCTCTACCGGTGAACCATTGAAATTTTGAACTGTTTTGAAATGTTTCGAAACAGTGATGACGTAAAGAAGCCTCGTTTACTAAAATCACGTGACTTTGGCAGTTTGATACACGCTCCGAATCACTGATTCGAAACAAAAGATTCATGAAGCCTCGGAGCTCCATGAAGCAGTGTTTCGAAATCGGCCATCACTAAGTATTAACGGTTGGATCTGTGCACAGACAAGGTAAGCAAGCAAGAACAACAGCGAAAAATGGCAGATGGAGCAATAATAACTGACATATGATCCATGATATCATGATATTTTTAGTGATATTTGTAAATTGTCTTTCTAAATGTTTCATTAGCATGTTGCTAATATACTGTTAAATGAGGTTAAAGTTACCATCGTTTCGTACTGTATTCATGGAGACGAGAGCCGTCGCTATTTTCATTTTTAAACATGTGCAGTCTGTATAATTCATAAACACAACTTCATTCTTTATAAATCTCTCCAACAGTGAGTAATGTTAGCTTTAGCCCGTTAGCCACAGAGCATAGCCTCAAACTAACACAGAATCAAACGTAACCATCTAAATAAATACTTTACTCACATAATTCGAAGCATGCATGCAGCATGCATGACGAACATCTTGTAAAGATCCATTTGAGGGTTATATTAGCTGTGTGAACTTTGTTTATGCGATGTATATATATAGTTGAGAGCTCGTGTGGCAGAGGAAGCGCATCTCTTAAAGGGGCCGTGCTGAAAAAATCAGTGCATAGTTAAAGGAACACTCCACTTTTTTTGAAAATAGGCTCATTTTCCAACTCCCCTAGAGTTAAACAGTTGAGTTTTACCGTTTTCGAATCCATTCAGCCGATCTCCGGTTCTGGCGGTACCACTTTTAGCATTGCTTAGCGTAGTTCATTGAATCTGATTAGACCGTTAGCATCGCGCTTAAAAATGACCAAAGAGTTTTGATATTTTTCCTATTTAATACTTGACTCTTCTGTAGTTAAATCGTGTACTAAGACCGACGGAAAATAAAAAGTTGTGATTTTCTAGGCTGATATGGCTAGGAACTATACTCTCATTCAGGCGTAATAATCAAGGAGCTTTGCTGCCGTTCCATGGCTTCAGCAGTGCAATGATATTACGCAGCGCCCGTGAGCCCCTGCTTGCACAGGGAACGTGCCTTGCAACCATGGAGACGTTTGTGAGAGACGCTGCGTAATATCATTGCACTGCTGCAGCCATGATACGGCAGCAAAGTTCCTTGATTATTACGCCTGAATAAGAGTATAGTTCCTAGCCATATCAGCCTAGAAAATCGCAACTTTAATTTTCTGTCGGTCTTAATACACGATTTAACTACAGAAGAGTCAAGTTTTAAATAGGAAAAATATCAAAACTCTTTGGTCATTTTTAAGCGCGATGCTAACGGTCTAATCAGATTCAATGAACTATGCTAAGCTATGCTAAAAGTGGTACCGCCGGAACCGGAGATCGGCTGAATGGATCCGAAAACCGTAAAACTCAACTGTTTAATTCTAGGGGAGTTGGAAAATGAGCCTATTTTCAAAAAAAGTGGAGTGTTCCTTTAATGATGCCCCAGAATAGGCAGTTAAAACAATTAATAAAAAAACATCTATGGGGTATTTTGAGCTGAAACTTCACAGACATATTCAGGGGACACCTAGGACTTATATTACATCTTTTAAAAAAACAATCTAGGGCACCTTTAACAATGTCTTTGCTACCTTTCTGGGCCTTGAAAAGTGCCTGTGTTGTTGCCTGTGTGGTTCAGATATCTCTAGAATTTCATCAAAAATATCTTAATTTGCATTCTGAAGATGAACAAAGGTTTTAAGGGTTTGGAACGACATGAGGGTGAGTACTTAATGATGGAAATTTAATTTCTGGGTGAACTAACAGTAATAAAATAAGTATAATTAGCATACTTATTTTTTGTAAGTTTGAGAATGCCTTGTAAATTGCAGTTATTTTCCTTAATTGAATTTAGCATACAGAATGCAGATATGCAATTCAAATGTGAAAGTAAGGGAGTATTAAAATAAATTGAAAAATCTAATAATAATTAGAAAAGCAAAGTTGGTCAAGACAAATTTCAATGTTGTTTGACAAAGTTTTTAAAGTTTGTTTTAAAGTTTATTGTTTACTGGATATATTGTAAAATTTTCAGATGATACTGCCATTCTTGGTCTTTTGTATAAAGATAAGGACAGGGCTTGACATTAACTTTTTTGCTCACCAGCCACTGTGGCTAGTGGTTTTCCAAAGTTACTAGCCACTCAGCATTTTCACTGGCCACAATTTTGCTGTTGAGAAATTAAATTTTATATGATTAAAGTTGACTTTGGCATGCTTAAATTACCATATTTTGAGTCATTTTACTTGATTTACAAGATTTAAAACCCATTCAAACTTACAAATGCAGACCACCCAAATCAAGACAATACATTGTATATATCAGCTGGCATTTTTGTTATGCTATATAAAAAGAACAAAGAAGCAAAATTACAAATAGTAGATGTTCTGATGTTTATTTAGCATGCATACATTTATTTAACATTTTTTTATGTTTGATTAACATTAATGACATGCAGGTATTTATTTGGGGGCTGTTGAATGCATGGACGTCATACACATCCAGTTTTTCCCCACCTGTTTACGTCCACTTAAGCCATAGCCGACGCGAGATACTTCACACGATGCATTTTGACATCTGTGTGTGCGTGTATTCAGGCACAAGGAGAACTGATCGCGCTCGCGACAAAGAGAGCGCGCACGCGAGCGCTTCTGTTGTGTGTCATTCAGCGCGATTTCGCCTATCACGCCTTCACTAACCGCAAGTTAATCGATAAAAAAACTGTGACTGAATTGTAATTGTGTGATACGACGAGCTTGGCTAACTTTCATTTTGCTGTAGGCTGAAATTATATTCAACCCGTCAAAGCGGCTAGTGGGAGTGGCTGTCTTACCCGCCACAGCGGAAATCTACCCGCATTTGGCGGGTTGGCGGGTTGGAGTGTCCCCACCAAAGCTGAGACCAAACCTACGCCCATGTATCAAACCCTGGATAAAGGACATTCAAGACTGCAAAGATCAGTGGTGTATAAAGTACTTGAAAATCATGCTTGAAAAGTATGGATATCTTACCAGAAAATGACTTTGGTAGAAGTTAAAGTCACTGTTTAGAATATTAGGCTACTTGAGAAAAAGTTTTAAAGTATGTGATATATATATATATATTTTTTTGTACTTAAGTATGAAAAGTAGCCTATATATATATATATTAAATGTACTTAAGTTTTGAAAGTAAAAGTACAAGTGAATGTAAAATATAAAAAGAGCGAAAAAATATTATTAATTGTTCTATACACAGTTTGAGCAGCAAGATTGTGTTCAGTTGTAACTCTTTCTTACATTTTGTTTTCTTTGAATTAAAAAAATGGCAAAATATTTAGTGTAAGTTTTAAATATAAAAAAAAACTAATATATAAATTCATGTAAACATTCATGTTAATTCATAGTGCATTATAACTGATGTAAGAAACAACTTTAAAATGTTAAAATGTAAATGTTGAAATAACAATGAACAATACTTTTATTAAAGGTGCAAATCTGTAGTCGCCACAATCTCCAAAAACGGCAACAAAAACAAACTGGTGTAGCCTGGACCACAAATCATAATAAACATGCTCCAGTCAATAATAATGATTTTAATGCGCGTCCTTAAAAATTGCCATCTTTACACACAAAGGCATAGCATGGGTCTATTATATGTATACTTTTAC